>NC_053394.1:142083216-142419760 GCF_905171765.1 Bufo bufo
GAGAGCGTCTAGAAGACGATCATTAGACGAGCAACAAAAGCCAGAATGAGAGCGCCTAGTCCTAGTATGAAGATGATACATTTATTTATTTATGGCCACTTTTGGGTATGACAGCTTTCTGAACCAGATACCGAGCAATTTTATGTTTGAAATAACGGATGAACTGATGATGGATGGTTCAGGTAATGAGCGCTTGTATCAGTCCTTTATACACTGACATGGGGCAGGACATTTATCCCACTATTTCTGCCTGTCCTTGCTGTCATTGGGTAGAATGACAAGTTGCCTTTATGAACTGTATGCCAAAAAAGTCCAAAGGGGGAGCAGTTGAGAGGCTGGGGGGGGGGGGGTAGATGTAACATGAAATCATATAATTTTTGTTGCAGTAATGCTTCTACCTTCCATCTAGTACTGTAAGTGTAATGGAAGCCATTAGCACACACACATATAGACAGACAGATAATTATAGGGGTTTTTGGGTTGTAAAATATTGATGATGTATCCACAGCATAGTTCATCATCATCATCAGATTTTTGGGGTCCGACACCCGAATAACCCACAGCTTCTTGAAGCGTTTGTCGCTCTCCGGTGAGCAATGCATCTTTCTCATAGCACACCAAGCACAGCGTTGCACATTTTTTAGCGGCTGTGCTCAGTATTTCAGCCCAGGCCCATTTATAGGAACTAGGACTAAGCTGCAGATAGGTCATGTGATCAAGAAAGATGATGTCACTGGTCGAGGAAGAAGCCACAGCGCTCACACCGCGACCTCTTCAAACAGCTGATCAAGAGGGGGTGCTGGGAGTCGGACCCCAAAAAATAGATATGGATGACCTACAAATCATCTACTCCTGGAAAAGCCCTTTAAGTATTTTTTATTTGTATATTACTTTATCTGTACATTTATGTGTATATCTATATGTGTGAGTGCATATACATATAGGGTGGCCCAAACAAAAGTAGCCGCCTCCAATATCTACAAATCAAACTGCCTAATAGTAAATCTGTCTTAGAAATGAAAGCTGAGCTCTGATTGGTTACTATGAACAACTAAGGCAGATTTAATATTAGTCAGTTTGATTTGGAGATTTTGGAGACGTCTACTTTTTCGTGGGCCACCCTGTATATACAAATATACATATAATCGATGAATATGTCTCTGTATGAGAGTGCAGCAAAGGTGCCGTTCACATTCGGTTAGAGGTAAGCGCGCGGTGTGTCTGCTGCCGAGCGTAGACCTCAGATGTCTGCAGCTACAGTACTTACCTATTCAATGGTTTATGTTCCCCATTGACTGACTGTAAAAACAAAGAAAGAAAAAACGGATTATCTAGTGATACCTATGGGCAATAGAAAAAGTACTGTAGTTTCATTCTAAATTTGGCTATGGAGCCCCATGGTTATCTCCGCTGTCTGCATTATCCCTTCTCTGCACCATTAGATTTTGCTCTATGTTTCTCTTCTGATGTCAGGGGCTCATTATACCGGCATGTGACATCATTATATGTTTTTTCCTCTCATACTGTATACGGTGACCTTTTCTTATCTACATCATTTCTGTCCTACAATATCATGGTGTACATTATCCTTCTGCTATAAAATCTCTGTGACCATTCTCCTATTATTGTGACATCACTGTGAGCATTATCCATGTACTGTTATATCACTTTGTGCATTACTCCTATACTGTGATGTAAGGTGAAGTCACACACCGAGAGGAGGAACACCAAAAATACAGAGGTGACACAAGGGTTCATGCTGGTAACTCAATTAGGGAAAGAGTTCAGCCAAAATGGCAATAGTTCTTTGACTCAATTCCACCCAGAGCATGCTGCCTGGCCATAATTACAATGTAATAACCTGGCGGGCGGTCGTTTTATGGGGGATTCTCTCCACACAGTCAAAATTCCTTGCTCATTTATATCTCTTTGTGCCAAGGATTTATTCTGCAGGCTACTTCAAACTTTTTCAAACAGTTGGACTCAGCTTCATTTACCTGCAGGTCACACATCAGCCACCACTACACCCCTAAAAATCCATACCCAACATTAGCTAATTATCCATCTGAGCTGCAGGCTCCTGCCAGCTCCTTATAAACCTGCCACAATGACTGCCACCCATTGCCCATGTTACAATACAAAACAAAACAAACAGCACATATTTCCAACATTTGTCCTCTCTATAAGGTGGGACTTACTTCCCACCCACCTTACAGTGACAACACTGTGTACATTCTCCTGATGCTACAATTCAAAAGTGGTGTGCCAAGACTGAACTTATCCGCTATTCACAGGTATCTGATCGGTGGGGGTTCAACCAGTGAGAGCAGCACCTATCACGATAATAGGGGCCTCATGCCTCCGAATTAATGAGGGGCATGCCCACCAATGCCACTTTAATTCCCTATGGACTACCATTTTCCTGACTGGTGGAGCTCCTGGCAGTCAAACCCCCCTCTAATGAAATACTTTGCTCCTTTTTGGTGGACATGAGATAAGTTCAGACCTTAGCACAACCCCTGTAACTGCTTGATGTACCGTGACATCACTGTGTTCTTTATCCATGTACCGTGACATCACTTTCTGCATTATACTGCACCTCAGCAGAAGAGAGACCGTAGTCATAATAAGATTTTTAAGTTCTTTACTTTTTCCTGAAGGTCGTCGATTTGGAATGAGCCCCTGACTCCTACGATGGACAAAAGGCGTTGTGGCATGCTGTGCACCTGATGGACCATGGAGTGACACATTTTGAGAGCTGCTGACAATGTTTATATACTGGATCATCGGACTTTCTGGACCATCAGCACTTAATTATCTTTTGCCTACATGATGAGAAATATTGGTGTAAAACCTACACCAATTCTAGATATGGAGTGGCTAGCTGAAATGGATAGAGAGAGGCCAGACCATGGGGGGATTTATCATAGACCACTGTTTTACACCTGTCTATGATATCCTCTGCACTGACAGAGGCGCACACCTCATCATAAATTAGGTGAAACAGTCCATGCACCTAAAGCAAAATCTATGCCATCTTAGAATGAAGAGATGAATGCTAATAGTGCTTCTATCTGTAGCCAGAGAGGAAGTTTTAAGAGTATATCAGAGTTTAGTGATGTCTCTGGCATCTTACGGGGGCGTTCCTTACCTTACACACCATCTGACTCTGGATTGTATGATAATTTTGGACCTATTGTACTGATTTTAGAGTATCTGGGAGTCTGTAACTGTTTACAGACAACAATCAAACCAGAAATGATTACAAGTGAGACATGACGGAGACATATAGAACTTACGAGTTGTTAAGGACCACTGCCCACCTGTATCCTGTAGTGGGTGATCACACCAGACACTGTGTAACTCTTACCTAAGCCAAGTGTTGTGCCTTGTAAGTAACTGTTGTTTTTTAACAACTAAACCTGTGCCCTCTGTGAGAGAGAAATATACTGTAACCACTGCACTAATTAAATCAATACTTAGTCACTGAGCCGTCCTCCTGTGGGGCCCTCAGTACATGTTAGCTGTCAATGGCCAATAACACTCAAACGTCTGACCCTTTTACAAATTGAAGCAGAGGATTTTTTCCTCTTCATAATGATGTTGTGTTGAAAATTATTGCATGCACTGAGGGTAAAGAATGCATTGTTTTTCATAGGGAGACCATGATGAGGAACCTGGAAGTGATTTCAGAAGAACATTTCTTAAGTGGATGAAGAGGACTGTGGGACGCTCTCTGATAGTGATGCTATTAGAGAGCTACCATTACCTCTTTTTCATGCAGAACGGATTGAATTGCCCATTCCTTGCCAACATCAACCTTGATGAGGCTTCTGGATATGGTAGCAGAAGAACGCGCCTCCAATGGATGAAGAGGATCGCGGCGCGCGACTAGAATACGGAATAACAAATTTATGGACCTACAGACACCACCTCTGTTTTATATGGACCGGATCGAATAGGCCATGGAGAACATTTCTGAAGTGGATAAGGAGGATCGTGGTACGCTCTCTGATAGTGATGCTATTAGAGAGCTACCATTACCTCTTTTCATGCAGACCGGATTGAATAGCCCATTCCTTGCCTACATCAACCTTGATGAGGCTTCTGGATATGGTAGCAGAAGAACGCGCCTCCAATGGATGAAGAGGATCGCGGCGCTCGACTCGACTACGGAACAACAAATTTATGGACCTACAGATACCACCTCTGTTTTATATGGACCGGATCGAATAGGCCATGGAGAACATTTCTGAAGTGGATAAGGAGGATCGTGGTACGCTCTCTGATAGTGATGCTACTAGAGAGCTACCATTACCTCTTTTTCATGCAGACCGGATTGAATAGCCCATTCCTTGCCTACATCAACCTTGATGAGGCTTCTGGATATGGTAGCAGAAGAACGCGCCTCCAATGGATGAAGAGGATCGCGGCGCGCGACTAGACTACGGAATAACAAATTTATGGACCTACAGACACCACCTCTGTTTTATATGGACCGGATCGAATAGGCCATGGAGAACATTTCTGAAGTGGACAAGGAGGATCGTGGTACGCTCTCTGATAGTGATGCTATTAGAGAGCTACCATTACCTCTTTTTCATGCAGACCGGATTGAATAGCCCATTCCTTGCCTACATCAACCTTGATGAGGCTTCTGGATATGGTAGCAGAAGAACGCGCCTCCAATGGATGAAGAGGATCGCGGCGCTCGACTAGACTACGGAACGACAAATTTATGGACCTACAGATACCACCTCTGTTTTATATGGACCGGATCGAATAGGCCATGGAGAACATTTCTGAAGTGGATAAGGAGGATCGTGGTACGCTCTCTGATAGTGATGCTATTAGAGAGCTACCATTACCTCTTTTTCATGCAGACCGGATTGAATAGCCCATTCCTTGCCTACATCAACCTTGATGAGGCTTCTGGATATGGTAGCAGAAGAACGCGCCTCCAATGGATGAAGAGGATCGCGGCGCGCGACTAGACTACGGAACAATGAATTTATGGACCTACAGACACCACTTGGACCGGATCAAGTAGCCCATTCTTTGACAGCATCAAGTTCTCCCAAGGTGAGTTCAGTTCCACCCCATGTAAGGGGGTCAGACTTTATAGGTTGTATTGGCCCTTGCCATATAAGGATGACACAGTGACTGTCAGGCTCAAAAAGTTCAAAAATGGATAGGTGCTTGCTTAGGATTAAGGGAGCTAGCATAGAGCATGGTGAGTACAAGCTTATTGGTTATAACACCACAGTTGCTTACAAGGCTTAACATTTGATGATTACACTTCTTGGCAGAAGCATGATACTTGACAAATACTACGGCAGCAATTAAACAGTCTCTTATAACTATCTCCACTACAGGTAAGTCAGGGTGTCTGGATTGATCACCCACACAAGATACATGGGACAGAGTTCCATTCTCACTAGCAGATTCATTTCTATCTTAGGGGTGGCTCTCACTTAATCACTTTAAGCTTTGATCTGGCCTGTAATCACTCACAGGCTCCTCTTTCTATCAGGCTTAACTCACCCACATACATGCCAAGCTGGAATCTAAGTCCAAATCCAGACACAAGCTCACCAGGCCGCTCTAAGAGCTGAATAATGTCAGGTTTAGTGTAAGGTGCAACCTCATCACGTGAGATCTTAGGGACGTTACCAGGTTCTGGAAGGTCAATTCCCACCAGGATCACTCGCTGCTTGCAAACTGGCTGGAAACAGAAGCACTTGCATGCATCTCTCTGCTCAAACACACTGATTAGTTATGATGACCACAAGGTCCTTGGAAATGTATCATCAATATACAGTACCAGCAGGCATTAAACTAAAACATTGCACACTCCGTTGCAAATACATGACACCTTTTGTTTCAATAAAGATATATTTTTTGTTTCATATTTTATGTAAATATTTTTACTGAAAATTATGTTTTTTTTAAGTAGGAAATTGAGCTACTGCCACGGGGGCTTTTTCCAAAAGACCCAATTACAACTGCTGAGCATGCATATGTATGGGAGGTTCCTCTAGCCATACACATAAGATAAACAATATCTGATTTCAGACCGGTCGGATGACCATCTAGTGTTCATGCAGGGGCGGACATACCGCCTGTGAAGCTGGTTCAGCTGCACAGGGGCCCAGAGTGTGAGGGGGCCCAGCCTGTACTGGCCCACTGGGGACATCGTGACTAACAAATGAGCTTTCTCAGTTGCCAGTAAGCTCCTCCCACTGTGTGATTGCACACAGTAGGAAAAGTAGCTGGCTGCAGTGGGGCCCCCTTCCTGAACTTCAGAGGGACTGAGAGATGATCTGCTGGTCAGGGGCTAAATAACAGCGCTGATTCATAGGAGGGTTTTAGTGTAATCAGCACTCCTGGTCAGTAAGGCTGCATCCACAGGGTCTGATTTTTAACAAATCGCGTCAAAAAAACACCGCATTTTGCAGCGATTTTATCAAAAATAGGACCTTGTGGGCCCAACCTTACTGACCAGGAGATAGAGAGCTGATTGGTGTACAAACTGTCACTCAACAGCACTGACAGCCTCTCCTCCAATGAGCCAGCTCATGTAGACCGAGCCCTGCTACTGAGAGGAGCCTGGCTGAGGACACAAGAACCAGCAATACAGAGCCAGGAGGTGAGGAAGGGATCTATATATAATGTAGTGTAAAAGAGTGCCTGCCCTGCATGTATGACAGTGTGTGTATGTGAGAGGCCCTGCATGTATGACAGTGTGTGTATGTGAGAGGCCCTGCATGTATGACAGTGTGTGTATGTGAGAGTGCCTGCATGTATGACAGTGTGTGTATGTGAGAGGCCCTGCATGTATGACAGTGTGTGTATGTGAGAGTGCCTGAATGTATGATAGTCTGTGTATGTGAGAGTGCCTGCATGTATGATAGTCTGTGTATGTGAGAGTGCCTGAATGTATGACAGTCTGTGTATGTGAGAGTGCCTGAATGTATGACAGTCTCTGTATGTGAGAGTGTCTGCATGTATGACAGACTGTGTGTGTATGTAGTAGTGCCTGAATGTATGATAGTGTGTGTATGTGAGAGTGCCTGAATGTATGACAGTGTTTGTATGTGAGAGGTCCTGCATGTATGACAGTGTGTGTATGTGAGAGTGCCTGCATGTATGACAGTTTGTGTATGTGAGAGTGCCTGCCCTGCATGTATGACAGTGTGTGTATGTGAGAGTGCCTGAATGTATGATCGTCTGTGAATGTGAGAGTGCCTGAATGTATGATCGTCTGTGTATGTGAGAGTGCCTGTATGTATGATAGTCTGTGTATGTGAGAGGCCCTGCATGTATGACAGTCTGTGTATGTGAGAGTGCCTGCATGTATGACAGTCTGTGTATGTGAGAGTGTCTGCATGTGCAGCACGCCAGACCTGCAGGGTATTGCGATAGTGAGGTCACGGTTATGGGCAATCGAGGGTTACTCACTGTATTGGAGAACCCTGGGCAGGCATGCGGCAGTGAAGGAGAGGTAGACACAAGTTCCTCTGGGGCACACTCTGTATGTAGGGACCAGGCCTGATGGTGGATGAGGTGCCCTGGATTTTACAGGTATTTTGAGTGCCTGGGGCAAGGTCCCTTTAAGGATCGTGACGCCAGTGCCTGTAATGGTGGCACACCGATTTATAGGAGCAGTAATGGTACACAGATGGTATGATGAACCAAACGTTGCTTTACTTAAAACAGTCCAAACTTTGTACATACAGTTGGTAATGATGCAGTCCCTTTTAGCATATGTTCCACAAGCAGGCTTACATTCAATAATGGCAGGTATAATCTTGCAAGATACTTGGAGGGTATACAATTAATTCTTCACAGTCCAGGCTGCACTATCTCCACAGCTATTCTGTCTGGCTGTATCCCAAGGCCCGGATGCCTAAATGCTGGCTTTAATCCTTGGTAAAATAATCTTCCTCCCGTATTGACCCTTCCTTCTATTTTATAGTACCTCTGCCCATCAGCTTACTTATCTGAGCTGGTTGTATTGTCCTTGCTTAGTATGCAGCTGGCTGCAGGTTTCTCCCAGGAGGTACATCTCTTCTCTTGGGGTAATCTTCTGAGCTAACTGTGGCTCACTTTATCAACAGGCAGGCTAGAGTTCTTCACTAGCCTCCTGGTAGCAGCTAGCAGCCAGGACTATCTAGCTGCATGTCAGGAGGAGGCGCTCAGCATATCTCTGGCTAAGATGCCCTCTCACTTCTGTGTCCACAGACTCCTGACTACAGACTTCTGACCCCTCCCTGTCTGGGCCTGAACATTTATACTAGGGGCTCTCTATCGCCCTCTAGTGTCTAGGATGCCTAACTACACCCTCATAGGCCTGCTATGCATGACACAGGGGAAAAATTGCATACAAAAGCACACAGAAAATACAGTAAAATGCATGGTTAAATATAACATCACTGTTCCTTAGGAGTAGGAGTAACACATGACCCTTGTGTAGTGCCCACCCCTACCTAGTGGGACACTACACATGTATGACAGTGTGTGTATTTGAGAGTGCCTGCATGTATGTCTGTGTATGTGAGAGTGCCTGCATGTATGATAGTCTGTGTATGTGAGAGTGCCTGCATGTATGACAGTGTGTGTATGAGAGAGTACCTGTATGTATGACAGTGTGTGTATGTGAGAGTGCCTGAATAAATGACAGACTGTGTGTGTATGTGGGAGTGCCTGAATGTATGACAGTCTGTGTATGTGAGAGTGTCTGCATGTATGACAGTGTGTATATGTGAGAGTGCCTGCATGTATGACAGTGTGTGTATGTGAGAGTGCCTGCATGTATGGTAGTCTGTGTATGTGGGAGTGCCTGAATGTATGACAGTGTGTGTATGTGAGAGTGCCTGAATGTTTGACAGTCTGTCTATGTGAGTGTGCCTGTATGTATGACAGTGTGTGTATGTGAGTGTGCCTGTATGTATGACAGTGTGTGTATATGAGTGTGCCTGTATGTATGACAGTGAGTGTATATGAGAGTGCCTGAATGTATGACAGTGTGTGTATGTGAGAGTGCCTGAATGTATGACAGTCTGTGTATGTGAGAGTGCCTGCATGTATGACAGTGTGTGTATGTTAGAGTGCCTACATGTATGACAGTGTGTGTATGTGAAAATGCCGGCATGTATGACAGTGTATGTATGTGAGAGTGCCTGAATGTATGACAGTCTGTGTATGTGGGAGTGCCTGAAGACTCCGGCCTCGGGGGGCCCCGACGAGGAAAAGAGGCTCGGCGAAGCCCTTCCCCGGAAGAAGCACCGCCCTTCCCTGGAAGAAGCTCCGCCCTTCCCCGGAAGAAGCTCCGCCCAGCAGACTTTCCAGGGAGAGGAAGGCAGGAAGAAGGAAGAAGCCATGGCCTCTACCTCAACCTCCAAGCCTCCCAAGAAGAAGACGAAGAAGACCGCAGAAGGAAGGAAGGCCACGGCAGAGGCCCTCCAGGACCCTTCAGCCTCCACTTCATCGGCTGCAGACCCGGTGGCACCCGCCCCCCCGAAGCAACAGGACGGCCAGAAGCCCGGTCCCGGCTCCCCTCCCCTGGAGCCCTGGATGAGGCAGACGGTCGTCCTGAAGCTAAAGGAAGTGGACGGGAGGGCACCGGACATGAGCCAGGATGTGTTCGGCAAGAAGATGGTCCTGGAGCAGGGATTTGCCAAGCCGGAAGTGACGAGCATCCACTCCCTCTTTGCTGGGATTTTCTGGATAACCTTCGCTTCCGTGACCATCTGCAAGAGGTACTGGGAGATGGTGAAAGCTGCACAGCCGGACTCCCCCTTTCGACGCTTTGTGGGCAGCTGCCCAGTCCAGAGAGAAGAAAGGAGAGTGACCGTCGCCATGCGGAACCCACACATCCCAGGCAAGGATATCGTCACCTACCTGAAGCGCTTCTGTACCGTGATGAGGGACCCCACCCACATCCTGGACGGAAACGGCTTCTGGACCGGCAAGTGGTCAGTCATCGTCCGCCTGAACAGGGACTCCACAGACCCAGATGGCGTGCAACACCTGCCCCCGACCTTCTCGCTGGGCAACTCCCAAGCGCTCGTCTACTACTCCGACATGCCGCAGACCTGCAGGAAATGTGGCAAGAAGGGGCACAGGCTGAGCGACTGCAAGGAAGTGGCCTGCTGGATCTGTCGAGTGACAGGGCACGAAACCTGGGACTGCCCTAAGAGGACGGCTTGCAACCTGTGCGGATTGGCTTCGCACATCTACAAGGACTGCCCACAAAGAGAACGCACCTGGGCAGCGGTCGCAGCCAGAGCACCGGACAGCGGGAACCCCACCGCAACCGCACCTCCGGCAGCAACAAGACTCAAAGCGAAGGAATCCAAAAAGAAGGAGGGTAAGCAGACACCTGCCCTAGGCCATGCTTCCGTCCCCCCCCCCTCTCCCGCCCCCCCCCTCCCGCCCCGTCGTCACCACCACTGAGGATTCCCTGATCCAACTGCCCATTACCTCAGTGATACCCTCCACCGCCCCAAGCCCAACCCGCCCCATTGTCACCACTGCAGCAGCACTAACCCCCCCTCCAGCTGCTGCAGCCCTCTCTTTGGAGGATTTTCCCCCTCTTGACTCCCCAGAGGTCAGGAAAGGAAAGAGGAAGGGGAGGGACAGCCCCATCGCTGACCATTCCAAAAAGAAGATGGTTGTGGTAGAGGAAGGGGCCTCATCCAACAAAGAGGAAACAGAACAGCAGACGGAAGAACCGGTGGCCACTAACGAGGACCCCCAACAGCAAATCCTCACCCCCCTGTTAGCCTCGATGAGACCGAGGTGGAGGAAATAGTGGCCAACGGAGCAACCGCCGACCCGATACGGCTACAGATAACCCTAGAGGAGATCGTAGCCAACTTTGCGCTGTTGCAGGGGCAACCCACAGACAGCGGACAAGAAATAGAGAAACCGCCGGACGACCGGGGTGGTAACTAAGATGTATCGTTTCCGCTAACCTTTTTCTTTCCCTAACATGATGGCAAATTTTAACCTTTTTTCCATTAATGTTAGGAGCATCAGGGACAGGTTCAGACGTCAGACGGTACTAACCTTTCTTACTTCACAGGTCGCCGACGTGTTTATGTTGCAGGAGTGTACTTTGCCCCCCTCTAGGTCATACAACCATCTGGCCAGGGAGTGGTCCCACGGCCCCTCCTACTGGTCCGGTGGTGGCGACTGCAAGTCGGCCGGGGTTGCCATCCTCCTCAGGGGAAATGCGTTCACACTTTACTATTACATTATATGCTATTCGTTTCCATGGTTACGAACACCCTGCAATCCATCAGCGATAGCCGTGCTTGCACACTATAGAAAAAAGCACCAGGCTATGTGAGCTCCCACGGTCCCGGCCACCAGAGAGACTGGCACTTTTTCCTACAGTGTGCAACTACCGCGCTCACTGATGGATTGCATGGTGGTCGTAACCATGGAAACGAGCAGTGTATAATGTGATGGAAAAATGAATCAAGCCTGCAAAGGAGGCAATATGGATAATCACAATACATTAGTAACAGCCTTGTATTATCTTTCTCTACATGATAAGTGCCATTTGCTGAAGTGACCCAACCCCTTTATATATATCAAACCTTGCTCACTAGCCCAGGGTCTATAAGCTCCGCCCCTTTCCAGGCAGTCACATGACTATATCTAGCTTGTCCACCTACAAGCTTCAGTCAGTGATGTCACAATGGACTCCTAGCCAACATTTATTGTGACACAATGGAACTTCTGGCATCAGAAGACCAACGACTGAAGGAGAAGGTGCTACAGACAGAAGGAGAGCGTCTAGAAGACGATCCATTAGACGAGCAACAAAAGCCAGAATGAGAGCGCCTAGTCCTAGTATGAAGATGATACATTTATTTATTTATGGCCACTTTTGGGTATGACAGCTTTCTGAACCAGATACCGAGCAATTTTATGTTTGAAATAACGGATGAACTGATGATGGATGGTTCAGGTAATGAGCGCTTGTATCAGTCCTTTATACACTGACATGGGGCAGGACATTTATCCCACTATTTCTGCCTGTCCTTGCTGTCATTGGGTAGAATGACAAGTTGCCTTTATGAACTGTATGCCAAAAAAGTCCAAAGGGGGAGCAGTTGAGAGGCTGGGGGGTGGGGGGGTAGATGTAACATGAAATCATATAATTTTTGTTGCAGTAATGCTTCTACCTTCCATCTAGTACTGTAAGTGTTATGGAAGCCATTAGCACACACACATATAGACAGACAGATAATTATAGGGGTTTTTGGGTTGTAAAATATTGATGATGTATCCACAGCATAGTTCATCATCATCATCAGATTTTTGGGGTCCGACACCCGAATAACCCACAGCTTCTTGAAGCGTTTGCGGCTCTCCGGTGAGCAATGCATCTTTCTCATAGCACACCAAGCACAGCGTTGCACATTTTTTAGCGGCTGTGCTCAGTATTTCAGCCCAGGCCCATTTATAGGAACTAGGACTAAGCTGCAGATAGGTCATGTGATCAAGAAAGATGATGTCACTGGTCGAGGAAGAAGCCACAGCGCTCACACCGCGACCTCTTCAAACAGCTGATCAAGAGGGGGTGCTGGGAGTCGGACCCCAAAAAATAGATATGGATGACCTACAAATCATCTACTCCTGGAAAAGCCCTTTAAGTATTTTTTATTAGTATATTACTTTATCTGTACATTTATGTGTATATCTATATGTGTGAGTGCATATACATATAGGGTGGCCCAAACAAAAGTAGCCGCCTCCAATATCTACAAATCAAACTGCCTAATAGTAAATCTGTCTTAGAAATGAAAGCTGAGCTCTGATTGGTTACTATGAACAACTAAGGCAGATTTAATATTAGTCAGTTTGATTTGGAGATTTTGGAGACGTCTACTTTTTCGTGGGCCACCCTGTATATACAAATATACATATAATCGATGAATATGTCTCTGTATGAGAGTGCAGCAAAGGTGCCGTTCACATTCGGTTAGAGGTAAGCGCGCGGTGTGTCTGCTGCCGAGCGTAGACCTCAGATGTCTGCAGCTACAGTACTTACCTATTCAATGGTTTATGTTCCCCATTGACTGACTGTAAAAACAAAGAATGAAAAAACGGATTATCTAGTGATACCTATGGGCAATAGAAAAAGTACTGTAGTTTCATTCTAAATTTGGCTATGGAGCCCCATGGTTATCTCCGCTGTCTGCATTATCCCTTCTCTGCACCATTAGATTTTGCTCTATGTTTCTCTTCTGATGTCAGGGGCTCATTATACCGGCATGTGACATCATTATATGTTTTTTCCTCTCATACTGTATACGGTGACCTTTTCTTATCTACATCATTTCTGTCCTACAATATCATGGTGTACATTATCCTTCTGCTATAAAATCTCTGTGACCATTCTCCTATTATTGTGACATCACTGTGAGCATTATCCATGTACTGTTATATCACTTTGTGCATTACTCCTATACTGTGATGTAAGGTGAAGTCCACACACCGAGAGGAGGAACACCAAAAATACAGAGGTGACACAAGGGTTCATGCTGGTAACTCAATTAGGGAAAGAGTTCAGCCAAAATGGCAATAGTTCTTTGACTCAATTCCACCCAGAGCATGCTGCCTGACCATAATTACAATGTAATAACCTGGCGGGCGGTCGTTTTATGGGGGATTCTCTCCCCACAGTCAAAATTCCTTGCTCATTTATCTCTCTTTGTGCCAAGGATTTATTCTGCAGGCTACTTCAAACTTTTTCAAACAGTTGGGCTCAGCTTCATTTACCTGCAGGTCACACATCAGCCACCACTACAGCCCTAAAAATCCATACCCAACATTAGCTAATTATCCATCTGAGCTGCAGGCTCCTGCCAGCTCCTTATAAACCTGCCACAATGACTGACACCCATTGCCCATGTTACAATACAAAACAAAACAAACAGCACATATTTCCAACATTTGTCCTCTCTATAAGGTGGGACTTACTTCCCACCCACCTTACAGTGACAACACTGTGTACATTCTCCTGATGCTACAATTCAAAAGTGGTGTGCCAAGACTGAACTTATCCGCTATTCACAGGTATCTGATCGGTGGGGGTTCAACCAGTGAGAGCAGCACCTATCACGATAATAGGGGCCTCATGCCTCCGAATTAATGAGGGGCATGCCCACCAATGCCACTTTAATTCCCTATGGGACTACCATTTTCCTGACTGGTGGAGCTCCTGGCAGTCAAACCCCCCTCTAATGAAATACTTTGCTCCTTTTTGGTGGACATGAGATAAGTTCAGACCTTAGCACAACCTCTGTAACTGCTTGATGTACCGTGACATCACTGTGTTCTTTATCCATGTACCGTGACATCACTTTCTGCATTATACTGCACCTCAGCAGAAGAGAGACCGTAGTCATAATAAGATTTTTAAGTTCTTTACTTTTTCCTGAAGGTCGTCGATTTGGAATGAGCCCCTGACTCCTACGATGGACAAAAGGCGTTGTGGCATGCTGTGCACCTGATGGACCATGGAGTGACACATTTTGAGAGCTGCTGACAATGTTTATATACTGGATCATCGGACTTTCTGGACCATCAGCACTTAATTATCTTTTGCCTACATGATGAGAAATATTGGTGTAAAACCTACACCAATTCTAGATATGGAGTGGCTAGCTGAAATGGATAGAGAGAGGCCAGACCATGGGGGGATTTATCATAGACCACTGTTTTACACCTGTCTATGATATCCTCTGCACTGACAGAGGCGCACACCTCATCATAAATTAGGTGAAACAGTCCATGCACCTAAAGCAAAATCTATGCCATCTTAGAATGAAGAGATGAATGCTAATAGTGCTTCTATCTGTAGCCAGAGAGGAAGTTTTAAGAGTATATCAGAGTTTAGTGATGTCTCTGGCATCTTACGGGGGCGTTCCTTACCTTACACACCATCTGACTCTGGATTGTATGATAATTTTGGACCTATTGTACTGATTTTAGAGTATCTGGGAGTCTGTAACTGTTTACAGACAACAATCAAACCAGAAATGATTACAAGTGAGACATGACGGAGACATATAGAACCTACGAGTTGTTAAGGACCACTGCCCAGCTGTATCCTGTAGTGGGTGATCACACCAGACACTGTGTAACTCTTACCTAAGCCAAGTGTTGTGCCTTGTAAGTAACTGTTGTTTTTTAACAACTAAACCTGTGCCCTCTGTGAGAGAGAAATATACTGTAACCACTGCACTAATTAAATCAATACTTAGTCACTGAGCCGTCCTCCTGTGGGGCCCTCAGTACATGTTAGCTGTCAATGGCCAATAACACTCAAACGTCTGACCCTTTTACAAATTGAAGCAGAGGATTTTTTCCTCTTCATAATGATGTTGTGTTGAAAATTATTGCATGCACTGAGGGTAAAGAATGCATTGTTTTTCATAGGGAGACCATGATGAGGAACCTGGAAGTGATTTCAGAAGAACATTTCTTAAGTGGATGAAGAGGACTGTGGGACGCTCTCTGATAGTGATGCTATTAGAGAGCTACCATTACCTCTTTTTCATGCAGAACGGATTGAATTGCCCATTCCTTGCCAACATCAACCTTGATGAGGCTTCTGGATATGGTAGCAGAAGAACGCGCCTCCAATGGATGAAGAGGATCGCGGCGCGCGACTAGAATACGGAATAACAAATTTATGGACCTACAGACACCACCTCTGTTTTATATGGACCGGATCGAATAGGCCATGGAGAACATTTCTGAAGTGGATAAGGAGGATCGTGGTACGCTCTCTGATAGTGATGCTATTAGAGAGCTACCATTACCTCTTTTTCATGCAGACCGGATTGAATAGCCCATTCCTTGCCTACATCAACCTTGATGAGGCTTCTGGATATGGTAGCAGAAGAACGCGCCTCCAATGGATGAAGAGGATCGCGGCGCGCGACTAGACTACGGAATAACAAATTTATGGACCTACAGACACCACCTCTGTTTTATATGGACCGGATCGAATAGGCCATGGAGAACATTTCTGAAGTGGATAAGGAGGATCGTGGTACGCTCTCTGATAGTGATGCTATTAGAGAGCTACCATTACCTCTTTTTCATGCAGACCGGATTGAATAGCCCATTCCTTGCCTACATCAACCTTGATGAGGCTTCTGGATATGGTAGCAGAAGAACGCGCCTCCAATGGATGAAGAGGATCGCGGCGCTCGACTAGACTACGGAACAACAAATTTATGGACCTACAGATACCACCTCTGTTTTATATGGACCGGATCGAATAGGCCATGGAGAACATTTCTGAAGTGGATAAGGAGGATCGTGGTACGCTCTCTGATAGTGATGCTACTAGAGAGCTACCATTACCTCTTTTTTATGCAGACCGGATTGAATAGCCCATTCCTTGCCTACATCAACCTTGATGAGGCTTCTGGATATGGTAGCAGAAGAACGCGCCTCCAATGGATGAAGAGGATCGCGGCGCGCGACTAGACTACGGAACAATGAATTTATGGACCTACAGACACCACTTGGACCGGATCAAGTAGCCCATTCTTTGACAGCATCAAGTTCTCCCAAGGTGAGTTCAGTTCCACCCCATGTAAGGGGGTCAGACTTTATAGGTTGTATTGGCCCTTGCCATATAAGGATGACACAGTGACTGTCAGGCTCAAAAAGTTCAAAAATGGATAGGTGCTTGCTTAGGATTAAGGGAGCTAGCATAGAGCATGGTGAGTACAAGCTTATTGGTTATAACACCACAGTTGCTTACAAGGCTTAACATTTGATGATTACACTTCTTGGCAGAAGCATGATACTTGACAAATACTACGGCAGCAATTAAAAGGTCTCTTATAACTATCTCCACTACAGGTAAGTCAGGGTGTCTGGATTGATCACCCACACAAGATACATGGGACAGAGTTCCATTCTCACTAGCAGGTTCATTTCTATCTTAGGGGTGGCTCTCACTTAATCACTTTAAGCTTTGATCTGGCCTGTAATCACTCACAGGCTCCTCTTTCTATCAGGCTTAACTCACCCACATACATGCCAAGCTGGAATCTAAGTCCAAATCCAGACACAAGCTCACCAGGCCGCTCTAAGAGCTGAATAATGTCAGGTTTAGTGTAAGGTGCAACCTCATCACGTGAGATCTTAGGGACGTTACCAGGTTCTGGAAGGTCAATTCCCACCAGGATCACTCGCTGCTTGCAAACTGGCTGGAAACAGAAGCACTTGCATGCATCTCTCTGCTCAAACACACTGATTAGTTATGACCACAAGGTCCTTGGAAATGTATCATCAATATACAGTACCAGCAGGCATTAAACTAAAACATTGCACACTCCGTTGCAAATACATGACACCTTTTGTTTCAATAAAGATATATTTTTTGTTTCATATTTTATGTAAATATTTTTACTGAAAATTATGTTTTTTTTAAGTAGGAAATTGAGCTACTGCCACGGGGGCTTTTTCCAAAAGACCCAATTACAACTGCTGAGCATGCATATGTATGGGAGGTTCCTCTAGCCATACACATAAGATAAACAATATCTGATTTCAGACCGGTCGGATGACCATCTAGTGTTCATGCAGGGGCGGACATACCGCCTGTGAAGCTGGTTCAGCTGCACAGGGGCCCAGAGTGTGAGGGGGCCCAGCCTGTACTGGCCCACTGGGGACATCGTGACTAACAAATGAGCTTTCTCAGTTGCCAGTAAGCTCCTCCCACTGTGTGATTGCACACAGTAGGAAAAGTAGCTGGCTGCAGTGGGGCCCCCTTCCTGAACTTCAGAGGGACTGAGAGATGATCTGCTGGTCAGGGGCTAAATAGCAGCGCTGATTCATAGGAGGGTTTTAGTGTAATCAGCACTCCTGGTCAGTAAGGCTGCATCCACAGGGTCTGATTTTTAACAAATCGCGTCAAAAAAACACTGCATTTTTCCGCGATTTTATCAAAAATAGGACCTTGTGGGCCCAACCTTACTGACCAGGAGATAGAGAGCTGATTGGTGTACAAACTGTCACTCAACAGCACTGACAGCCTCTCCTCCAATGAGCCAGCTCTGCTAGAAGGAAGGAAGGGCTGCTGCTGTGTGTAGACCGAGCCCTGCTACTGAGAGGGGGAGGAGCCTGGCTGAGGACACAAGAACCAGCAATACAGAGCCAGGAGGTGAGGAAGGGATCTATATGTAATGTAGTGTAAAAGAGTGCCTGCCCTGCATGTATGACAGTGTGTGTATGTGAGAGTGCCTGAATGTATGATAGTCTGTGTATGTGAGAGTGTCTGCATGTATGATAGTCTGTGTATGTGAGAGTGCCTGAATGTGTGACAGTGTGTGTATGTGAGAGTGCCTGCATGTATGACAGTGTGTGTATGTGAGAGTGCCTGCATATATGACAGTCTGTGTATGTGAGAGTGCCTGCATGTATGACAGTCTGTGTATATGAGAGTGTCTGAATGTATGAGTGTGTGTATGTGAGTGTGCCTGTATGTATAACAGTGTGTGTATGTGAGAGTGCCTGAATGTATGACAGTCTGTGTATGTGAGAGCACCTGTATGTATGACAGACTGTGTGTGTGTATGTGGGAATGTCTGCATGTATGACAGTCTGTGTATGTGAGAGGCCCTGCATGTATGATAGTCTGTGTATGTGAGAGTGCCTGCATGTATGATAGTCTGTGTATGTGGGAGGGCCTGAATGTATGACAGTGTGTGTATGTGAGAGTGCCTGAATGTATGACAGTCTGTGTATGTGAGAGTTCCTGTATGTATGACAGTGTGTGTACGTGAGTGTTCCTGTATGTATGACAGTGTGTGTATGTGAGAGTGCCTGAATGTATGATAGTCTGTGTATGTGAGAGTGCCTGCATGTATGACAGAGTGTGTATTTGAGAGTGCCTGCATGTATGACAGTCTGTGTATGTGAGAGTGCCTGAATGTATGATAGTCCGTGTATGTGGGAGTGCCTGCATGTATGACAGTCTGTGTATGTGAGTGTCTGCATGTATGATAGTCCGTGTATGTTGGAGTGCCTGCATGTATGACAGTCTGTGTATGTGAGTGTCTGCATGTATGAAAGTGTGTGTATATGAGAGTGCCTGAATGTATGACAGTGTGTGTATGTGAGAGTGCCTGTATGTGTGACAGTGTTTGTATGTGAGTGTTCCTGTATGTATGACAGTGTGTGTATGTGAGAGTGCCTGCATGTATGACAGTGTGTGTATGTGAGAGTGCCTGCATGTATGAGTGTGTGTGTATGTCAGAGTGCCTGAATGTATGACAGTCTGTGTATGTGAGAGTGCTTGTATGTATGACAGTGTGTGTATGTGAGAGTGCCTGAATGTATGACAGTGTGTGTATGTGAGAGTGCCTAAATGTATGACAGTTTGTGTATGTGAGAGTGCCTGAATGTATGACAGTCTGTGTTTGTGGGAGTGCCTGCATATATGACAATGTGTGTATGTGAGAGTACATGCATGTATGACAATGTGTGTATATGTAAGGGTGCCTGCATGTATGACAGTGTGAGTATGTGAGAGTGCCTGTGAGGATGTGTGAAAAAGACCCATTCATTTCATTGGTGCTACAAATGATGCAGACAGCACAATTCATGTTGTCCACATCCGTACTTCTGTTCCTTGGCCCTGCAAAAAAATAAATAATAACATTTCCTATTCTTGTCCGCAACTGCGGACAAGTATCGGCATTTTATATGATAGGACGCAATTTGCGAACTTCAAAACACATATGGCCATCTAAATGGTCCTTTAGGCTAGCTCCACAAGGTGGCTGTGGCTGCAACACACATTGTGCAGCCAAAGCATGAAGCAACACTACGCTACACCGCAACTAGTAAAGTAAATGGGGCCATGACCCGACAGTCACAAAAAATCCAACCTGCTGAATTTCTTGCGACTTTCTGATTGTGATTGTAAGAAACTTGAAGGTCACAATGCTACCCCGTTCATTTTAACTCAATGCATTGCAGCATTGTGCAGCTGGGACCCTTGGTTGCACCACACATTATTGACCAAAAGCACTGTGCAGCCTTATATGCTCCTTGGTCTTCCAGGATTATGCAAGTATTGTGTATGTTTATGTCTGTGTGGTTTGTGGAGGGGGTGGGGGTGGGCCCAGGCACATTCTTTGCACAGGGGCCCTCTGCTGTCTGTGTCCGCCCCTGTGTTCATGGTAGCCTCTCTGACTCTTTGCAGACATCTGATGCTGGAGAAGAGAAGGACGGGGCAATTTGGATTTTAAAATGCTCTGTCCTTTTACTGATAACTTGTTCTATCTATCTTGCGACAATGTATGTTGTTATGCTCAGATTGTTTATGTAATCTGTTTTGAACTTATGAAAAAAAATAAGTATAAAATCCAAATAAAACAATAATTTACACAGAGATATGGTTTATGGTTACCTCCCCAGTCTCTGGGCAGGTGCCATGACAGTAAAATATGACCTGTCACCTCTCCTGATATCTCTGTTTTAGCAACTAATTGTTTACCCCATGAAATATTAATTCTGGAGCATCTATTCTTATGGCTCTGTGTTTTTCTTTCCTGTATTATTCCTGCTACTATTTTACCAATACATTTCCATATGTCTGTACTAAGGGTACTGCCGAGTGTTACCAGTAGCGGGTGTGTATTACTTTGTCCAATCAGTGCTGAAGGTGTCTGACTGTTCAGGGACCCCCCCCCCCCCCCTAACTGGTAACACCCATGTGTACATTTACTGCAAGCTACTAGAAATGAATTCATAAACTCCTAGGAGAAATAACAAAGGAATGGTATAACATAGAGGCAGAAGAATCGATTCTCCCGTATGGTTGTAACATAGGGAATTCAAGTAGTTACTTCAAAAACCATGTCTGGAGAAGTGAAAGTTCCTCTTTAAAGGCGAACTAAAGCCAAATCCAAACACAAAAAGAACTAACAAAACATAACATAATCTCCTTATGTGTCTTTGTTATTTGTTCTTCATTCATCAGATATCACAATTGCAGACCAGGTAAAATACAACGAAAAGCAATGCTTTGTTCAGTTAGGCTGCAGCCATGTCCTCTTCCCCTCCCTCTCCCCCTTCTGATACTAGTGAAGTCAGACAAGACGTTCAGGAGAAGGGGACTAGATTCAGTGTGGATAATATTTGTCTTACACAGGAACCGTTTCCATTTTGTTATAAGGAATCTTCTAGTTAGTAATAGTGCTGTTGTATCATGTCTTTTGCTGTAATCACATTCAGGGCTGAGGCAAAACTCTACTGTTACAAAATGCCTTAAACTTTAGTCACATCCAAAGCTGCAGGCACCATTGTGATGTTACATCATGTCTTATAGTCCAATTACATCCACAGCTGCAAGCACCTAGAATAGCTGGGTTTCTTGCATAATGCAGCCTTAATATGAAGAATATTATATAGTCAATCTGTACAGCTCCTCAAGACTTATAATCGAGCTTTACCACACTGATGAATGTAAAATTTCCCTAGACAGTGAGAATTCCCTCCTGGCTATATAGACAAACTTGACATTCAGGTACCTGGGAAAGCTGGGTAACACTTTTTGTATTGTCAGTGGTCTGATACTGTGTAGTGTAGCTGCACACATGCAGGGGAGGTTTTATAAGAAGCCGCTAAAGTTTTGCAGCTTCGAGATTCTTTCACAGTGTCTGGAAGTCTTTTGAAGTGAATGGGATGTTAAGCCCCACCCCCTTTCTGAACTTCCTGTCTGCCTGTGAAATCATGCTAGAGCACCGAGTCGTTCTCCAGCCAAAGATGGAGATGAAGGGAGAAATAAGACAAATCTCTGGGTGTGCAATATCCATTTAACTGCTTTCTACAACAGTTTACAGATGTCTATAAAGAAAAAACTTAAAGGGAACCTGTCGCATTGAACATGGTGTTTGAGCTGCAGACAGCATGTTATAGAACAGGAGGAGCTGAGCAGATTGATATATAGTTTTGTGGGAAACGATTCAGTGTAATTGTAATTTATTAATTTAAATTACTGCTCATTCTGGACTTTGAAGTCAAGGAGACGGTCCTATCAGTGATTGACAGCTATCTGTGTATGCACAGTCATAGAGGTAAGGCTGTGACTGATAGGACCACCTCCTTAACTTCAAAGTATAGAACGAGCAGGAATTTATATGAATAAAGTACAAGTTTTGCTGAAACTTTTCTCCATAAAACTATATGTCATTCTGCTCTGCTCCTTCTGCTCTATAACATGCCTATAGCTTACATTGCATTTTCATGGTGACATTTTCCCTTTAAAGTGTAACATTCCTGTTTGTTTGTTGCTTTCATACATAGATAATTACCGGACACATTAGTTATGTCCAGATATGTGTCCCATCACAGTAGTTATGGCCAGATATGTGCCCCTTCATAGCAGATATGCCTAAATGTTCCCCCTCACAGTAGTTATGCCCAAATCTGTGCCCCTTCACAGCAGTTATGGCCAGATATGTGCCCCCTTTACAGTTGCTATGCACAGATATGTCCCCCCTCACAGTAGTTATGCCCAGATATGTGCCCCTTCACAGTAGTTATGCCCAGATATGTGCCCGCTTTACAGTAGTTATGGCCACATATGTGCCCCCAGCAAAAAATGTACTGGTTACTCCGATGATCACTTCTCAGCTGCCAGCGCTTCCCAGCAGCAGGATACTGTCATACAATGTGCTTGCTGTATAGTAAGAGCACAGAGGCTAATTCTACCGCTCCTGTTAGGCTAAGGGTAAACTGGCAGATTAACTTGAATACTTTGCTTTCCCTCTCTGCTCTTGTGCCAATCTCTGGCTTCAGTCTGATTCCTATCAGTTTCAGTTACTGTTACTTATGAGACTGAGGTATCCTGTGACCCGTTTTGCTGAGTAGGGTGTCTTTGGCACCGTTTTTCCTCTCAGACGTACTTAGTATTTTTATATATCATAGAAACATAGAAACATAGAATGTGTCGGCAGATAAGAACCATTTGGCCCATCTAGTCTGCCCAATATACTAAATACTATGGATAGCCCCTGGCTTTATCTTATATGAAGGATGGCCTTATGCCTATCCCATGCATGCTTAAACTCCTTCACTGTATTTGCAGCTACCACTTCTGCAGGAAGGCTATTCCATGCATCCACTACTCTCTCAGTAAAGTAATACTTCCTGATATTACTTTTAAACCCTTGCCCCTCTAATTTAAAACTATGTTCTCTTGTAGCAGTTTTTCTTCTTTTAAATATTCTTTCCTCTTTTACCTTGTTGATTCCCTTTATGTATTTAAAAGTTTCTATCATATCCCCTCTGTCTCGTCTTTCTTCCAAGCTATACATGTTAAGGTCCTTTAATCTTTCCTGGTAAGTATTATCCTGCAATCCATGTACCAGTTTAGTAGCTCTTCTCTGAACTCTCTCCAAAGTATCAATATCCTTCTGGACATATGGTCTCCAGTACTGAGCACAATACTCCAAATGAGGTCTCACTAGTGCTCTGTAGAGCGGCATGAGCACCTCCCTCTTTCTACTGGTAATTCCTTTTGCTATACACCCAAGCATTCTGCTAGCATTTCCTGCTGCTCTGTGACATTGTCTGCCTACCTTTAAGTCTTCTGAAATAATGATCCCTAAATCCCTTTCCTCAGATACTGAGGTTAGGACTGTATCACTGATTTTATATTCTGCTCTTGGGTTTTTACGCCCCAGGTGCATTATCTTGCACTTATCAACATTAAAGTTTAGTTGCCAGATTTTTGACCATTCCTCTAGTTTTCCTAAGTCCTTTTCCATTTGGTGTATTCCTCCAGGAACATCAACCCTGTTACAAATCTTTGTGTCATCAGCAAAAAGACACACCTTACCATTGAGGCCTTCTGCAATTTCGCTGATAAAGATATTAAACAATATGGGTCCCAGAACAGATCCCTGAGGTACCCCACTGGTAACAAGACCATGGTCTGAATATACTCCATTGACTGCAACCCTCTGTTGCCTGTCCCTCAGCCACTGCCTAATCCATTCAACAATATGGGAGTCCAAGCCCAATGACTGCACTTTATTGATAAGCCTTCTATGTGGGACAGTATCAAAAGCCTTACTAAAGTCTAGATAAGCGATGTCTACTGCACCTCCTCCATCTATTATTTTAGTCACCCAATCAAAAAAATCTATAAGATTAGTTTGACATGATCTCCCTGAAGTAAACCCATGCTGTTTTTCATCTTTCAATCCATGGGATTTTAGATGGTCCACAATCCTCTCCTATAGTATGGTTTCTATTAATTTCCCCACTATAGATGTCAGGCTTACTGGCCTATAGTTGCCCGATTCCTCCCTACTACCTTTCTTGTCAATGGGCACAACATTTGCTAATTTCCAATCTTCTGGGATGACTCCTGTTGCCAGTGATTGGTTAAATAAATCTGTTAATGGTTTTGCTAGTTCACCGCTGAGCTCTTTTAATAGCTTTGGGTGTATCCCATCAGGCCCCTGTGACTTATTTGTATTAATTTTAGACAGTTGACTTAGAACCTCTTCCTCTGTAAAGACACATGCGTCAAAAGATTCATTAGTCTTCTTTCCCAACTGAGGTCCTTCTCCTTCATTTTCCTTTGTAAAAACTGAACAGAAGTATTCATTGAGGCAGTCAGCTAGTTCTTTATCTTCTTCCATATACCTTCCCTCTTTAGTTTTTAATTTTGTAATTCCTTGTTTTAGTTTCCTTTTTTCATTTATGTATCTGAAGAATGCCTTATCGCCTTTTTTCCCTGACTGAGCTAATTTCTCTTCTGCCTGTGCTTTAGAAGCTCTTATAATTTGTTTGGCCTCTCTCTGCCTAATCTTATAAATTTGTCTGTCATCCTCGTTTTCTTTTTTTTTTTATAATTCCTAAATGCTATCTTTTTGTTTTTAATGATTTTGGCCACTTCTGCTGAGTACCACAGTGATCTCTTCCTTTTTTTGCTTTTACTGACAAGCCTAATGCAATCTTCTGTTGCCTTCAATAGTGCCACTTTTAAGTAGTCCCATTTCTCCTGGACTCCAATGAAACTGTTCCAGTCTGATAGGGACTCGTATACCACTAATCTTATTTTAGAAAAGTCAGTTTTTCTAAAATCTAAAACTTTTGTTTTTGTGTGGTGTGACTCAGTCACTGTACTTATAGTAAACCACACTGACTGGTGATCACTAGATCCCAAGCTTTCCCCTACAGTAATATCAGATACCAAATTCCCATTTGTGAATACTAAATCTAAAATGGCCTCCTTCCGGGTTGGCTCCTCCACTACTTGCTGTAGAGATAATCCCAGTAGGGAATTTAGAATATCTGTACTCTTGGCAGAACTAGCTATTTTGAATTTCCAGTTTACATCTGGAAGATTGAAGTCTCCCATAATGATAACTTCCCCCTTCAATGTCATTTTAGCTATTTCCTCAACTAGTAGATCATCTAATTCTTTGACTTGGGTAGGTGGTCTATATATAACACCTACACGAGTTACCTTATGATTATCAAGCTGCAAGGTAACCCAAACTGACTCTAAATTGTTCTCGCTAACTTGTATCAAATTCAATTTTATGCTATCTTTCACATACAGGGCCACCCCTCCCCCTTCTTGCCTTCTCTGTCTTTCCTGTATAGAGAGAACCCTGGTATTGATATATCCCAGTCATTACTCCCCTTGAACCACGTCTCAGTAACAGCCACTACATCTATATTCTCAGATGCCATTATAGCCTCAAGCTCATTGATCTTATTCCCTAGACTGCGAGCATTTGTAGACAAGACTCTGAGCTTGTCATTTCTTAACCTTTGTGCTACTGGCCTCTTCTGGCATTGTTCCGGGGGGCAGTCGGACTGCTGGATTATCATTCTTTTGCCCCCCTTTCCTAGTTTAAATGCTTCTTAGCAAATACTTGGAATTGTTCACCGAGGACATTCGTTCCCTTGAGAGAAAGATGCAAACCATCTTTCTTGTACAGTTCTTTTCCATTCCAACAAGAGCTATCATGAGACACAAAGCCAAACCCTTGGTTCAGACACCATTCACCAAGCCATACATTGAATTCCTTAATGCGCATCTTCCTGTCATGCTGAAGGTTATGCACAGGCAAAACTGCAGAGAATGAAACAGTTGATGCAACCTCCCGTATATCCTTTCCAAGTGTATGAAAAGCTTCTTTCACCTTTGAAACCTCATTGCAAGCCAGATCGTTTGTCCCAAGATAGAGAATAACATCCACTTCCCTTTCCTGCTTTGCTTGCCTAACTATATTTAGGATCCGTCGTCTATCCCTGCTAGCGGTAGCACCAGGGAGACATCTCACAACACCATTCTCCTCAAACTTCACACCTCTTATGATGGAATCGCCCACCAACAGCTGCTTACATGCCTGTATGACCTCCCTACAACGCCTGTGCATGCTCCTGATGAGGTGGCGGACGGTCTCCTGAGGGATCTCCTCCCAGACCTGGACTAAAGCATCTGCCAACTCCTGGACAGTCTGTGGTGCAACGTGACGTTGGTGGATAGAGTGGGACATGATGTCCCAGATGTGCTCAATTGGATTCAGGTCTGGGGAGCGGGCGGGCCAGTCCATAGCATCAATGCCTTCGTCTTGCAGGAACTGCTGACACACTCCAGCCACACGAGGTCTAGCATTGTCTTGCATTAGGAGGAACCCAGGGCCAACCGCACCAGCATATGGTCTCACAAGGGGTCTGAGGATCTCATCTCGGTACCTAATGGCAGTCAGGCTACCTCTGGTGAGCACATGGAGGGCTGTGCGGCCCTCCAAAGAAATGCCACCCCACACCATTACTGACCCAATGCCAAACCGGTCATGCTGGAGGATGTTTCAGGCAGCAGAACGTTCGTTGTCTCCAGACATGGCGTCTCCAGACTCTGTCACATCTGTCACATGTGCTCAGTGTGAACCTGCTTTCACCTGTGAAGAGCACAGGGCGCCAGTGGCGAATTTGCCAATCTTGGTGTTCTCTGGCAAATGCCAAACGTCCTGCACGGTGTTGGGCTGTAAGCACAAACCCCCACCTGTGGACGTCGGGCCTTCATATCACCCTCATGGAGTCTGTTTCTGACCGTTTGAGCAGACACATGCACATTTGTGGCCTGCTGGAGGTCATTTTGCAGGGCTCTGGCAGTGCTCCTCCTGTTCCTCCTTGCACAAAGGCGGAGGTAGCAGTCCTTCTGCTGGGTTGTTGCCCTCCTACGGCCTCCTCCACGTCTCCTGATGTACTGGCCTGTCTCCTGGTAGCGCCTCCATGCTCTGGACACTACGCTGTCAGACACAGCAAACCTTCTTGCCACAGCTCGCATTGATGTGCCATCCTGGATAAGCTGCACTACCTGAGCCACTTGTGTGGGTTGTAGACTCCGTCTCATGCTACCACTAGAATGAAAGCACCGCCAGCATTCAAAAGTCACCAAAACATCAGCCAGGAAGCAGAGGAACTGAGAAGTGGTCTGTGGTTACCACCTGCAGAACCACTCCTTTATTGGGGGTGTCTTGCTAATTGCCTATAATTTCCACCTGTTGTCTATCCCATTTGCACAACAACATGTGAAATTGATTGTCACTCAGTGTTGCTTCCTAAGTGGACAGTTTGATTTCACAGAAGTGTGATTGACTTGGAGTTACATTGTGTTGTTTAAGTGTTCCCTTTATTTTTTTGAGCAGTGTATAATTATATACAGAAGATACTCTGGTTATGCAAGCATGGACCATATCACTATATGCAGGAAGATGTATAAATTATATCAGCAGTATATATTGTGATAAGGTGGACAGTGCGGGAAGGTGTGTATATCCCACTCAGATACCTCAGCTGGGTGGGATAGCTAAAATCCGGGATGCAATAGTCTCAGCAGCATGTAGGTTGCTGAGACAAGGTTATTTTTGGTATATTCTAGGCTGGATTTTAGTTAAATTGGCACATAGGACTGGAAGTGGGATCTGCCAATCCATACCCTTCCAGGACAGGTGTTCCCTTGGTCCAGAGAGGATCGCAGGTGAGGTCTGCGATAATCAGACTGGAAAAAAGCACCTCCCAGAGTGTCAGTCTGGGGAAGAGAGTAACTTAGAAGTAGAAATGTCGCAAACATAAAATTTTCCGTTCGCGAACGGCGAACGCGAATTTCCGCAAATGTTCGCGAACGGGCGAACCTGGCGAACCGCCATAGACTTCAATAGGCAGGCGAATTTTAAAACCCACAGGGACTCTTTCTGGCCACAATAGTGAATGAAAAGTTTTTTCAAGGGGACTAACACCTGGACTGAGGCATGCCAGAGGGGGATCCATGGCAAAACTCCCATGGAAAATTACGTAGTTGACGCAGAGTCGGGTTTTAATCCATAAAGGGCATAAATCACCTAACATTCCTAAATTGTTTGGACATTTGCACAACCGCAAACTCCCCATTTGCACAAGGTTGGATACCATGTCCCGTTCCTTGTCCTCACTGACGTCATTGAAGGTCTCTTCCTCCACCCAGCCACGTACAACACCAAGGGTCCCCGAAAGGTGACAACAAGCCCCCTGGGACGCCTGCTGTGGTTGGTCTTTCACCTCCTCAAAGCCACCTCCCTCCTCTGACTCCTCTTCTTCAGACTCCTCTCTCTGCGTTGCCGCAGGTCCAGCAATCGACGACGACAAGGCTGCTTCTGGTGGTGATGGTGACCACAACTCTTCCTCTTCATGCTCATCTACGGCCTGATCCAGCACTCTTCGCAGGGCACGCTCCAGAAAAAACGCATATGGGATGAGGTCGATGATGTTGCCTTGGGTTTGACTGACCAGGTTTGTCACCTCCGCAAAAGGACGCATGAGCCTACAGCCATTGTGCATGAGCGTTCAGTAACGCGGCCAAAAAATACCCAGCTCTGCAGAGGCTGTCCTCTTTTTTTTTAAATAAAAAAAAATATCTGTTCTTAACAGTTTAATCTCTGTTTTGTCCGCTATCAGGGGCCTGTGTATGGAATAGATTTTAGGAACCGGGAGATGGAAAAAGATGCTTGGTCTGTCCTCTTACTTCCAATTTGGGGCACTGCGCGTGTGCCGTGCAATTTACTGTGCTACCAGATATGAGTGGTATGTTAAGTAGTACTATTCCTATCAGTTTAATCCCTGTTACGTCCCCTATCAGGGGACGTGTATAGAATAGATTTTAGGAACCGGGAGATGGAAAAAGATGCATATTGTTGGCCTAGTAGGCTTTAATGATCACCTTAGATGATCACAAAGAAAATTAATGTTTTTTCTATGCAAAATTATCCAGCCGATTGCTTTTGGTCTGTTCACAATGAAGCAACGACCTTATGATCTGGGGTGTGCCAACATTGCCATTGCCAACACACTCATAGAGGTGATTGCTTCATTGTGATACGCAAGCCCCTTCACCAGAACAAGGTAATGATCACGAAAGGGAATTGACACATGTATGTCCCTTTTTTTTGTTTTGTTTTTGCAGCCACAGTGCAGCACCAGAGGCCAGGAAAATTAGGCATGTACACATGCCTGAAAAATTTGGTATTGTTGCAGCCGCTGTAGCTGCGGCCAAAAAGAAATTGATGTTTTCCAGGCAGAAAGTGCACTGAAACATTGCGGCTTGAACCTTAGTTGGTGGCGGAGAAGTCACGCAAGTCATCCGGCATGCAGAGATAAAATACAGCAGCGTGTTGAAAACTTTTAGCCCAAGGCAGCTCATCTCATCAGGCCTTTTTTAGTCAAATGTATCGCCCACTGTCAGTCCCTTCGGGATCCATGCCTCATTCATCTTAATAAAGGTGAGGTAATCTAGACTTTTTTGACGTAGGCGACTTCTCTTCTCAGTGACAATACCTCTTGCTGCACTGAAGGTCCTTTCTGACAGGACACTTGAAGCGGGGCAGGCCAGAAGTTCTATCGCAAATTGGGATAGCTCAGGCCACAGGTCAAGCCTGCACACCCAGTAGTCAAGGCGTTCATCGCTCCTCAGAGTGTCGATATCTGCAGTTAAGGCGAGGTAGTCTGCTACCTGTCGGTCGAGTTGTTCTCTGAGGGTGGACCCCGAAGGGCTGTGGCGATGCGTAGGACTTAAAAAGCTCTGCATCTCCTCCATCAACAATACGTTGTGCTGTGACATCACCCTTATACGCTGTGTAAAGCATACTTTTTAACTTGTTTTGGAACTGCTGCATCCTTTCTGACTTCCGCTAATTCGGTAACATTTCAGGCACTTTCTGCTTATACCGGGGGTCTAGTAGCGTCTATTAGCGTGGCCATCCAGTACAGGTCGTTCTCCTTCAGCCTTTTTATACGAGGGTCCCTCAACAGGCACAACAGCATGAAAGACCCCATTTGCACAAGGTTGGATGCCGAGCTACTCATGTCCCGTTCCTCGTCCTCACTGATCTCACTGAAGGTCTGTTCTTCCCCCCAGCCATGTACAACACCACGGGTACCAGATAGGTGACAACGAGCACCCTGGGATGCCAGCTGTGGTTGGTCTTCCTCCTCCTCAAAGCCACATTCCTCCTCTGACTCCTCTTCCTCAGACTCCTCTCCAGCGTTGCCGCAGGTCCAGCAAGCGATGCTGATAAGGCTGTTTCTGGTGGTGATGGAGACCACAACTCTTCCTCTTCACGCTCATCTACGGCCTGATCCAGCACTCTTCGCAGGGCACACTCCAGGAATAAAACAAATGGGATGATGTCGCTGATGGTGCCTTCGGTGCGACTGACTAGGTTTGTCGCCTCCTCAAAAGGACGCATGAGCCTACAGGCATTGCGCATGAGCGTCCAGTAACGTGGCAAAAAAATACCCAGCTCCGCAGAGGCTGTCCTAGCACCCCGGTCATACAAATACTCGTTGGCGGCTTTTTCTTGTTGGAGCAGGCGGTCGAACATTAGGAGTGTTGAATTCCAACGTGTCGGGATTTCGCAAATCAAGCGACTCACTGGCATGTTGTTTCGCCGCTGAATATCTGAAAAGTGCGCCATGGCCGTGTAGGAACGCCTGAAATGGCCACACACCTTCCTGGCCTGCTTAAGGACGTCTTGTAAGCCTGGGTACTTATGCACAAAGCGTTATACGATCAGATTCAACACATGTGCCATGCACGGCACATGTGTCAACTTGCCCAAATTCAATGCCGCTAACAAATTGCTTCCGTTGTCATACACCACTTTGCCGAACTCCAGTTGGTGCGGAGTCAGCCACTGATCCACCTGTGCGTTCAGGGCGGACAGGAGTTCTGGTCCGGTGTGACTCTCTGCTTTCAGGCAAGTAAACCCCAAGACGGCGTGACACTGTCGTATCCGGGATGTGGAATAGCCCCTGGGGAGCTGGGGGGGTGCAGTTGATGTGGAGCAAGACGCAGCAGCAGAAGAGGACTCAGCCAAGGAGGTTAGCGAAGAGGATGGAGTAGGAGGAGTAGAGGAGGTGGCAGCAGGCCTGCCTGCAAGTCGTGGCGGTGTCACCAACTCCTCTGCAGAGCCACGCATTCCATGCTTGGCAGCCATCAGCAGGTTTACCCAATGCACAGTGTACGTGATATACCTGCCTTGACCGTGCTTTGCAGACCAGGTATCAGTGGTCAGATGGACCCTTGCCCCAACACTGTGTGCCAGACATGCCATGACTTCCTTTTTCACAATAGAGTACAGGTTGGGGATTGCCTTTTGTGAAAAGAAATTTCGGCTGGGTACCTTCCACTGCGGTGTCCCAATAGCTACAAATTTTTTGAAGGCCTCAGACTCCACCAGCTTGTATGGTAAAAGCTGGTGGGCTAAGAGTTCCGACAAGCCAGCTGTCAGACGCCGGGCAAGGGGGTGACTCTGTGACATTGGCTTCTTACGCTCAAACATTTCCTTGACAGACACCTGACTGTGGGCAGATGAGCAGGAACTGCTGAAGGCGAGAGGCGGAGTGGCGGATGATTGAGAGAGGTCAAGGAAGACATCAGTGGTTGACGTGGCTGAAGATGCTGGACCAGGAGGAGGATGGCTGCTTTGAGTTTGTTTGCTGTTTGTACTCATGTGTTGATCCCATAGGCATTTGTGATTTGAGATCATGTGCCTTCGCAAAGCAGTTGTACCTAGGTGGGTGTTGGACTTCCCACGACTCAGTTTCTTTTGGCACAGGTTGCAAATGGCATTGCTGTTATCAGAGGCAGACACACAAAAAAAATGCCACACTGCTGAGGTTTGCAATGACGGCATTCTGGTGGTAGCAACAGCATGCGTTGATTGGCGTGCTGTCTGGCTGACCCCGGGTGCCAATACATGCTGTCTGACTGTGCCACTAGCTCCTTGCGACGACCTCCCCCTGCTTCCAACTCGTCTCCTCCTCCTCTCTGTCTCCCCATCTGAACTTTCCCCCTGTTCTTCTTCTCTTCGAGCGGGCACCCACGTGACATCCACGGACACATCGTCATCATCAACCGCTTCACTTGTATCTGACAACTCAGCAAAGGAAGCAGCAGCGGGTACAACATCATCATCATCACACCGTATGTCCATGTGTGTAATGCTGCCTGACTGAGACATATCCCTGTTATCTACATCCTCTGGCAATAATGGTTGCGCATCATTCATTTCTTCCAACTGATGTATAAATAACTCCTCTGACAGATCAAGTGAAGCAGCTGTGGTGCTAGTGTTGGTGGTGGCAGCAGGCGGGCGAGTGGTAACTTGAGAGGTGCCCGAAGCTGAGCTGGAGGAGGATGGTGCGTCAAGGTTTCGAGCGGAAGCTGTAGAAGATTGGGTGTCCTGTGTTATCCAGTCAACTATGTCCTCAGAACTTTTCAAGTTCAGGGTACGTGGTCTCTGAACACTGGGCATTATTCTAGGGCCAAAGGAAGTCACAGCACCATGACCACGACGGCCCCTGCGGGGTGGCCTGCCTCTTCCTGTAATTTTTTTCCCGATTAGTTGTACTATGCGTGCAAGCTACTGTAACACCAGATATGAGTGGTATTGGTGGCACTGTGCACTGGCAGTAGTTGGCACAGTACACGCTGTAGGCCTGACACACACGCTTGCAGGCAACTAACTGCAATTAGGTTACAGTGAAAAAAGTATATATTTTTAAAATGTAATCTACTGTGACACCAGATATGAGTGGCACTTGTGGCACTGTGCACTGGCAGTAGTTGGCACAGTACACATTGTAGGCCTGACACACACGCTTGCAGGCAACTAACTGCAATTAGGTTACAGTGAAAAAAGTTTATTGTTTTTTAAATGTAATCTACTGTGACACCAGATATGAGTGGCACTGGTGGCACTGTGCACTGGCAGTAGTTTGCACAGTACACGCTGTAGGCCTGACACAAACGCTTGCAGGCAACTAACTGCAATTAGGTTACAGTGAAAAAAGTTTATTTTTTTTAATGTAATTTACTGTGACACTAGATATAAGTGGCACTGGTGGCACTGTGCACTGGCAGAAGTTGGCACAGTACACACTGTAGGCCTGACACACACGCTTGCAGGCAACTAACTGCAATTATGTTACAGTGAAAATTATATATATATTTTTTTTATGTAATCTACTGTGACACCAGATATGAGTGGCACTGGTGGCACTGTGCACTGGCAGTAGGGCAGTAGTTGGCACAGTACACCCTGTAGGCCTGACACACACGCTTGCAGGCAACTAACTGCAATTAGGTTACAGTGAAAAAAGTTTATTTTTTTTTAAATGTAATCTACTGTGACACCAGGTATGAGTGGCACTGGTGGCACTGTGCACTGGCAGTAGTTGGCACAGTACACGCTGTAGGCCTGACACACATGCTTGCAGGCAACTAACTGCAATTATATTACAGTCAAAAAACTTTTTTTTTTAAATGTAATCTACTGTGACACCAGATATGAGTGGCACTGGTGGCACTGTGCACTGGCAGTAGTTGGCACAGTACACGCTGTAGGCCTGACACACACCCTTGCAGGCAACTAGCTGCAATTAGGTTACAGTGAATTTTTTTTATTTTTTTTATGTAATCTACTGTGACACCAGGTATGAGTGGCACTGGTGGCACTGTGCACTGGCAGTAGTTGGCACAGTACACACTGTAGGCCTGACACACACGCTTGCAGGCAACTAACTGCAATTAGGTTACAGTGAAAAAAGTTTATTTTTAAAAAAATATAATCTACTGTGACACCAGATATGAGTGGCGCTGGTGGCACTGTGCACTGGCAGTAGTTGGCACAGTACACGCTGTAGGCCTGACACACACGCTTGCAGGCAACTAACTGCAATTATATTACAGTCAAAAAGTATATTTTTTTCTTTATGTAATCTACTGTGACACCAGATATGAGTGGCACTGTGCACTGACAGTAGTTGGCACATTACACGCTGTAGGCCTGACACACACGCTTGCAGGCAACTAACTGCAATTATATTACAGTAAAAAAGTTTTTTTTTTTATGTAATCTACTGTGACACCAGATATGAGTGGCACTGGTGGCACTGTGCACTGGCAGTAGTTGGCACAGTACACGCTGTAGGCCTGACACACACGCTTGCAGGCAACTAACTGCAATTAGGTTACAGTGAAAATTATATATATATTTTTTTTATGTAATCTACTGTGACACCAGATATGAGTGGCACTGGTGGCACTGTGCACTGGCAGTAGTTGGCACAGTACACGCTGTAGGCCTGACACACACGCTTGCAGGCAACTAGCTGCAATTAGGTTACAGTGAAAAAAGTTTTTTTTTTTTAATGTAATCTACTGTGACACCAGGTATGAGTGGCACTGGTGGCACTGTGCACTGGCAGTAGTTGGCACAGTACACGCTGTAGGCCTGACACACACGCTTGCAGGCAACTAACTGCAATTATATTACAGTCAAAAAAGTTTCGTTTTTTTAACTGTAATCTACTGTGACACCAGATATGAGCGGCACTGGTGGCACTGTGCACTGGCAGTAGTTGGCACAGTACACGCTGTAGGCCTGACACACACGCTTGCAGGCAACTAACTGCAATTAGGTTACAGTGAAAAAAGTTAATTTTTAAAAAAATATGATCTACTGTGACACCAGATATGAGTGGCGCTGGTGGCACTGTGCACTGGCAGTAGTTGGCACAGTACACGCTGTAGGCCTGACACACACGCTTGCAGGCAACTAACTGCAATTATATTACAGTCAAAAAAGTTTTTGTTTTTTTTATGTAATCTACTGTGACACCAGATATGAGTGGCACTGTGCACTGACAGTAGTTGGCACAGTACAAGCTGTAGGCCTGACACACACGCTTGAAGGCAACTAACTGCAATTATATTACAGTCAAATAAGTTTTTTTTTTTATGTAATCTACTGTGACACCAGATATGAGTGGCACTGGTGGCACAGTGCACTGGCAGTAGTTGGCACAGTACACGCTGTAGGCCTGACACACACGCTTGCAGGCAACTAGCTGCAATTAGGTTACAGTGAAAATTGTATATATTTTTTTTAAATGTAATCTACTGTGACACCAGGTATGAGTGGCACTGTGCACTGGCAGTAGTTGGCACAGCACACGCTGTAGGCCTGACACACACGCTTGCAGGCAACTAACTGCAATTATGTTACAGTGAAAATTATATATATATAGATTTTTTTATGTAATCTACTGTGACACCAGATATGAGTGGCACTGGTGGCACTGTGCACTGGCAGTAGGGCAGTAGTTGGCACAGTACACCCTGTAGGCCTGACACACACGCTTGCAGGCAACTAGCTGCAATTAGGTTACAGTGAAAAAAGTATTTTTTTTTTTTAAATGTAATCTACTGTGACACCAGATATAAGTGGCACTGGTGGCACTGTGCACTGGCAGTAGTTGGCACAGTACACGCTGTAGGCCTGACACACACGCTTGCAGGCAACTAACTGCAATTAGGTTACAGTGAAAAAAGTTTTTTATTTTTTTAATAGAATCTACTGTGACACCAGATATGAGTGGCGCTGGTGGCACTGTGCACTGGCAGTAGTTGGCACAGTACATGCTGTAGGCCTGACACACACGCTTGCAGGCAACTAACTGCAATTAGGTTACAGTGAAAAAAGTTTATTTTTTTTTAAATGTGATCTACTGTGACACCAGGTATGAGTGGCACTGGTGGCACTGTGCACTGGCAGTAGTTGGCACAGTACACGCTGTAGGCCTGACAAACACGCTTGCAGGCAACTAACTGCAATTAGGTTACAGTGAAAAAAGTTTTTTTTTTTTAAAATATAATCTACTGTGACACCAGATATGAGTGGCACTGGTGGCACTGTGCACTGGCAGTAGTTGGCACAATACACGCTGTAGGCCTGACACACACGATTGCAGGCAACTACCGGCAATTATATCACAGTCAAAAAAGTTTTATTTTTATTTTTATGTAATCTACTTTGACACCAGATATGAGTGGCACTGGTGGCACTGTGCACTGGCAGTAGTTGGCACAGTACACGCTGTAGGCCTGACACACACACTTGCAGGCAACTAACTGCAATTATATTACAGTCAAAAAAGTTTTTTTTTTTTATGTAATCTACTGTGACACCAGATATGAGTGGCACTGTTGGCACTGTGCACTGGCAGTAGTTGGCACAGTACACACTGTAGGCCTGAAACACACGCTTGCAGGCAACTAACTGCAATTATATTAGAGTCAATTTTTTTTTTTTTATGTAATCTACTGTGACACCAGATATGAGTGGCACAGATGGCACTGTGCACTGGCAGTAGTTGGCACAGTACACACTGTAGGCCTGACACACACGCTTGCAGGCAACTAACTTCAATTAGGTTACAGTGAAAAAAGTTAATTTTTAAAAAAATATAATCTACTGTGACACCAGATATGAGTGGCACTGGTGGCACTGTGCACTGGCAGTAGTTGGCACAGTACACACTGTAGGCCTGACACACACGATTGCAGGCAACTACCGGCAATTATATCACAGTCAAAAAAGTTTTATTTTTATTTTTATGTAATCTACTTTGACACCAGATATGAGTGGCACTGGTGGCACTGTGCACTGGCAGTAGTTGGCACAGTACACGCTGTAGGCCTGACACACACACTTGCAGGCAACTAACTGCAATTATATTAGAGTCAATTTTTTTTTTTTTATGTAATCTACTGTGACACCAGATATGAGTGGCACTGTTGGCACTGTGCACTGGCAGTAGTTGGCACAGTACACGCTGTAGGCCTGACACATGCTTGCAGGCAACTAGCTGCAATTATATTACAGTCAAAAAGGTTTTTTGTTTTTTTTTAATGCAAGCTACGGTGACACCAGATATGAGTGGCACTGGTGGCACTGTGCACTGGCAGTAGTTGGCACAGTACACACTGTAGGCCTGACACACACGCTTGCAGGCAACTAACTGCAATTAGATTGCAGTGAAAAAAGTTTTTTTTTTATTTAAATGCAAACTACTGTGACACCAGATATGAGTGGTGGCACCTGGCAAGTGGGCACAGTATACGCTGTGGGCCTGACACACACGCTGGCAGGCAACTGCAATTAGATTACAGAGGGGGAAAAAAAGCAGACTGATGTACTAGCCCTAAAAAGGGCTTTTTGGTGTGCTGTCAGGACGCTGTCCTTACAGCAGATCAGATGAGTCTTTCAGGACTGGAGTGGACACTGAATACACTGTCCTAGCTATCAATTTCCCTATTAAATCAGCAGGAGCTGCACTGTCCCTCCTCTCACTAAGACTGCAGCTTCCGAATGAATATAAGATGGATGCTGTCCTTTCTTTTTGCTAGGAGGTGGGAGGGTCTGGGAGGGAGGGTACACTGCTGATTGGCTGGAATGTGTCTGCTGACTATGAGGTACAAGGTCATTAGGAACCCAGCTCTAAGTTGAATTTGCAATGCGATTAATATAACCTGTATTAATCGCGTTGCGATTACAACTTAGATCTGAGTTCCTAATGGTTGTATTGCTAGAATTGACGAATATAACGAATATAGCACTATATTCTCAATCTTCTTTATATTCTAGCAATACAATTATTAGGAACCCAGCTCTAAGTTGAATTCGCAATGCGATTAATATAACCTGTATTAATCGCATTGCGATTACAACTTAGTCAAATTTGTGACACTGCAGCTTCAGAATGAATCTAAGATGGATGCTGTCCTTGCTTTTTGATAGGAGGTGGGAGGGTCTGGGAGGGAGGTTATGCTGATTGGCTGGAATGTGTCTGCTGACTGTGAGGTACAGGGTCAAAGTTTGCTCAATGATGATGTATAGGGGCGGACCGAACCGCGAACGCAAACAAGCTATGTTCGCCGGGAACTGTTCACCGGCAAATAGTTTGGGACATCTCTACTTAGAAGCAGAGACCTGCTGAGGCTCTGCGTGTTCTCTGTAGCTGGCCAGCTAAGACCTGTCCTAGGTTGCTAGTATAGCTTATATGTTTATACAGCTAGACCTGCCAATAGCCTTGAAGGGAATCTGTCACCTAGTTTTACCCTATAGGAGCTGCGGATATGCATGGATAGATCTCCGCTAGCATGTCTGCAATATACCTGTCCCATACCTCTGTGTGGTTTTATTTAGTTAAAAAAATTATTTTATCGATATGTAAATTAGCCAAGTAAGGTGCCCAAGGCTTGGTTACTTAGGGTTAAAGTAGCCCAACCACGCCCCCTGTGAAGGAGCCCAGCACCGCCTGCATCCAGGAATCTCCTTCTTGCTCACAAAGTTACAGTGCTATAATCTCGCGATGCGCAAGCTAGTGCATGCGCAGTGCCGGCAAAGTGTTCGTTCCCTTTGCTGGCATCAACTTCAGTGAACGAACTGCGCATGCGCTAGCTCGCGCATTGCGAGATTACGGCACTGTAACTTCGTGAGCAAGGAGGAGATTCCTGGATACAGGCGGAACTGGGCTCCTTCACAGGGGGTGTGGCTGGGCTCCTTAACCGTAAGTAACCATGCCTTGGGCACCTTACTTGGCTAATTTACATATCAATAAAATCATTTTTTAAATGAAATAAAACCACACAGAGCTATGGGGCAGGTATATTGCGGACATGCTAGTGGAGATCTATCCGTGCATGTCCGCAGCTCTATAGGGTAAAACTAGGTGACAGAATCCCTTTAATACAGTTCCTATGTTTATGTGTTAAAGACAAAAGCAGAGGTATTTACTGTGACACCATGTTTTGGATGTCATATAACTGTTATATTTTGTGTTCACAGAAGCAGAAAAAGATAATATGCCTTTTTAAGATTAATTTTGTAATGTAAGGTAAGCTCAGTGACACAGCAGAAACAACAGAAAGCATAGTGTTAATCTGTTGTTGCTGGGCAGAAGTCTAGACCAATCACAGCCAGCTTCTCACACAGCAAGAGTTTTCACCAATCACAGCCAGCTTCACACACAGCCTGTCTGGGAATACCCTGCTGGAATCATTATTCACCAGGAGAGAAGCTGAACAGACATTCACTCCATTAAGAGCTGTGTTTTATGGAAGCAGAGAGGACAAAATAGTTCCACAAATTGCAAACCAAATTTCATACCAATTGCAAACTACAAAGTTCACAATCCAAATTCAAATTCCATATTGCAATCCAAATTGCATACAACCATACCAGATCATACTCAACCAATCTGCAAATAGTTACTGCATACTGGAAATTGCGACCAAATTCAGCAAGTGAACTATTAGTTAGACCTCAGATATACCTCTCAGAGAGATCATAAAGTACTTAAATAACTTAAAGTGAGAGTAGAGATACTCAAGAGAGAAATATATCCACCATTTTATGTTGAATGACAGAATTGAACAGTTGAACCACCATCTTATGCATACCGCCATTTTGTGATATCTTTTCAACACGTGTTATGTAAATAGACTATCTGCTGCAAAGGAGGCAGTGTTATATATGAATTAAAGTAGGGAGGATAAAGGGTGACACCTGTCAGACCCTCAAAGCTCTCCCTATGCTGCTAAAGCACATGCCCGGATCCAAATGGTGGAACGAGGCATGCCCGCGTACCTAAGACTGATGACCACTGTAACCACTACAATAGTGAAAGGGGCACGGCCACTGGTGCCCTGCTCAGTATATGGAGGGAACCGTGGTCGCCCCAGATCCAGTCAGAAAATAAACAGATACACTACAATGTCTGCACACTTAGCTGAAGGAGCTGCAGCAGCAGAGAAGACGGATCCAAAGACAGCTGGCAATATCCGGAGTACTTGCTGCAGCAGAACACAGGTCCAGTGAAATGATAGCTTACAAGTGAAGATACTCAAGCAAGAGCTACAACTCAAATGAGAAATATAATCCACACCCTACAATGGAGGAGGGTTGATTTAAAGGCAGGGAAATCAAACGCAGGAGGAACAGCTGGGAGGAAGGAAACAGAAAGTAAAAACCTCATCACAGGGGCGGAGAAACAGAGCAGTGAGAACTCCTCCAAGCTCTAGTAGTGACATCATCACAGGGGTGGAGAAACAGAGCTGTAAGAACGTCTCAAAGCTCTGGTAGTGACAGTACCCCCCCTCTACGGGTGGACTCCGGACACCCAGGACCCACCTTCTCAGGATGAGCCCTATGAAATGCCCTGATGAGGCGAGTGGCTTTAATGTCCGACACCGGAACCCACATCCTCTCCTCAGGACCATAACCCTTCCAATGAACGAGGTACTGAAGAGAACCGCGGACAATGCGAGAGTCCACAATTCTGGAAACCTCAAACTCCAGATTGCCATCAACCAAAATCGGAGGAGGAGGCAAAGAGGAGGGTACCGTGGGCTGGACATATGGTTTTAAGAGAGATCTGTGAAATACATTATGTATCTTCCAAACCCGTGGAAGATCAAGACGGAAGGCAACAGGATTGATGACTGACAAGATTTTATAAGGCCCAATAAACTTGGGACCCAATTTCCAGGAGGGAACATTCAGTTTAATATTTCTTGTAGACAACCACACCAGATCACCCACATTCAGGTCCGGACCAGGCATACGTCTCTTATCAGCCACACGCTTATACTTCTCACTCATCTTTCTAAGATTACTCTGAATCTTTTGCCAAATGGTAGACAAAGACGAGGAAAATCTCTCCTCCTCAGGTAAACCAGAAGGAGCCCCTCCCGAGAATGTCCCAAACTGCGGATGGAACCCATATGCACCAAAGAATGGTGACTTATCAGAAGATTCCTGACGACGGTTGTTCAGAGCAAACTCAGCAAGAGGGAGAAATGAACACCAATCCTCCTGGTTCTCTGCCACAAAACAGCGCAAATATGTCTCCAGATTCTGATTGAGGCGCTCAGTCTGACCATTCGACTGCGGGTGAAAAGCAGAAGAGAAGGACAGCCGAACCCCCAGACGAGAACAGAAAGCCTTCCAGAACCTGGACACAAACTGCGTGCCTCTATCGGAAACAATATCAGAGGGAATGCCATGCAATTTAACAATATGGTCGACAAAAGCTTGCGCCAACGTTTTAGCATTGGGTAAACCAGGGAAAGGTACGAAATGAGCCATCTTGCTAAAACGGTCCACCACCACCAGGATCACCGACTTCCCTGAGGAACGAGGAAGATCCGTGATAAAGTCCATGGACAGGTGTGTCCAAGGACGGGAAGGTATGGGTAACGGGAGAAGGGAATCTGAAGGCCGTGAACGAGGGACCTTAGCGCGAGCGCACGTCTCACAAGCAGCCACAAAACCCTCCACCGACTTAGAGCCGGCCACCAAAATCTCCGCGCAATGAGATCTACCGTGGCTCTACTCCCGGGGTGACCAGCAAGAACAGTATCATGATGCTCCTTGAAGAGTTTGTGACGTAGCTCAGGAGGCACAAACAACTTCCCAAAAGGACAACGGGCAGGTGCCTCAGTCTGGGCAGCCTGGACCTCGGCCTCCAAATCAGAATATAGAGCAGAAACAACTACCCCCTCCGCCAAAATGGGACCTGGGTCCTCGGAGTTTCCTCCTCCCGGTAAACAGCGAGAGAGAGCATCAGCCTTCACATTTTTGATCCCAGGGCGGAATGTAACAACAAAATTGAATCTGGAGAAGAACAGAGACCATCTGGCCTGTCTCGGATTCATACGCCTGGCCGACTCCAAGTATGCCAGATTCTTATGGTCGGTAAAAACGGTGATAGGGTGCCTGGCCCCCTCCAACCAATGGCGCCATTCCTCGAAAGCCAACTTGATGGCCAACAACTCCCTATCTCCCACATCATAGTTTTTCTCTGCCGGGGAGAGTTTTTTAGAGAAAAAGGCACAGGGTCGCCATTTGGCAGGAGAAGGGCCCTGGGACAAAACCGCACCCACACCCACCTCGGAAGCATCCACCTCAACAATAAAAGGTAAGGAAACATTGGGATGCACCAAGACGGGAGCAGACGCAAAACTCTCTTTAATCTTAGAAAAAGCTGCAAGCGCCTCCTCCGACCAAGAGGAAAAATCCGCCCCCTTTTTTGTCATGTCAGTGAGGGGTTTGACAACAGAGGAATAATTCAAAATGAACTTTCTGTAATAGTTCGCAAAACCCAGAAAGCGCATCAATGCCTTCTGATTCTCAGGAAGCTCCCACTAGAAGCAGAGAAGAGAAAACCCAGAAATTGAATCTCCGATACCATAAAAAGACATTTCTCCAGCTTGGCGTACAATTTATTTTCCTGCAGAATCTGCAGAACCTGAAAAAGATGATCCTGATGGGTCTGAACATCAGGGGAAAAAATCTAAATATCATCAAGATACACCAATACAAATTTACCCATTAAATGGTAGAAAATACTATTAACAAAATGCTGAAAGACGGCCGGAGCATTCATCAGGCCGAAAGGCATAACGAGATTCTCGAAATGCCCGTTAGGGGTATTAAAGGCTGTTTTCCATTCATCCCCCTCTCTGACCCTGACCAGGTTGTACGCGCCTCTCAAATCCAATTTGGAAAAAACCTTGGCCCCAACAATATGGTTGAAGAGGTCCAGGATCAGAGGAAGGGGATAGGGATTGCGAATCGTGATACGGTTCAGCTCCCTAAAATCTAGGCAAGGTCTCAGAGAGCCATCTTTTTTTTTAACAAAAAAAACCCTGCGGCAACAGGTGATTTTGAGGGACGAATATGCCCCTTATCGAGACTCTCGGAGATATAGGTTCGCATTGCTATTCTTTCCGGTTGTGAGAGATTGTAGAGGCGTGCTTTTGGCAGCTTGGCGCCGGGAATGAGGTTAATGGGACAGTCAAACTCCCGGTGAGGAGGTAGCTCCTGAACACCGCTCTCGGAAAACACGTCGGAGAAATCAGAGAGAAATGATGGCACAGTTTTAGTAGACACCTCTGCAAAAGTCGCTGTGAGACAATTCTCTCTACAAAAGTCACTCCACTCATTTATTTGCCTTCCTTGCCAATCAATAGTGGGGTTATGTCTAGTGAGCCAGGGTAACCCCAAAACTAGAGGAGAAGGCAATCCGTTAAGGACAAAACAAGATATATCCTCCACATGAGTGTCACCTACAGCTAGCCGGATATTGTGAACAATGCCCTTCAGAGATCTCTGTGAGAGTGGAGCAGAGTCAATAGCAAAAACAGGTATATCCTTTTCTAATGTGCAAACCTGAAAACCATGCATGGCTACAAATTGAGTGTTAATAAGATTGACGGCCGCTCCACTATCGACAAAAATCTCACAAGAAATGACTTTGCTCTCTAGCGCCACCCTGGCAGACAGGAGAAAACGGGAACTGCAGGTCAGAGGAAAAGCATCAATTGCTACATCAACTTTGCCCAAAGTAGCAGAATTTGATGATTTACCTTTTGAGGTTTTTCTCTTATTATCGCTCTTAGTACAGTTCAAGAATCTCCTAGACGGACAAACATTTGCCAAATGACCTATGCCCCCACAACAAAAACACACCATACTCTGAGGACTAAATCCTCTTTTATCAGGGGCAAGTCGACCTAGCTGCATGGGCTCCTCCTCAGAGGGGAGCGAGACAGGATGAGGCCCCTGCACACTGAATGAGTCCGCACCACTGCCCCTAGACTGACAATGGCTGGACAGAGAGGTCTCGTTTCTTTCTCTTAGACGCCTGTCAAGGCGTACCGCCAATGACATGGCAGACTCTAAGGACGTTGGTCTCTCATGGAAAGCAAACGCATCTTTCAATCTCTCTGAGAGACCATGGCAGAACTGACTCCGGAGTGCAGCATCATTCCAACCTGAATCAGCTGCCCATCTCCGAAATTCAGAACAATAAAGCTCCGCAGACAGTTTTTTCTGGCATAAAAAACGTAAGTTAGATTCGGCCAGAGCAACACGATCCGGGTCATCATATATCTGCCCCAGGGCCACAAAAAATCTTTCCACGGATCGAAGGGAGGGATCCCCTGATGGCAGCGAAAAAGCCCAAGTCTGAGCATTACCCCTGAGCAGGGAGATGACAATCCTCACCCTCTGCTCCTCATTACCAGAGGAGTGGGGACACAAGCAAAAATGGAGTTTGCATGCCTCTCTGAAGCGAACAAAATTCTCACTGCCCCCGGAGAACGTTTCCGGAAGTGAGACCTTTGGCTCTCAACAGACTCCATGGGCCGGAGCAGAGCCCAATGCTTGAAGCTGAGTCATAGATTGACGGAGATCCGCTACCTCCAAAGAAAGACCCTGCATGCGGTCAACCAGGCCAGAAAGCGGATCCATGTCAAAAAGGACGGTTTTGGTGGATTATAATGTCACGGCTGTATGTGAGCAACAAGAGCATACACAGTAAATAGAGCTACTGACCGGACCCAAACTAGGGAGGATAAAGGGTGACCCCTGTCAGACCCTCAAAGCTCTCCCTATGCTGCTAAAGAACATGCCCAGATCCAAATGGTGGAACGAGGCATGCCCGTGTACCTAAGACTGACGACCACTGTAACCCCTACAATAGTGGAAGGGGCACGGCCACCGGTGCCCTGCTCAGTATATGGAGGGAACCGTGGTCGCCTCAGATCCAGTCAGAAAATAAACAGATACACTATAATGTCTGCACACTTAGCTGAAGGAGCTGCAGCAGCAGAGAAGACGGATCCAAAGACAGCTGGCAATATCCGGAGTACTTGCTGCAGCAGAACACAGGTCCAGTGAAATGATAGCTTACAAGTGAAGATACTCAAGCAAGAGCTACAACTCAAATGAGAAATATAATCCACACCCTACAAAGGAGGAGGGTTGATTTAAAGGCAGGGAAATCAAACGCAGGAGGAACAGCTGGGAGGAAGGAAACAGAAAGTAAAAACCTCATCACAGGGGCGGAGAAACAGAGCAGTGAGAACTCCTCCAAGCTCTAGTAGTGACATCATCACAGGGGTGGAGAAACAGAGCTGTGAGAACGTCTCAAAGCTCTGGTAGTGACAGTATCACTTTATGTGTGAATAACTTTAATACGCTTTTACTTAACCAGGCCATTCTGAGATAGTTTTTTCGTCACATATTGTACTTCATGACACTGTCAAAATGGAGTAAAAAATAATAATTTTTTTAATAAAAAAATACCAAATTTATCAAACATTTTGAAACATTTGCAAATTTCCAAGTTTAAATTTTGCTTCTTCTATAATACATAGTAATAACTCCAAAAATAGTTATTAATTTACATTCTCCATATGTCTACTTCATGTTTGGATCATTTTGGGAATGCCATTTTATTTTTTGGGGACGTTACAAGGCTTGGAAGTTTAGAAGCAAATCTTGAAATTTTTTTGAAATTTTCCAAAACCCACTTTTTAAGGACCAGTTAAGGTCTGAAGTCACTTTGTGAGGCTTACATAATAGAAACCACCCAAAAATGACCCCATTTTAGAAACTACACCCCTCAAGGTATTCAAAACTGATTTTACAAACTTTGTTAACCCTTTAGGTGTTCCACAAGAGTTATTTGCAAATGGAGATGAAATTCAGGAATTAAAATTTTTGGGCAAATTTTCCATTTTAATCAATTTTTTCCAGTAACAAAGCAAGGGTTAACAGCCAAACAAAACTCAATTTTTATTGACCTTATTCTGTAGTTTATAGAAACACCCCATATGTGGTCATAAACTACTGTACGGGCACATGGCAGGGCGCAGAAGGAAAGGAACACCATATGGTTTTTGGAAGGCAGATTTTGCTGGACTGGTTTATTTACACCATGTCCCATTTGAAGCCCCCCTGATGCACCCCTAGAGTAGAAACTCCAAAAAAGTGACACCATTTTGGAAACTACGGGATAAGGTGGCAGTTTTGTTGGGACTATTTTTAGGGTACATATGATTTCTGGTTGCTCTATATTACATTTTTGTGAGGCAAGGTTACAAAAAATTTTAATTCTGAAATTTCAACTCCATTTGCCAATAACTCTTGTGGAACACCTAAAGGGTTAACAAAGTTTATAAAATCAGTTTTGAATACCTTGAGGGGCGTAGTTTCCAAAATGGGGTCACTTTTATGGAGTTTATACTCTAGGGGTGCATCGGGGGGCTTCAAATGGGATATGGTGTCAAAAAACCAGTCCAGCTAAATCTGCCTTCCAAAAACCATATGGCGCTCCTTTACTTGTGTGCCCTGCTGTTTGGCCATACAGCAATTTACGACCACATATGGGGTGTTTCTGTAAACTACAGAATCAGGGCAATAAATATAGAGTTTTGTTTGACAGTTAACCCTTGCTTTGTTAATGGAAAAAATAGATTAAAATTGATAATTTGGCAAAAAATAGCTGTTTTGGCACCATTTTTTATTTTTTTTTTGACTGTGTTCATTTGAGGGGTTAGGTCATGTGTTATTTATATAGAGCAGATTCTTACAGACGTGGAAATACCTAATATGTCTAATTTTTTAAATTTATTTATGTTTTACACTATAATATCCTTTTTAAACAAACCAAAAAAAAAAAACATTTTAGTATCTCCATAGTCTTAGAGTCAGTTTTTTTTGTTTTTTGCCGATTGTCTTAGGTAGGGGCTCATTTTTTGCAGGATGAGAGGACGGTTTTATTGGCACTATTTTGGGGTGCATATGACTTTTTGATCGCTTGCTATTACACTTTTTGTGATGTAAGGTGACAAAAAAATAGCTTTTTTTACACAGTTTTTATTTTATTTTTTTGACTGTGTTCATCTGAGGGGTTAGGTCATGTGTTATTTTTATATATCAGATTCTTACGGACGTGGTAATACCTAATATGTCTACTTTGTTAAATTTATTTAGGTTTTACACTATAATATCCTTTTTTAAACAAAAAAAAAAACATTTTAGTATCTCCATAGTCTGAGAGTATTTATTATTTTTATTTTTTGCCGCTTTTCTTAGGTAAGGGCTCATTTTTTGCGGGATGAGAGGACGGTTTTATTGGCACTATTTTGGGGTGCATATGACTTTTTGATCGCTTGCTATTACACGTTTTGTAGTGGAAGGTGACCAAAAAATGGCTTTTTTCACACCGTTTTTATTTTATTTTTTTGACTGTGTTCATCTGAGGGGTTAAACATCAAAAAAGTGAGGGTACAATGATGACACATGACTGCTACAGAATCATCAAGAAGGGTCACCTAGGACCCCCAGAGCGGCTGCAGTGTTATCAGGTGATTAGGCGTTCCTTTTTTTTTTTTTTTCTTTAGATCCTATTTTTTTTTCCAGAAAGCTCCAAATCATGAGTCAGGACACCTGTCCACAGTGCTGCTGATCCGCTAATTACAGGTGGATTGCCACTAACTGCCAGGGTTTTGCAGGCGCAACACGTACAGTACAGACCAAAAGTTTGGACACACCTTCTCATTCAAAGAGTTTTCTTTATTTTCATGACTATGAAAATTGTAGATTCACACTGAAGGCATCAAAACTATGAATTAATACATGTGGAATTATATACATAACAAACAAGTGTGAAACAACAGAAAATATGTCATACAGTATTCTAGGTTCTTCAAAGGAGCCACCTTTTGCTTTGATTACTGCTTTGCACACTCTTGTCATTCTCTTGATGAGCTTCAAGAGGTAGTCCCCTGAAATGGTTTTCACTTCACAGGTGTGCCCTGTCAGGTTTAATAAGTGGGATTTCTTGCCTTATAAATGGGTTTGGGACCATCAGTTGCGTTGAGGAGAAGTCAGGTGGATACACAGCTGATAGTCCTACTGAATAGACTGTTAGAATTTGTATTATGGCAAGAAAAAAACTGCTAAGTAAAGAAAAACAAGTGGCCATCATTACTTTAAGAAATGAAGATCAGTCAGTCAGCCGAAAAATTGGGAAAACTTTGAAAGTAAAGGCTATTTGACCATGAAGGAGAGTGATGGGGTGCTGCGCCAGATGACCTGGCCTCCACAGTCATCGGACCTGAACCCAATCGAGATGGCTTGGGGTGAGCTGGACTGCAGAGTGAAGGCAAAAGGGCCAACAAGTGCTAAGCATCTCTGGGAACTCCTTCAAGACTGTTGGAAGACCATTTCAGGTGACTACCTCTTGAAGCTCATCAAGAGAATGCCAAGAGTGTGCAAAGCAGTAATCAAAGCAAAAGGTGGCTACTTTGAAGAACCTAGAATATGACATATTTTCAGTTGTTGCACACTTGTTTGTTATGTATATAATTCCACATGTGTTAATTCATAGTTTTGATGCCTTCATAGTCATGAAAATAAAGAAAACGCTTTAAATGAGAAGGTGTGTCCAAACTTTTGGTCTGTACTGTATAAACCAAGTGATTCACTTTTACTTGTGGCAAATAGGGGTAAATCGCCTGCAGTTACAGCGGCTCCACCAATAGGATGCGATCCTGAGAGGTGATGTCACCGCCACCTCTCAGGATCTAAGGATGGTGATTGATGGTGTATTATCACACCACCGATCACCATCCTATTCTAGGTTATCGGGTCACCGGAGACCCGAATGACCCGGAAATGCAGCAAACCGCAGGTCTGAATTGACCTGCGGTTTGCTGCGATGCCCAATACGGGGGGGTCACAGGACCCCCCTCGGCATTGTCACAGAGTGCCTGGTGAATAATTTAAGAACGCCTGTGTCCGTAAGAGGTTAAACCTACTATTTCCATAGAATGACGCTAGAGGAGTTACAGAGTAATAGACAGTCTGGTTAGACTAAAAGTCAGAGATATCAAAATTCTTCAAATTCCATAGTGCAAAAGGCACTTCATAGTGCTGCGCCTGCCACAGTGGAACTATTGCCCTCAGAGTGCAAAGAGATAGAGCTTCTCAACTTGCACAGTAAAGAGAGCATTACAGCAGTGGAGCGCCAGCATATACCGCCGCGCAGCAACTGTTCCCTGAGTGAGCAAGCAAAGACATCTCAGCGGAGCTACCATAAAGGCCATAGAATGTGAGCATTAGTCAAACTGCAGCCGACTCTTAAAGTGGCAGAACGGCAAAGGCAAGATAGTCAGAGAAAGAGTGCCTACCCTCCTGCGATCCCTAGAGAGAGAAGGAGACACATGGAGGGAGGCCAAAGTCCAGAGCTACAGTGCCTGCACCGCTATCCATGGAGAGACCACATACTGCAGTCAACTAGTTTCCCGCCACTAGGCCAAAAGCCTGCAGCAGCGTATCCAAGCCAGCGCATCGCAAGTCATCACAGATTATCACAAGTCATCACAGATCATCGCAAGTCTGCACAGAACATCGCAACTCAACGCAGAGCATTGCAAGTCTGCACAGAGCATCGCAAGTCAGCGCAGAGCATCGCATCATGTCAAGAAAAGACATGTCTCCTTTAAGGCAGACATTTGTTCCAGCAACCTTTTAGATCACAGTATCCTGCTCTTCAGAATAAGGTCAGAGCTTTCCTTTTATTACTTATCATTGCATATAGGCTTTGGCATAAAGAGACATTTTTGCGGTCAGATAAAGACTTTAAAGTAAAACAAAGGACAGTTTGTATTACACTGACTCTATTGCATTTAAAGTGAAAGTAATTTATTACCTGCATCTATTGCTATTGCATTTAAAGTGAAAGTCATTTATTTCTGCATTTATCAATATTGCATTTAAAGTGAAAGGCATCTTATTATTCGTATTGATTGTTATAATTTTTAAAGTAAAATGCCTGAGCCTAGTATTACCATGCCACTATTAGAGGATACAAAGATAGATAATATAGAAGGTAAAGAGCAAGAGAACCTGTCTGAGTTAGAAGAGTCTAATGCAGCTCTAGTCTTGCCTCAAACAAATCCAGTCCAAACAAAGGAACTAAGAGGTTCATCATGGGCTCAGAAAACCGACCCCAAAGATGCTGGAAAATCTGGAGCAAGAAGCAGCATTAAAAGAAAAGAAGTTCACCCGGATGTATGATGGGTGGAAATCATACATTAAAGATATTCGTAGAAAGCTAAAACAAGATAAGAAGTATAAAAGGGAACTTGAGTAATATGGTAGAAATGGTAGAAGAATCTGAATCAGAGCTTATGGCAGCATATGTCAACCTGCGGTTATCTACGACACCTTCCCAGGATATTGTAAGGAACATGGACACGTACTGTGGTCACTAAAGATTTGGTAAAGCTCATGAGAGAACTATCATCTGCAGAAAACTATGATGAAGTTAAAGCAAGAAGTAGAATGAATGAGCTTTTTATGAGAGACGATGCTAGGTCCTCAGGTGGAACCACAATCTCAAGTGTGACTTCCTTCGCTAGCAGAAGTACTTCAGCAAAAAGAAAGGAATTAGCTGAACAACTTGCTGTCAAGAGAGCAGAAATTGAAATGGAAGCTGCCATTGAGGCGCAGCGCCAACTGGTTGCTGAAAAGGAACCTGAAATGGATGCACAGCGCCAACAGATGAAAAATCTGGAAAGGCAGAAAGAAGTTAAGCTTATACAGTTGTGTTCAAAATAATAGCAGTGTGTTTAAAAAAGTGAATAAAGCTCAAAATCCTTTTAATAGCTTTTATTTCAATACACACAAATCCGATCCGGGGATTGGGCTGGTCACTCCATAACATCAATCTTGTTGGTCTGGAACCAAGATGTTGCATGTTTACTGGTGTGTTTGGGGTCGTTGTCTTGTTGGAACACCCATTTCAAGGGCATTTCCTCTTCAACATAAGGCAGCATGACCTCTTCAACACCATAGTATGAGAAACATCCCCATATCATGATGCTTGCGCCACCATGCTTTACTGTCTTCACAGTGTACTGTGGCTTGAATTCAGTTTTTGGGGGTCATCTCCGGCCACTAGACCCAGAAAGAACAATCTTACTTTCATCAGTCCACAGAATGTCTCTTTAGGCCAGTTAATGTACTCTTTGGCAAATTATTACCTCTTCAGTACATGTCTTTTTTTCAACAGTGCGACTTTGCGGGGGCTTTTTGCAGATAGCTTGACTTCACATAGGCGTCTTCTAATTGTAACAGTACTCACAGGTAGACCTTCTTTAATCTTCCTGGAGCTAATTGTTGGCTGACTCCTTGCCATTTTGGCTATTTTTCTATCCATTCAAATAGTAGTTTTTCGCTTTCTTCCATATCTTTCAGGTTTTAGTTGCCATTTTAAAGCATTTGCGATCATTTTAGCTGAGCAGCCTATCATTTTCTGCACTTCTTTATATGTTTTTCCCTCTCCAAACAACTTTTTAATCAAGGTACTCTGTTCTTCTGAACAATGTCTGGAATGACCCATTTTCCTTTCAGAGAGAAATGCACTGTAACCAGCATGTACAACATTTGCTGCCTTCCTTCCTTAAATAAGGGCAATAATTGGTGCCTGTTTTTCAAAGAATGAATGACCTCACTCATTGAACTCCACACTGATATTATTTTGAACATGCCCCTTTCAATAAGTAATTGAATTACAGAGAATCAGCAGCATGCATGTTATGACTGTTGGGTCTGTTGGGTTTCTATTACTCTACTACACCTGCTAGTAAATTATTTGCCATTTAGAAATATAATTTATACCAAAAACAGTAATTGATCATGTTAGTGATGTCTGACTGCTATTATTTTGAACAGAACTGTAGATGCCAGTACACGAAGAGGATATGAATCAGAGTAGTCATAGGTTCAAATCTGTACTAAGTGAAGAAGCAAACTCCTACTTTCGTACTTATGCCCATGAGAATGGAAGGAAATCTCCAACACTTAGTGAGGAAAGAAGTCATTATCATGCTATCCCTGCTCAGTAAGACAAAGAGAGGCCTAGTCCAGTGTTAGGAAAAAGGTGTGTAAATTTCAAATGTATGTTCTGTGGCGAGAACCATTCCATACACAAGTGCCAACAATTGAAGGTCCCCAGAAGAAAAGAAAAAATGTATACTGGATAACCAACTGTGCTTCAGATGTCTAAGAAAAGGCCATGTTACTAAGGAGTGTAAAAAAAAGGCCACATGCAGTGTTTGCAAAGGACGCCATCCTACACCACTAAATGAAGAACGTCCGAAGAAAGATAAATCCTCAATACCTAAAGATACTGAGGAAGAAAAGAAAGTATCAGTATTCTCTTGCAGAGTGAGGGAAGGAAAAAGCAACAGCACATCAGTGGTTGAACCAGTGTGCATTTCGAATTCTAAAAGGAGGAATAAGAAGGTACAAGCCTATGAGCTACTGGATGCCCAGAGTTACTGTGGACTGTGAGTTAGAGGACTTCATTCAAACTGCACATTAGCTCTACCTCCAGCTTATACAAAAGATGATATACCTCTAGATCGAGATCGCATACATACCTATGAAACAGCCAAAAAAAGGGAGCACCTATCTATCATATCTCATGAAATATCCCCGCTGAAGGAGTTTGGTGTTGGACTGCTGATAGGTTACGATTGTCCCGAAGCCTTGGTAGCATGAAAGGTAATCACAGGAGGAAAGGGTTAACACTACGCTATTCAAACTGATCTAGGATGGGGTGTTGTTGGAGGAAAACAGCAGATGGCAAACTCAAGACAGGTGACAGGATTGTGTCATCGAATATCTGTCCAAGAGTTACCAACTGTAAGTCCAGCAAAATTAATCAAGATCCTTGAATCCAACTTTGCAGACATAAGTTCTAAAGAAAATAGTGTATCCAAAGAAGGCATAAAGTTCGTACACCTTCTAGAAGAAAGTATTCAGCAGAATCAACAAGGTCATCTTGAAATGTCTTTACCTTTTAGAGAACGACCTCGTCTGCCAAATAACAGAAATCTTGCCCTAGCAAGATTAAAATGTTTGAAGAAAAGGATGGGAAGAGATCCAAAACTCAAGAATGATTATTTGAAATTCATGGAAGGCATCCTTGAAGAAGGACATGCAGAGAAAGTTAATAGCCAACCTAAAGAAGGAGAAGTGTGGTACATCCCACATCAAGGTGTTTACCACTCAAAGAAACCAGATAAGATTAGAGTAGTATTTGATCGCTCAGCAAAGTACGATGGTGTTGCATTGAATGATCATCTACTAAAAAGACCAGATCTTACAAACACTCTGCCTGGAGTACTCTGTAGATTCAGAAAGTATCCCGTAGCAGTCATGTGTGACATTGAAAAGATGTTCCACCAGTTTCATGTGAAGAATGAAGATAGAGACTAGCTGAGGTTTCTATGGTGGGAGGACGGAGATACAGATTAAAGGGTTTCTATCACTTCGTATCACATATTTAGGTGTCAGACACTAGCGATCCGCTAGTGTCTGCTCTAACAAACCATCCTAATATAATAGGTTTTGGGGCAGCCGTTTCGCTAAAATAAGAACTTATATCTATATGCTAATGAGCCTCTAGGTGCTATGGGGGCGTCATTAGCACCTAGAGGCTCCGTCTACCTTCATAAACTGTCGCCGCCCAGCGCGTCCCTCCAGCCCGCCCATCTCCTGCTGAATGCGATCCTCTCCGTGCGCGTCTCTGTTCGGCCCATGCGCAGTGAATATCTGGCCGCTTCCCTGCACAGACATCTCCACTGCACCTGTTCCTCGGAGCACTATGATGTCATCGGCGCAGGCGCAGTGGAGATGTCTAAGCAGGGAAGAGGTCAGACATTCACTGCGCATGCGCCGAACAGAGACGAGCACGGAGAGGATCGCATTCAGCAGGAGATGGGCGGGCTGGAGGGACGCGCTGGGCGGCGACAGTTTATGAAGGTAGACGGAGCCTCTAGGTGCTAATGACGCCCCCATAGCACCTAGAGGCTCATTAGCATATAGATATAAGTTCTTATTTTAGCGAAACGGCTGCCCCAAAACCTATTATATTAGGATGGTTTGTTAGAGCAGACACTAGCGGATCGCTAGTGTCTGACACCTAAATATGTGATACGAAGTGATAGAAACCCTTTAAGAGCCAGCAGAATACAGAATGAAAGTACACTTGTTTGGAGCAGCATCGTCTCCAGGTTGCGCCAATTATGGTATGAAGTACCTGGCCAATCAGAATGAAAAGGATTGCCTATCAGCAGCAAATTTTCTGAAGAAAAACTTGTATGTAGATGATGGTCTTATAAGTCTAGAGTCCACAGAATCTGCAATCAAACTAGTGAAAGAAAGCCAAGAGTTATGCGCAAGAGGAAACCTGCGCCTTCACAAATTTATCTCAAACAACAGAGAGGTACTGAAATCCATCAGTGACTCTGAACGTGCAGCAACAATGAAGAATGTCAATCTCAATTATGATCATCTTCTAGTCCAGAACGTACTTGGATTGGGATGGAATGTAGAGAATGACAAGTTCTTCTTTGAAGTATCTACTGAACCCTGAGTGTGGACTTTGTATGCTGGTGAAACCGGATGTTTCACATCTCTATATTAGCGCTACATTAGTTGCTACATCAATCTACATGGACACAATTATCACCTAAGAAGACACATGCAAGTTCTTTACAGCTGCTCATTCAGCAGTTTTTTTCACTTTTGAAAAACCCTTCATTCACAGGTATCAATCCTTATACGGGACATTTCTGTCACAGATTTTTGATCTTATTTATTATACACAGTATCACTTTCTCTCTTTTTTATCAATTCATCATATTGAAGCAACTTTTCTAAATATATCGCTATAATATTTGTATTTTGCTCAACAGAGCGAATGTGATATAATATATGTGCCAACCCCAGTGCATACTATGATACATTGCATTTTATTTTGTATTTTATACTTTATGTGATATTTTATGTGATATTTTATATAAACATTCCACTATAGACATACCAGCTGGTGAGTGCCTGTTTTTATTTTTATTTTAAGTTAAGATTATGGTCAGTGCTCCTACATCAAAATGATAGGAGAAGAAAATATACACTGTGCCCTGGTTATAGGTAGGCCAGAGTTGCACCTACCAGTATTCAGACAATACCAAGACTTGAACTGACAGCAGCTGTTGTTTCAGCATCAGTAAGCAAGTTTATGAGAGAAGAATTGGAATTAAAAATAGAAGAAGACTATTTTTGGACAGTCTCACAAGTTGTCCTAGGATGCATAAACAACGAAGCTCGAAGATTCCATATCTTTGTCGCCAACAGAGTTCAGAAAATTTGGGAAAAAACAAATCCAGAACATTGGCATCACATTGACACAAAGCATAACCCAGCAGACCATGCTTCAAGAGGCCTGAATGTAACAGACTTGAAAAATTCAAATTGGTTCACAGGTCCAGAGTTCCTTTGGGAAAAGGAAATCACACACAGTAAAGGTTATACAGAATTGTCTATGGGTGATCTAGAAGTAAAAGTTGTATAAACATTGAGCACTGCTGCCAACTGTCAAGATGACATACTTGAAAGACTAGCCAGATGTTCAAAATAGAATACAGTCATAAACGTAGTAGCTCAAATTCAACGTTTGGCAAAGGGAATCAGAAAGAAGGAATTGTTGAATTCTACAGTGAAGAGTTGAAGAGACTTAGTCAAGAACCTAAAAGGCTTCCCAACAACCACCTATTGTGCAAGCTTAATCTTGTTCTGCAGTATGGTATACTGAAGGTGGGAGGGAGACTGGAAAATGCATCGTTACCTAGCAGAGTGAAGCATCCAGCAATTCTACCCAAAAACTCTACCTTCACAAGATTGATTATTGATCACTACCACAACAAATCCTTGCATCAAGGAAGAAGTTTTACCCAAAGCTGTTTGAGAGAAGGTGGTTACTGGATTGTGAAAGGAAGCAAAGTTACAGCAAAGTATTAAAGTAAATATGTAATCTGCAGAAAGGCACATAGACCTACCGAAGAACAAAAAATGGCAGATTTACCGGCAGATCGTGTAAACCCATCACCACCATTTCTTTATAGCGGAATGGATTGTTTTGGCCCATTCATCACCAAACAAAACCGCAAGGAGTACAAGAGATATGAACTAATATTTACATGTCTAAGCTCCACAGCAATTCTCCTGGAAAAGTTAGAACTGATGCATTCATCAACGCCTTGAGATGTTTCATAGCCATTAGAGGTACTGTCAGAGAGCTTAGATCTGACCTAGGATCTAATTTTGTCAGAGCGAAGAATGAATTAAGAAAGCTCGAAAGGAGATTGATAAAGTAAAGGTAGAGAAACAGTGTGATTTTCACATAAATGCTCCACATGCAAGCCATACAGGGATGATGCTTCACTTAGGACCCTGTTTTATGAAGTAATGTCTATCGCTCACTTACAGTTGATAACATCAACGATCCAACAAGTTTGGACCCTTTAACTCCCAACCATCTACTTCACCTTAATTCTAATTACATACAGCCACCACCTGGCAAGTTCACCAAAGAGGATTTATATGCTAAAAAGAAGATGGCAAAGAGTTCAATATCTATCAGAACAGTTTTGGAATAGATGGCGGAAAGAGTATTTAGCCAATCTTATGCTAAGAAGTAAATGGCAAACACCCAGAAGAAATGTCCAAGTTGGTGACATAGTGTTAGTAAAAGAAGAAGATTTACCTAGAAGTCAATGGAAATTGGCCAAAAGGATGAAGAAGTTCAAAAGGATGAAGACAAACTAGTAAGAAGAATGTTATTACAAATAGGAGACTCAAAACTTGACAAAAAGGGAAAACGTCTCACTGCTCCACTCAAGTTCGAACGTCCTATACAGAAGTTAGTTGTTCTACTTGAGTGATAAAAGACACTTGAGAGTTGAGAACATGATGGAAAATTCCTCAAATTCATGTTTAAGTCCTACCACTAAGAACACAGAATTATAGGTAATTTTGGTGGGAGTGTAGCTGGTCAGCTAAGACCTGTCCTAGGGTGCTAATATGGCTTATATGTTTATACAGCTAGACCTGCCAATATTACAACTCATATGTTTATATGTGATAATATGCCTTTAAGATTCATTATATAAATGTAAGGTAAGCTCAATGACACAGCAGAAACAACAGAAAGCATAGAGTTAAACTGTTGTTACTGAGCAGAAGTCTTGACCAATCACAGCCAGCATCACACTCAGCCTGTGTGGGAAATCCCCCAGCTGGAATCATTATTCACGCAGATATACCTCTCAGAGAGTGCTTAAATAACTTAAAGTGAGAGTACAGATACTGAAGAGAGAAATATATCCACCATTTTATGTTTAATGACAAGATTGAACAGTTGAACCACCATCTTATGCATACCGCCATTTTGTGATACTTTATTCAACACTTGTTTTGTACATGGACTATCTTCTGCGGAGGCGGCAGTGTTATATATGAAGAAAAGTTGATGTTAATAAAGAAGTTATTTCAAGCATTTGGTGTGCTCTTTAAACCTACTGTTTCCATAGAACGGCACTAGAAGAATTACAGAGAAACAGTCTGGTTGGACTGAAAAGTTAGAGATATCAAATTCTTCTAATGCCACAGCGCAAAAGGCACTTCATAGTGCTGCGCCTGCCACACAGGGCCCATATAAATGGTGCTGTACAGGGCCCATATAAATAGTATTGTACAGGGCCCATATAAATGGTATTGTACAGGACCCATATATATAGTGTTGTACAGGGCCCATATAAATAGTGTTGTACAGGATCCATATAAATGCTGTTGTACAGGGCCCATATAAATAGTGTTGTGCAGGATCCTTATAAATGGTGTTTTTCAGGGCCCATATAAATTGTATTGTACAGGGCCCTTATAAATGGTGTTGTACAGAGTTCATATAAATAGTGTGTACAGGGCCCATATAATGTTGTATATTGCCATATGATCAGTGTCATACAGCACCCAATATATTGTGTCATGAAGTGCCATTTAAATTGGCCCATTCATCACACAGTGTCATATATGTCCATGTAACTAGTATCACATAAAGTCCAGATCTTACACTTCCCACTTCGTACAGAACCTATATGATGTCATGCAGTGCCATACTAACCCTTCCATGCACAGCCTATAGACTGATTAGCTCACAGGAGCACAACCACCATTCCAGCCATTATATTGGCAGGACACATTAAAGGGGTTGTGTCATTTTAGCTAGCTGAAGGACCCTGCTTTGCTTGGGTATATTTAATCTATTTCATTTAGGGCTGTTTCACACGAGCGGATGCCGTGCGTGACATCCGCTGCGTGAATGACAGCCAAGACCCAATGCGGACAGCAGAAGCACGGAGCATTAACATGACTGATAATGCTCCGTGCCTCTCTGTGATCGCTTTACTACGAAATCACGGTGACAACTTTATCTCACTGTGATTTCGTAGTAAAGAGATCACAGAGAGGCACAGAGCATTATAAGTCATGTTAATGCTCCGTGCTTCTGCTGTCCGCATCGGGTCTTGGCTGTCATTCACGCAGCGGATGTCATGCACGGCATCCGCTCGTGTGAAACAGCCCTTAATGTTTGTGTGTGTCGTTAAAAGATATCAACACTATCCACTATAACAGGGACATCTACAGCACCCTGCCCCCAAAACAGTGACCTCCACAGCCCCCCACCCCTTAACACTGACCCCCCCCCACAGTGCCCCGTCCCTTAAAATTGGACCTTCACAGCAGCCAACCCCTTAACTTTGACCTTTACAGCAGCCTTCCCCTTTAACAGTGACTTTCACAGCATACCACCCCCTTGACAGTGACCTCCACAGGGGCACGCCCCCTTAACAGTGGCCTTTACTGGATCGGGGACGTGTCCTTTTGAACAGATCAATCTAAGACAGCAGCACTGTGCTGTCTGAGTGTGAGCTGCAGGGAGAAATTCGTCCTCCCTCCCACCCGTGCAGCTGACAGAAGTTGATTTGTACCTTTATTTTTTCAATCCCCGTCGGCTCAGGAGTGGGAGGGGGCATGGCCTAACCAGATCTTGGCGTGGTTTAGCGGGACCTAGAAGTTGATTTTTAACTTCATTTTTTCAATCTCAGTCGGCTTAGGAGTGGGAGTGGGCGTGGCCTAACCGGATGGGGGGCGTATCCTTTTGAACAGCTCACTCTAAGACAAGGCACTTTGCTGTCTTAGTGTAAGCTGCAGGGAGAAAGTCACTCTCTCTCCCACCCCTGCAGCTGACAGAAGTTGATCTTTACCTTAATTTTTCAATCCCCGTCGGCTCAGGAGTGGTAGGGGCGTGGCTTAGCAGGAACTGGGGGCGGGGTTTTAAGTATTTTGAGGGTAGACACATTGTGGCAGGGGGCATGTCTTGGCTCCTTCCTGTAAGAGTGACGCCCCTCTGGGCACCTTACTGGCTCATTTGCATACCAAATAAACTGGATTTTCAGAGGATAAAAACATCTATTGCTGGAACAAAGGCACATCTTTAAATAAGGTACTAAGTGCTATCAGGCCATGGCTTTACTTCAAGAGCGATTATCCTTGTGACAGATTTACTTTAAAGCTCTCCTACAGCAGTGAAGATAAATGGCTGGGTTGTTATGGAAACCTGTAGTAAAACTGTGTATGTGGAGACCTGTGAGCTTCTATTGGCTAATAAGGGTCATGTGACCAAGCTTCTATTGGCTAAAGCATTTTTTTGGGAATATCTCAGGAACGGTACGTCCTAGAGAGCTGAGACCTGGTCTAAAACCTTCCTGGACACCTGATGTACCTGTGTGCCAAATTTCGTGATTGTAAATGCGACATACACACACACATACATTCAGCTTTATATACAGTTGCAAGAAAAAGTATGTGAACTCTTTGGAATGATATGGATTTCTGCACAAATTGGTCATAAAATTGTCACGGATAGTGTACAGGAAACAAGACAAAACCATATAAACAATGTCTCTCTGGATCCACAACTAAGGAACAAAGGGAGACCCCTGCAATAGACCTGCCGCTCTCCCTCACTGCTCAGCCTATGCGAACACCCCAAAGGTGGATGGCCGCATATCCACGTTCCTCGGCTATCTATTACCTGAAGACCCTACAATAGTGAAGGGACACGACCACCGGTCACCTGGATCCAGAAAAGACAAAAACATAAATACATAAACAGCACTTATCTGCAGACGACTGACGACTGAGGACTGGGAACTGGGAACAGCATGCACGCACACTCCAGGAAGTTGTATCAGCCGCACACTACTGCATTATGGGGAGGAACTTAAAGGGTAGCGATCAGTCTGATTGCATGACAGCTGAGATAGACTAACGAGATGAGAAACTAAACCAAAACAAAGAAATTCAAGGAGGAGGATCTGAGAAGCTCCTGTGAGCGCTTCTCAGCTGTCTGGCTGTGACAGTACCCCTCCCTCTAGGAGTGGACTCCGGACACTCAGGGCCCACCTTCTCAGGATGGGACCTATGGAAAGCCCTGATGAGACGAGAGGCCTTAATGTCCGTCACTGGGACCCACATCCTCTCCTCAGGACCATAACCCTCCCAATGAACGAGGTACTGGAGGGAACCGCGGACAAGACGAGAATCCACAATCCTAGAGACCTGAAATTCAAGATTTCCATCAACCATAATCGGAGGAGGAGGCAAAGGCGAGGGTACAATAGGTTGAACATAAGGTTTCAATAAGGACTTATGAAAAACATTATGGATCTTCCAAGTCTGAGGAAGATCAAGACGGTAGGCAACAGGATTGATGACAGACAGGATCTTGTAAGGCCCAATAAACCTAGGACCCAACTTCCAGGAGGGAACCTTCAATTTGATATTCTTGGTAGACAACCACACCAGATCACCAACATTCAGGTCCGGACCAGGCACACGTCTCTTATCCGCCACACGCTTATATCTCTCACTCATGCTCTTTAGATTATCCTGAATCTTTTGCCAAATAGATGACAAAGACGAGGAGAATCTGTCCTCATCAGGCAAACCAGAAGAGCCCTCTCCCGAGAAAGTCCCAAACTGCGGATGGAACCCATATGCACCAAAAAATGGTGACTTATCAGAGGACTCCTGACGACGGTTATTTAAAGCAAACCCAGCAAAGGACAAAAAAGAACACCAATCCTCCTGATTCTCCGCCACAAAACAGCGCAGATATGTCTCCAGATTCTGATTGACGCGCTCTGTCTGGCCATTCGACTGCGGATGGAAAGCAGAAGAGAATGACAACCGAACCCCCAAGCAAGAACAGAAAGCCTTCCAGAATCTGGAAACAAACAGCGTGCCCCTATCAGAGACTATGTCTGAAGGAATCCCATGCAATTTGACAATGTGGTCAATAAATGCCTGCGCCAGCGTCTTAGCATTGGGCAAACCAGGGAAAGGGATAAAATGCACCATTTTGCTAAAACGGTCCACCACCACCAGAATCACAGACTTCCCCGAGGAACGAGGCAAGTCCGTTATGAAGTCCATGGACAGATGTGTCTAAGGACGGGAAGGAATGGGCAAAGGAAGGAGAGGACCTGATGGCCGTGAATGAGGGACCTTGGCACGAGCGCAAGTCTCGCAAGCTGCCACAAAACCCTCAACCGACTTACGAAGCGCAGGCCACCAGAATCTCCGAGCGATGAGATCCAGTGTGGCTCTTGCCCCCGGGTGCCCAGCAAGGACCGTGTCGTGGTGTTCTTTAAAAATCTTGTGTCTCAAAGCGAGAGGCACAAACAACCTCCCAGGAGGACAAAGATCAGGAGCTTCTGACTGGGCTGCCTGCACCTCTGCCTCCAATTCAGGAAAAAGAGCAGAGACCACCACACCTTCAGCCAAAATGGGACCCGGGTCTTCAAAATTCCCACCTCCTGGAAAACAACGTGACAGGGCATCTGCCTTCACATTCTTAACCCCAGGGCGGAACGTAACAACAAAATTAAACCTTGAAAAGAACAAAGACCATCTGGCCTGTCTCGGGTTCAGACGCTTGGCTGACTCCAAATAGGCCAGATTTTTATGGTCAGTAAACACGGTAATAGGGTGTCTGGCTCCCTCTAGCCAATGGCGCCATTCCTCAAAAGCCAACTTGATGGCCAACAATTCCCTATCTCCCACATCATAATTTCTCTCTGCGGAGGAGAGTTTCTTTGAGAAAAAGGCACACGGTTGCCATTTGGCAGGAGAGGAACCCTGAGACAAGACCGCACCCACCCCTACCTCAGAAGCATCAACCTCAACTATGAAGGGTAACGAAATATCAGGTTGTACTAGGATGGGAGCGGAAGCAAAACTCTCCTTGATATTAGAAAAGGCCTTACGCGCCTCTACCGACCAGGAAGAAAAATCTACCCCCTTTCTGGTCATATCAGTGAGTGGTTTAACAACAGAGGAATAATTCAAAATAAATTTCCTGTAATAATTGTCAAAGCCCAAAAAACGCATCAGCGCCTTCTGGTTCTCAGGAAGCTCCCACTCAAGCACAGCGCGGACCTTCTCGGGGTCCATGCGAAAACCAGAAGCAGAGGCAAGAAACCCCAGAAATTGGATTTCTGGAACCGCAAACACACATTTTTCCAGTTTCGCATATAATTTATTCTCCCGCAGAATGAGCAAGACCTGACGTAAGTGTTCCTTATGAGTCTTGAAATCAGGAGAAAAAATCAAAATGTCATCCAAATACACTAATACAAATTTTCCCATTAAATGATAAAAAATGCTGTTGACGAAATGCTGAAAAACGGCTGGGGCATTCATCAAACCAAAAGGCATAACCAAATTCTTAAAATGGCCCTCAGGGGTATTGAAAGCCGTCTTCCATTCGTCTCCTTCTCTGACCCTAACCAGGTTGTATGCCCCTCTTAGGTCTAATTTGGAAAAGACTTTAGCCCCAACAACCTGGTTAAACAGGTCCGGGATCAGAGGAAGCGGATAAGGATCACGAATAGTGATACTGTTCAGCTCCCTGAAATCCAGACAAGGTCTTAAAGAACCATCTTTTTTCTTAACAAAGAAAAAACCAGCGGCAACAGGTGACTTCGAGGGTCGTATGTGTCCTTTTCTCAAACTCTCAGGGATATAAGCCCGCATAGCGACCCTCTCAGGTTGGGAGAGATTGTATAAACGAGATTTAGGCAGCTTGGCGCCTGGGATGAGATTAATAGGGCAATCATACTCCCTGTGCGGAGGCAAACCCTGAACTCCACTCTCAGAGAAGACATCCAAAAATTCAGAGAGGAAAGGTGGTACAGTCTTAGTAGAAACCTCAGAAACAGATGTTATGAGGCAATTCTCTCTGCAAAAGTCACTCCAACCATTTATTTGCCTCGCTTGCCAATCAATGGTGGGGTTATGTTTAGTGAGCCAGGGTAGCCCCAACACTAGAGGAGTAGGCAAACCGCTAAGGACGAAACATGACACATCCTCAACATGAGCATCACTCACAATTAAACGGATATTGTGAACTATGCCCTTTAATGATTTCTGAGAAAGTGGAGCTGAATCAATAGCAAAAACAGGAATATCCCTTCCCAAAGTGCATACCTGGAAACCATGAGTTATTGCAAATTGATTATCAATGAGGTTGACAGCTGCTCCACTATCCACAAAAATCTCACAAAAAATACTCTTGCTCTCTAGCGCCACCCTAAAGGCAGGACAAAACGGGAACTACAAGCAAACGGAAAACCTTCAATTTGCGCCTCAACCCTGCCAATAGTAACAGATGGAACATTTTTAACCACTTCAGCCCCCAGTGCTTAAACACCCTGAAAGACCAGGCCACTTTTTACACTTCTGACCTACACTACTTTCACCATTTATTGCTCGGTCATGCAACTTACCACCCAAATGAATTTTACCTCCTTTTCTTCTCACTAATAGAGCTTTCATTTGGTGGTATTTCATTGCTGCTGACATTTTTACTTTTTTTGTTATTAATCGAAATTTAACGATTTTTTTGCAAAAAAATGACATTTTTCACTTTTAGTTGTAAAATTTTGCAAAAAAAAACTACATCCATATATAAATTTTGCTCTAAATTTATTGTTCTACATGTCTTTGATAAAAAAAAAATGTTTGGGTAAAAAAAAAATGGTTTGGGTAAAAGTTATAGCGTTTACAAACTATGGTACAAAAATGTGAATTTCCGCTTTTTGAAGCAGCTCTGACTTTCTGAGCACCTGTCATGTTTCCTGAGGTTCTACAATGCCCAGACAGTACAAACACCCCACAAATGACCCCATTTAGGAAAGTACACACCCTAAGGTATTCGCTGATGGGCATAGTGAGTTCATAGAACTTTTTATTTTTTGTCACAAGTTAGCGGAAAATGATGATTTTTTTTTTTTTTCTTACAAAGTCTCATATTCCACTAACTTGTGACAAAAAATAAAAAGTTCTATGAACTCACTATGCCCATCAGCGAATACCTTGGGGTCTCTTCTTTCCAAAATGGGGTCACTTGTGGGGTAGTTATACTTCCCTGGCATTCTAGGGGCCCAAATGTGTGGTAAGGAGTTTGAAATCAAATTCTGTAAAAAATGACGAGTGAAATCCGAAAGGTGCTCTTTGGAATATGGGCCCCTTTGCCCACTTAGGCTGCAAAAAAGTGTCACACATCTGGTATCTCTGTATTCAGGAGAAGTTTAGGAATGTGTTTTGGGGTGTCTTTTTACATATACCCATGCTGGGTGAGATAAATATCTTGGTCAAATGCCAACTTTGTATAAAAAAATGGGAAAAGTTGTCTTTTGCCAAGATATTTCTCTCACCCAGCAAGGGTATATGTAAAATGACACCCCAAAACACATTCCCCAACTTCTCCTGAGTACGGAGATACCAGATGTGTGACACTTTTTTGCAGCCTAGGTGGGCAAAGGGGCCCATATTCCAAAGAGCACCTTTCGGATTTCACAGGTCATTTTTTACAGAATTTGATTTCAAACTCCTTACCACACATTTGGGCCCCTAGAATGCCAGGGCAGTATAACTACCCCACAAGTGACCCCATTTTGGAAAGAAGACACGCCAAGGTATTCCGTGAGGGGCATGGCAAGTTCCTAGAATTTTTTATTTTTTGTCACAAGTTAGTGGAAAATGATGATTTTTTTTTTTTTTTTTCATACAAAGTCTCATATTCCACTAACTTGTGACAAAAAATAAAAACTTCCATGAACTCACTATGCCCATCAGCGAATACCTTGGGGTCTCTTCTTTCCAAAATGGGGTCACTTGTGGGGTAGTTATACTGCCCTGGCATTCTAGGGGCCCAAATGTGTGGTAAGGAGTTTGAAATCAAATTCTGTAAAAAATGACCTGTGAAATCCGAAAGGTGCTCTTTGGAATATGGGCCCCTTCGCCCACCTAGGCTGCAAAAAAGTGTCACACATCTGGTATCTCTGTATTCAGGAGAAGTTGAGGAATGTGTTTTGGGGTGTCTTTTTACATATACCCATGCTGGGTGAGATAAATATCTTGGTCAAATGCCAACTTTGTATAAAAAAATGGGAAAAGTTGTCTTTTGCCAAGATATTTCTCTCACCCAGCATGGGTATATGTAAAATGACACCCCAAAACACATTCCTCAACTTCTCCTGAGTACGGAGATACCAGATGTGTGACACTTTTATGCAGCCTAGGTGGGCAAAGGGGCCCATATTCCAAAGAGCACCTTTCGGATTTCACAGGTCATTTTTTACAGAATTTGATTTCAAACTCCTTAACACACATTTGGGCCCCTAGAATGCCAGGGCAGTATAACTACCCCACAAGTGACCCCATTTTGGAAAGAAAAGACCCCAAGGTATTCGCTGATGGGCATAGTGAGTTCATGGAAGTTTTTATTTTTTGTCACAAGTTAGTGGAATATGAGACTTTGTATGAAAAAAAAATAAAAAAAAAAATCAGCATTTTCCACTAACTTGTGACAAAAAATAAAAAATTCTAGGAACTCGCCATGCCCCTCACGGAATACCTTGGGGTGTCTTCTTTCCAAAATGGGGTCACTTGTGGGGTAGTTATACTGCCCTGGCATTTTCCAGGGGCCCTAATGTGTGGTAAGTAGGTAAATGACCTGTGAAATCCTAAAGGTGCTCTTTGGAATATGGGCCCCTTTGCCCACCTAGGCTGCAAAAAAGTGTCACACATGTGGCATCGCCGTATTCAGGAGAAGTTGGGGAATGTGTTTTGGGGTGTCATTTTACATATACCCTTGCTGGGTGAGAGAAATATCTTGGCAAAAGACAACTTTTCCCATTTTTTTATACAAAGTTGGCATTTGACCAAGATATTTATCTCACCCAGCATGGGTATATGTAAAATGACACCCCAAAACACATTCCCCAACTTCTCCTGAGTATGGCGATACCAGATGTGTGACACTTTTTTGCAGCCTAGATGCGCAAAGGTGCCCAAATTCCTTTTAGGAGGGCATTTTTAGACATTTGGATACCAGACTTCTTCTCACGCTTTGGGGCCCCTAGAATGCCAGGGCAGTATAAATACCCCACATGTGACCCCATTTTGGAAAGAAGACACCCCAAGGTATTCAATGAGGGGCATGGCGAGTTCATAGAATTTTTTTTTTTTTGGCACAAGTTAGCGGAAATTGATATTTTTAATTTTTTTCTCACAAAGTCTCCCGTTCCGCTAACTTGGGACAAAAATTTCAATCTTTCATGGACTCAATATGCCCCTCACGGAATACCTGGGGGTGTCTTCTTTCCGAAATGGGGTCACATGTGGGGTATTTATACTGCCCTGGCATTCTAGGGGCCCTAAAGCGTGAGAAGAAGTCTGGAATATAAATGTCTAAAAAATTTTACGCATTTGGATTCCGTGAGGGGTATGGCGAGTTCATGTGAGATTTTATTTTTTGACACAAGTTAGTGGAATATGAGACTTTGTAAGAAAAAAAAAAAATAATTCCGCTAACTTGGGCCAAAAAAATGTCTGAATGGAGCCTTACAGAGGGTGATCAATGACAGGGGGGGGTGATCAATGACAGGGGGGGGTGATCAATGACAGGGGGATGATCAATGACAGGGGGGTGATCAGGGAGTCTATATGGGGTGATAACCACAGTCATTGATCACGCCCGTGTAAGGCTTCATTTAGACGTCCGTATGCGTTTTGCGGATCCGATCCATCTATCAGTGCATCCGTAAAAATCATGCGGACATCTGAATGGAGCTTTACAGGGGGGTAATCAATGACAGGGGGGTGATCAGGGAGTCTATATGGGGTGATAACCACAGTCATTGATCATGCCCCTGTAAGGCTTCATTCAGACGTCCGGATGCGTTTTGCGGATCCGATCCATCTATCAGTGCATCCGTAAAAATCATGCGGACATCTGAATGGAGCTTTACAGGGGTGTAATCAATGACAGGGGGGTGATCAGGGAGTCTATATGGGGTGATCACCACAGTCATTGATCATGCCCCTGTAAGGCTTCATTCAGACGTCCGGATGCGTTTTGCGGATCCGATCCATCTATCAGTGGATCCGTAAAAATCATGCGGACGTCTGAATGGAGCTTTACAGGGGGGTAATCAATGACAGGGGGGTAATCAATGACAGGGGGGTGATCAGGGAGTCTATATGGGGTGATAACCACAGTCATTGATCATGCCCCTGTAAGGCTACATTCAGACGTCCGGATGCGTTTTGCGGATCCGATCCATCTATCAGTGGATCCGTAAAAATCATGCGGACGTCTGAATGGAGCTTTACAGGGGGGTAATCAATGACAGGGGTGTAATCAATGACCGGGGGGTGATCAGGGAGTCTATATGGGGTGATAACCACAGTCATTGATCATGCCCCTGTAAGGTTTCATTCAGACGTCCGGATGCGTTTTGCGGATCCGATCCATCTATCAGTGCATCCGTAAAAATCATGCGGACATCTGAATGGAGCTTTACAGGGGGGTAATCAATGACAGGGGGGTGATCAGGGAGTCTATATGGGGTGATCACCACAGTCATTGATCATGCCCCTGTATGGCTTCATTCAGACGTTCGGATGCGTTTTGCGGATCCGATCCATCTATCAGTGGATCCGTAAAAATCATGCGGACGTCTGAATGGAGCTTTACAGGGGGGTAATCAATGACAGGGGGGTAATCAATGACAGGGGGGTGATCAGGGAGTCTATATGGGGTGATAACCACAGTCATTGATCATGCCCCTGTAAGGCTTTATTCAGACGTCCGGATGCGTTTTGCGGATCCGATCCATCTATCAGTGCATCCGTAAAAATCATGCGGACATCTGAATGGAGCTTTACAGGGGGGTAATCAATGACAGGGGGGTGATCAGGGAGTCTATATGGGGTGATAACCACAGTCATTGATCATGCCCCTGTAAGGCTTCATTCAGACGTCCGGATGCGTTTTGCGGATCCGATCCATCTATCAGTGCATCCGTAAAAATCATGCGGACATCTGAATGGAGCTTTACAGGGGGGTAATCAATGACAAGGGGGTGATCAGGGAGTCTATATGGGGTGATCACCACAGTCATTGATCACGCCCGTGTAAGGCTTCATTCAGACATCCGGATGCGTTTTGCGGATCCGATCCATCTATCAGTGGATCCGTAAAAATCATGCGGACGTCTGAATGGAGCTTTACAGGGGGTTGATCAATGACAGGGGGGTAATCAATGACAGGGGGGTAATGAATGACAGGGGGGTGATCAGGGAGTCTATATGGGGTGATCAGGGGTGATCAGGGGCTAATAAGGGGTTAATAAGTGACCGGGGGGGGTGTAGTGTAGTGTAGTGGTGCTTGGTGCTACTTTACTGAGCTACCTGTATCCTCTGGTGGTCGATCCAAACAAAGGGGACCACCAGAGGACCAGGTAGCAGGTTATCAAAACAGCGTCTAATATACCTGTTAGGGGTTAAAAAAAACACATCTCCAGCCTGCCAGCGAACTGAATCTTCTATTGTCAGAGGCAATCAACCCCAGCTGCATGGGCTCCTGCTCAGAAGGGGCTGACAGCGGCTGAGACTCCTGCGCACAGAATGAGACCGCTGCACTGTTCCGAGACTGAGTCGGACAGGAAGGAGAGATCTCTCGTCTCCCTCTAAGACGCCAGTCAATACGAACGGCCTGAGACATAGCAGAGTCCAAGGAGATAGGCCTCTCATGAAAGGAAAATGCATCTTTCAATCCCTCTGAAAGACCATGGCAAAATTGACTTCGGAGTGCAGCATCATTCCAACCAGTATCAGCTGCCCATCTCCGAAATTCGGAGCAGTATATCTCTGCGGATTGTTTACCCTGGCATAACAGACGTAGTCTAGACAATACGATCCGGATCATCATATATCTGACCCAGGGCTAAAAAGAATTCATCCACTGAGCGGAGGGGCCGTGCCCCCTCCGGTAGCGAAAAGGCCCAAGACTGAGCGTTACCCCTGAGCAGCGATACAATGATCCCCACCCTCCGTTCTTCATCACCAGAAGAATGGGGAAGAAGGCGAAAATGGAGTTTGCAAGCCTCTTTAAAACGCACAAAATTCTCACTACCCCCAGAGAACGTATCCGGGAGCGAGACCTTGGGCTCAGCACAAACTCCATGAACGCAAGCTGAACCGGTCACTTGAAACTGAGAAAAAATCCTACGGAGATCAGCTACCTCCAATGAAAGACCCTGGAGGCGTTCAGCCAAAAGTGAAACCGGATCCATGCTTGAGACGGTTTTGGCGGCTGATAATGTCACGGATGGTGTACAGGAAACAAGACAAAACCATATAAACAATGTCTCTCTGGATCCACAACTAAGGAACAAAGGGAGACCCCTGCAATAGACCTGCCGCTCTCCCTCACTGCTCAGCCTATGCGAACACCCCAAAGGTGGATGGCCGCATATCCACGTTCCTCGGCTATCTATTACCTGAAGACCCTACAATAGTGAAGGGACACGACCACCGGCTCCCTACACTGACACGGAGGGAGTCAGGGTCACCTGGATCCAGAAAAGACAAAAACATAAATACATAAACAGCACTTATCTGCAGACGACTGACGACTGAGGACTGGGAACTGGGAACAGCATGCACGCACACTCCAGGAAGTTGTATCAGCCGCACACTACTGCATTATGGGGAGGAACTTAAAGGGTAGCGATCAGTCTGACTGCATGACAGCTGAGATAGACTAACGAGATGAGAAACTAAACCAAAACAAAGAAATTCAAGGAGGAGGATCTGAGAAGCTCCTGTGAGCGCTTCTCAGCTGTCTGGCTGTGACAAAAATGTGATCTGATCTTCATCTAAGTCGCAGCAATAGACAATCACAGTCTGCTTAAACTAACAACACACAAAGAATTAAATGTTACCATGTTTTTATTGAACACACCATGTAAACATTCACAGTGCAGGTGTAAAAAGTATGTGAACCCCTAGACTAATGATATCTCCAAGAGCTAATTGGAGTGAGGTGTCAGCCAACTGGAGTCCAATCAATGAGATGAGATTGGAGGTGTTGGTTACAGCTGCCCTGCCCTATAAAAAACACACACCAGTTCTGGGTTTGCTTTTCACAAGAAGCATTGCCTGATGTGAATGATGCCTCACACAAAAGAGCTCTCAGAAGACCTATGATTAAGAATTGTTGACTTGCATAAAGCTAGAAAGTGTTATAAAAGTATCTCCAAAAGCCTTGCTGTTCATCAGTCCACGGTAAGACAAATTGTCTATAAATGGAGAAAGTTCAGCACTGCTACTACTCTCCCTAGGAGTGGCCATCCTGTAAAGATGACTGCAAGAGCACAGAGCAGACTGCTGAATCCTAGAGTGTCAGCTAAAGACTTACAAAAGTACCTGGCATATGCTAACATCCCTGTTAGCGAATCTACGATATGTAAAACACTAAACAAGAATGGATTTCATGGGAGGATACCACAGAGGAAGCTACTGCTGTCCAAACGTTTACAGTTTGCACAAGAGCACCTGGATGTTCCACAGCAGTACTGGCAAAATATTCTGTGGACAGATGAAACCAAAGTTGAGTTGTTTGGAAGAAACATACAACACTATGTGTGGAGAAAAAAAGGCACAGCACACCAACATCAAAACCTCATCCCAACTGTGAAGTATGGTGGTGGGGGCATCATGGTTTGGGGCTGCTTTGCTGCATCAGGGCCTGGACAGATTGCTATCATCGAAGGAAAAATGAATTCCCAAGTTTATCAAGACATTTTGCAGGAGAACTTAAGGCCATCTGTCCACCAGCTGAAGCTCAACAGAAGATGGGTGTTGCAACAGGACAACGACCCAAAGCATAGAAGTAAATCAACAACAGAATGGCTTAAACAGAAGAAAATACGCCTTCTGGAGTGGCCCAGTCAGAGTCCTGACCTCAACCCGATTGAGATGCTGTGGCATGACCTCAAGAAAGAGATTCACACCAGACATCCCAAGAATATTGCTGAACTGAAACAGTTCTGTAAAGAGGAATGGTCAAGAATTACTCCTGACCGTTGTGCACGTCTGATCTGCAACTACAGGAAACGTTTGGTTGAAGTTATTGCTGCCAAAGGAGGTTCAACCAGTTATTAAATCCAAGGGTTCACATATTTTTTCTACCTGCACTGTGAATGTTTACATGGTGTGTTCAATAAAAACATGGTAACATTTAATTCTTTGTGTGTTATTAGTTAAGCAGACTGTGATTGTCTATTGTTGTGACTTAGATGAAGATCAGATCACATTTTATGACCAATTTGTGCAGAAATCCATATTATTCCAAAGGGTTCACAATTCACATACTTTTTCTTGCAACTGTATTAGATTATGTAAAGGAAGTTAATACAAATCACTTACTAATGTATTTTGATTGTCTATATTGCCTCCTTTGATGGCTGGATTCATGTTACAATCATATTATATGCTGTTCGTTTCCCTGCAATCCATCAGCGATAGCCGTGCTTGTACTCTATAAAAAAAAAAACACTAGCCTATGTGATCTCCAACGGTCCCGGACACCAGAGATGCCGGCGCATTTTCCTATAGTGTACAAGCATGGATTGCATAGTGGTTGTAACCATGGAAACGGGCAGTGTATAATGTAATGTAAAAATTAGTCCAGCCAGCAAAGGAGGCAATATGGACAATCACAATACATTAGTAAGTGCCTTGTATTAACTTTCTCTACATGATATATGCCATTTGATGAAGTGACACAACCCCTTTAAATATATCAAACCTTGCTCACTAGCCCAGCGTCCATAAGCATCTCCCCTTTCCAGGTAGTCACATGACTATGTCCACCTACAAGCTTCAGTGAGTGATGTCACAATGAAATCCTAGCCAACATTTATTGTGATACAATGGAACTTCTGGCATCAGAAGACCAACGACTGAAGGAGAAGGTGCTACAGACAGAAGGAGAGCGTCTAGAAGTCGATCCATTGGACGAGGAACAAAATCCAGAATGAGAGCGCCTAGCATCTGATCGAGAGGAAGAGCAAAAGCCAGAATGAGAGCGCCTCACATCTGATCTGTTAGAGACTGAGTTACATACAGCCTGAATGAGAAGCTCCTAGTCCCAGTATGAATACTATACATTTATCAGATCTCCATCTAGTGGCCACTTTTGAGTATGACAGCTTTCTGAACCAGATACCAATCATTTTTATGTTTGAAATAATGGATGAACTGATGATGGATGGTTCAGGTAAAGTCTTGCGAGACTTTACATAATAACTTCATAAATTAATATCTACTGTAAAAAAACATTTCCCGAACTCGGGTTCGGTTCCAAGTGGTAATTTATGAAGTTATTATGCAAAGTCTTGCAAGACTTCGCAAAGTAATAACTTCGGCTCAATACTTCGGAGTCAATACATTATAATACTGTACAGAGCACTCACTCTGTACAGTATTCAAACAAAGTATTCTGCGAATCGACTTCAGATGTTTCATCTGAAGTCGATTCGCTCATCCCTAGGCAGGACGTTTTTCCCATTGTTTCTGCCTGTCCTTGCTGTCATTAGGTAGAATGACAAGTTACCATTATTGATTGTATACAAAAAAAGTCAAAAGGGGGAGGAGTTGAGTGGCTGGGGGGGGACATTAGATAATCATATAATTTGTATTGCAGTAATGCTTCTGTCTTCCATTTAGTACTGTAAGTGGAATGGAAGCCATTAGCACACACTCACATATAGATAGACAGATAAATGAAAGGGTTTTCCGGGAGTGAAATATTAATGCTGTATCCTCAGCATAGTTCATCATCATCATCTGATCTCTGGGGTCCGACACCCGGATAACCCACAGCTTTTTGAAAAGGTTGCGTTGCTCCGATGAGCAATGCATCTTCCTCATAGCACACCAAGCACAGCGTTGCACATTTTTTAGCGGCTGTGCTCAGTATTTCAGCCCATGCCCATTTACATGAACTAGGACTAAGCTGCAAATGGGTCATGTGATCAAGAAAGATGATGTCACTGGTCAAGAAAGAAGCCACAGCGCTCACACAGCGACCTCTTCAGACAGTTGTTCAAGAGGGGGTCCTGAGAGTCGGACTCCAAAATACTGATATTGATAACCTACAAAGAAATCATCTACTCCTGGAAAATGCCTTTATGTATTTTTTATTTGTATATTAGTTTATCTGAACATTTATGTGTATATCTACACTCACCTAAAGAATTATTAGGAACACCTGCTCTATTTCTCATTAATCCAATTATCTAGTCAACCAATCACATGGCAGTTGCTTTAATTCATTTAGGGGTGTGAACTCCAAACTGAATGTCAGAATGGGAAAGAAAGGTGATTTAAGCAATTTTGAGCGTGGCATGGTTGTTGGTGCCAGACGGGCCGGTCTGAGTATTTCAGAATCTGCTCAGTTACTGGGATTTTCACGCACAACCATTTCTAGGATTTACAAAGAATGGTGTGAAAAGGGAAAAACATCCAGTATGCGGCAGTCCTGTGGGCAAAAATGCCTCGTGGATGCTAGAGGTCAGAGGAGAATGGGCCGACTGATTCAAGCTGATAGAAGAGCAACGTTGACTGAAATAACCACTCGTTACAACCGAGGTATGCAGCAAAGCATTTGTGAAGCCACAACACGCACAACCTTGAGGAGGATGGGCTACAACAGCAGAAGACCCCACCGGGTACCACTCATCTCCACTACAAATAGGAAAAAGAGGCTACAATTTGCACAAGCTCACCAAAATTGGACTGTTGAAGACTGGAAAAATGTTGCCTGGTCTGATGAGTCTCGATTTCTGTTGAGACATTCAAATGGTAGAGTCCGAATTTGGCGTAAACAGAATGAGAACATGTATCCATCCTCTGATGGCTACTTCCAGCAGGATAATGCACCATGTCACAAAGCTCGAATCATTTCAAATTGGTTTCTTGAACATGACAATGAGTTCACTGTACTAAAATGGCCCCCACAGTCACCAGATCTCAACCCAATAGAGCATCTTTGGGATGTGGTGGAACGGGAGCTTCATGCCCTGGATGTGCATCCCTCAAATCTCCATCAACTGCAAGATGCTATCCTATCAATATGGGCCAACATTTCTAAAGAATGCTATCAGCACCTTGTGGAATCAATGCCACGTAGAATTAAGGCAGCTCTGAAGGCAAAAGGGGGTCCAACACCGTATTAGTATGGTGTTCCTAATAATTCTTTAGGTAAGTGTATAAAAAAGGGTGGTCCACGAAAAAGTAGCAGTGTCCAATATCTCAAAATCAAACAAATAGTAAATCTCCCACTCTGTATATATATATATATATATATATATATATATACATATATATATTGTAAGAAGGCACAAGGGACCGTCGTTGACGAAAGGTATGTGTCACCGAGGTTCCTGGACTCGGTGGAGTAAGACACAGTTTTCATGTGTCAGCAGCAGTTGCTGTTTGACACCTTGGTATTTAGTATAGCTGTAATAGCTGATCCGGGATGGCTCTTACTGGGAGTAGTCAAAGTGCTGGGTGGGTGAAACGTTTAAGGCTGGGTCTTGACTGGCCTATATAAAAAACCCAGCCAAAAGTGTCAGCTGGTGGTAATTACCTCTCACTCTGACAGAGGCAATCGCTGGATTAGGATCTGAGCTGTGTGCTAGGCTGGAGGCCTGAGTTTGGGAGGTCTGCTCTGTCCTGAGCAATACCAAATGGGTGTGAACTAACACCTAGGATAACAGGTGACTGTTTTGCTGTATGAACTGTCTAGGTGTGAACGAACACCAAAACTGCAAATGGACTGTCGTACTGTTTTGTTGCCATAAGGGTGAATAAAACACTGAAGTTTTTGAGTTACAAACTGGTCTTTGCCTCTATACTGCGTCTGCTTGTCCTGTCTACCAGAGTGAATCCCACATTTGGTGGAGGATGCGGGCTTGAGCAGTGAGTCTGGCTTGAACGCCAAAATATTTTTGGGTTTGCATTTTTGGGTACGGTTGTATGTCATACATCAAACCAGAGGTATTACAACTTGTGTCCCACGACAAAATGGAGGCCGTTGTGAAGGCCCTCATGGAGGCTAATCTGCAGCAGCGAGAAACAAACCTGCAACAACGGGAGGCTAACAAGCAGCAGCAAGACCAACCAGTTGCTGTTACAACACGTGTTGGCTATGCAGACAGCAGGAACAACCCCGAGCGTCCACGATGCCCGGAAGGCAGTCCGTGCAGAGATTCCTAAGATGACACCAGCAGACGACATCGAAACCTACCTGGTGATGTACGACAAAGTAAAGGATGAGATTTTGGCAAGACTGGGGGTGAATGTGTTGTCCGGGCCCAGTGGGTTCATCAGTGGGGGTTTAAGCCGGCTAAGCCTGCGAGACCCCAGTATTATGACTTACTCCACCTTTTGCAAAAGTGGCTACAGCCTGATGTGCTGAGTCCTATGCTTAACAGAATATTAGCTGATATGTTCTGGAGGTCTTTGCCACCCCCTCTCCAGCAATGGATCGGCCAGGTCTCTCTAGGTAATGCACCTGAGATGGTCGACCTGGTGGAACGCTATGAGGCTACCCGGAATCTACAGGGGGATTCTTTTGGGAGGGGACAGTCAAATCCCATAAATCTCCACCCCAGACACGGCGACTTGTGCCAACCAAACCCACCCGGGATGTACCTCCTGTGGACCCGGCTTCGATAGTCTGCTGGCGGTGTCGGGAGCCTGGCCATGTACGAGCTGACTGTCCACATCAGGTGGAACCCATGGACACCAGGGGCGTACATAGAAATCATGGGGCCCCATAGCAAAACTCTGAATCCCCCCCCCCATAAAAAGTACATGCAGATTTTGTCATTGGTAGTATGTGTGTGTGTATGTATGATATATGTATATATATATATATATATATATATATATATATATATATATATATATACACATAATAATTAGGGACGAGCGTATGAAGTATATCTCTATGTATTATTATTAGTGTTGAGCGAACTTGTGTTTTGAAGTTTGGCATACAAGGTTCAGGTTATCTAATAAGTCCCTTATGGATTACGCTACCACGGACTATAACTCATAGTTTGTGGTAGCGGAATCCATAACAGATTTACTAGATAACCCGAACCTTGTACGCTAAACTTCAAAACACAAGTTTGCTCAATACTAATAATACAGAGGGAAATTCAGTCCCTGACTCTCATTGCCTTATTAGAAATAGTAATAGGGCAATGAGGGGCATGGACTTAACCCCCCTTCAGAATTTCAAGCATATGTCTATGGGGGGTTTGAAGTCTATGGGAAGCTGCTGTGAGGTGAATAAGCTGTGAACAGGTCTGTGTGTGTGTGGAACACAGGGCAGGCCGCTTGCAGGGAAACGCGGATGCCCTGTCCCGGGTACACTGTATACTTTTCTCCTTTCTCGTGGACTTGGGATAAGTTCAGACCTTAGCACTACCCCTGTAACTGCTTGATGTACTGTGACATCACTGTGTTCTTTATCCATGTACTGTGACATCACTTTCTGCATTATACTGCACCTCAGCAATAGAGAGACCGTAGCCATAATAAGATTTTCAAGTTTTTAACTTCCTCTTGAAGGTTGTCGTTCTGGAATGGAGCCCCAGACACCTCTGATGGACAAAGAGCGTTGTGGCATGCTGTGCACCTGATGGACCATGGAGTAACACATTTTGAGAGCTGCTGACAATGTTTATATACTGGATCATCGGACTTTCTGGACTATCACCACTTAATTATCTTTTGCCTACATGATGAGAAATATTGGTGTAAAACCTACACCAATTCTAGATATGGAGTGGCTAGCTGAAATGGATAGAGAGAGGCCAGACCATGGGGGGATTTATCATAGACCACTGTTTTACACCTGTCTATGATATCCTCTGCACTGACAGAGGCGCACACCTCATCATAAATTAGGTGAAACAGTCCATGCACCTAAAGCAAAATCTATGCCATCTTAGAACTGGCATAGATATCAGTCTTCTTTTATGCCAAGAAACTATCATAAAAGAAGATAAAAACTCCCAAAAGCTGCAGTGGTGGAATAATAGATTTCCCCATGTGTATTTTCACAGACTGCCTATAAATATAGCACTGGTTAAAAAAACACCTTTGTTCGCCTTGTGGCTGTAGACAGTGAGTGTGAGGAGCTGAGAGAGGCATGCATAGCTCTCCTGTCTGTAGCTAGAGAGGAAGCTGTAGAGGTTCTGGTGCATATTGGGACTTCAGAGTTTGGTGATATCTCTGACTTCTGACAGGGGCGTTCCTTACCTTACACACCACCTGACAATGGATTGCATGATAATTCTGGACCTACTGTACTGCTTTTAGGGTATCTGGGAGTCTGTAACTGTTTACAGACAACATTCAAGCCGGGAACGATTAAGAATAAGATACTCCGGAGACATTTTGAACCTGCGAGTGGTTAAGGACCACTGCCCACCTGTGTCCTGTAGTGGGTGATGTTACCGAAGCCAAGTGTTGTTCCTTGTAAAAAAACTGTTATGTTTTAACATCTAAACCTGTGCCATTTGTGAGAGAGAAATATACTGTAATCACCGCACTAATTATCTCAATACTGAATCACTGAGCCGTCCTCCTGTGGGGCCCTAAGCACATGTTAGCTGTCATGGCCAATAATACATTTGTTCCTCTTCATATTAATGTTGTGTCCAAAATATTGCTTGCATTGCGGGTAAAGAATGTGTTGTTTTTTATAGGGAGACCATGATGAGGAACCTGGAAGTGGGTGCAGAAGAACGTTTCTCCAGTGGATGAAGAGGATCGTGGGACGCTCTCTGATAGTGATGCTATTAGAGAGCTACCATTACCTCTTTTTCATATAGTCTGGATTAAATAGCCCATTCCTTGCCAACATCAACCTTGATGAGGCTTTTAGATATGGTAGCAGAAGAATGCGCCTCCAATGGATAAAGAGGATCGGGGCGTGCGTCTAGATTACGGAGCAACAAATTTATGGACCTACAGACACCACTTGGACAGGATCGAGTAGCCCATTATTTGTCAACATCAAGTTCTCCTAAGGTAAGTTCCACCCCATGTAAGGGGCTCAGACTTTACAGGTTGTATTGGTCCTTACCGATATCAGGATGGCACTGTCAAATTAAAAAAGTTCAAGAATGGATAGGTGCTCACTTAGGCTACTTTCACACTAACATTTTAGTTTTCCAGTATTGAGATCTGTCATAGGGGCTCAATACCGGAAAAAAATGTCAATGGGGACAAAACTGAACTGAACTGAAATGCATTCCGTTTAGTTGCGTTCCCATACCGGAGAGCAAACCGTAACATGTTGTAGTTTGCTTTTCGTCCTGCGATGCGGAGCCACAATCTGCCACAATAGAAAACGGATCCATCCTTTATTGACATTCAATGGAGTTCATGACGGATCCGTCTTGGCAATGTTAAAGATAATACAACCGGATCCGTTCATAACGTTTGCAGGCGTTTTTTTTTTCAGTAACGGAAGCATTTTTGCTGATTTCTGCCAAATCCAGTAAAAACGCTAGTGTGAAAGTAGCTTTAGGATTAAGAGACCTAGCATAGAGATTACAATGTCTCTTTCTCTCACAGAGGGTACAGGCTTATTGGATATAACACCACAGTTGCTTACAAGGCTCCACATTTGATGATTACACTTCTTTGCAGAAGCATGATACTTGACTGATACTATCTTGGGTGTGGCTTTCCCTAAGTCACTTCAAGCTTTGATCTGACCTTTAATCAGGCTTCTTTCACACGAACGTAAGAGCTCCGTGCCCGTGCATATGGCGGTTCCACAATACACGGGTCACCAGCCGTGGGAATTCTGCATTCCACTTGAATGGGTCCGCAAATCCGGAGATGCGTTGTGGAACAGAACAGAAGCACGGAACGGAACCCCACGGAAGCACTATGGAGTGTTTCTGTGGTGTTCCGTTCCGTGCTTCCGTTCTGCAAAAATATGGAACTTGTTCTATCTTTTTGCAGAACAGACGGATCGCGGACCCCATTGAAGTGAATGGGTCTGCGATCCGCAGGCGGCTGCCCCACGGTCGGTACCCATGCATTGTGGACTGCAATTTGCGGTCCGTAGCACGGGCATGGAGACCTTATGGAAAGTATAAATTAGAGAGGGCTCACCTACTAGTCAAGGATGGAATGGGTGCTCCTACAAAAGGATTCACCCAATCCTCTAAAATTTTGAACAAGAGATATACAGTAGTAGGGCACACCAACACCTGGGCTACACACGGAGAGTTTTAGTATAACGATATATTTATTAGGACATATAAAGCTATCTATTCCGACATGTTAAAATACATAGCTAAAATACATAAAATACATAAATACAATATATGTGTACAGAAAAAAATATGTAAAATAAATAATATAATAAAATTCTCTATATTAGCCAATGTGTCAGAGTCTATTGTGTGGATATAGTCTCTCCAAACGAATTTCCAAATAAATACTTGAAATAATAGTTTATAACTGGTAAAGTACTTCACGTACTCAGCGCAGTAAAATAGTACTGCAAAGTCGCTATAGGGGAAAAAACGCTGCCTATTTGGAAAGATAAACCGCAGTTGATATACTCACTGTTTGCGGCTGAAGTTTTTCACTGGTTTAGTTGTAACACTGGTGGCGTCCCACGAGTGCTAATGGTCTTTATAGGTTGCGGTGAAATAGGAATTTCCACCGATTATTGTATGAATAATGAATCCGGGATCCTCGGTGGTGTATAATTCTGTGCTGTCCTAGAGGTCGCTATAGTGGTATCCTTTTGCTGCGCTATTTGGTTTGTATCACGCAGACTATATGATTACCAAGTGCGTATCTCACAGGCAGCCGACAGATATCCAGTTTTCCTTTAAAAAGGTAGATTCTCACCGATCCCTTTTTCTTTTTCTTTTTGGTTCCTTTTCTTTTAGCGCTTTAATCTTCAGGTTCTGTGTTTTATTTCATGGGATTTACCATACGCGTTTCAGAGTATACTACGACTCCTTCTTCAGTGGCCACTGAAGAAGGAGTCGTAGTATACTCTGAAACGCGAGGTTTGGTATAGGGTGCAACACAACTCACCGCGTGAGATCTAAGGGACGTTACCAGTTTCTGAAGGCTCAATTTCCACCAGGACCACTCACTTTAGTATGCGTCTCTCTGCTTCAACACACTCATAAGCTATGGCCACAGGCAAGGGGTAGCTAAAGGCTCATGGGCCCTCGTGCAATTCAGCCTGGCCCCCCTTCCCTCAGTGCTTTGTGGCCAGGGGCAGAGAAGCACATAGCCTTCATGCTGCCTGATGCAAAAATTGAAATGGGAACCCCCCTATGCCAAATTCTTAACCTAACCCCTTCGCTCCAGCCAGAGGTGTAACATGACCTGCATGCACTTTATATAATACTGGTGTTTTATTATGCGGCACAGGGGTCTTTGGGCCCCCTCAGACTCCTGGGCACGATAGTGACTACTACCTCTGCACAACATATAGCTATGTCCCTGGCCACAAGGTCCTCTGAAAATCATCAATATACAGTACCAGCAAGCACTAAACTAAAAGATTGCGCACCCCAATGCAAACCCTTAGGGGTTCATTTATCAAGCTCAACTACGCCTAAATTAGTAATGGTTAGTTGTGCCGCAATCTGCTACTTTTCCCCATTGACGCCAGATTTAAAAAAGTGGGCATGACGTAGGTAGGGAAGGGGACGGGCCAGTAGCTCGGAAGCTGTCTTACATTTAGAAGCGGTGGTGGATCTACCGAAGTTATGAAGAGGCCGGCACCTCTTCATAACTTCGTTGATCCACCGCCAGCTACAGGGAGTGCAGAATTATTAGGCAAGTTGTATTTTTGAGGATTAATTTTATTATTGAACAACAACCATGTTCTCAATGAACCCAAAAAACTCATTAATATCAAAGCTGAATATTTTTGGAAGTAGTTTTTAGTTTGTTTTTAGTTTTAGCTATTTTAGGGGGATATCTGTGTGTGCAGGTGACTATTACTGTGCATAATTATTAGGCAACTTAACAAAAAACAAATATATACCCATTTCAATTATTTATTTTTACCAGTGAAACCAATATAACATCTCAACATTCACAAATATACATTTCTGACATTCAAAAACAAAACAAAAACAAATCAGTGACCAATATAGCCACCTTTCTTTGCAAGGACACTCAAAAGCCTGCCATCCATGGATTCTGTCAGTGATTTGATCTGTTCACCATCAACATTGCGTGCAGCAGCAACCACAGCCTCCCAGACACTGTTCAGAGAGGTGTACTGTTTTCCCTCCTTGTAAATCTCACATTTGATGATGGACCACAGGTTCTCAATGGGGTTCAGATCAGGTGAACAAGGAGGCCATGTCATTAGATTTTCTTCTTTTATACCCTTTCTTGCCAGCCACGCTGTGGAGTACTTGGACGCGTGTGATGGAGCATTGTCCTGCATGAAAATCATGTTTTTCTTGAAGGATGCAGACTTCTTCCTGTACCACTGCTTGAAGAAGGTGTCTTCCAGAAACTGGCAGTAGGACTGGGAGTTGAGCTTGACTCCATCCTCAACCCGAAAAGGCCCCACAAGCTCATCTTTGATGATACCAGCCCAAACCAGTACTCCACCTCCACCTTGCTGGCATCTGAGTCGGACTGGAGCTCTCTGCCCTTTACCAATCCAGCCACGGGCCCATCCATCTGGCCCATCAAGACTCACTCTCATTTCATCAGTCCATAAAACCTTAGAAAAATCAGTCTTGAGATATTTCTTGGCCCAGTCTTGACGTTTCAGCTTGTGTGTCTTGTTCAGTGGTGGTCGTCTTTCAGCCTTTCTTACCTTGGCCATGTCTCTGAGTATTGCACACCTTGTGCTTTTGGGCACTCCAGTGATGTTGCAGCTCTGAAATATGGCCAAACTGGTGGCAAGTGGCATCTTGGCAGCTGCACGCTTGACTTTTCTCAGTTCATGGGCAGTTATTTTGCGCCTTGGTTTTTCCACACGCTTCTTGCGACCCTGTTGACTATTTTGAATGAAACGCTTGATTGTTCGATGATCACGCTTCAGAAGCTTTGCAATTTTAAGAGTGCTGCATCCCTCTGCAAGATATCTCACTATTTTTGACTTTTCTGAGCCTGTCAAGTCCTTCTTTTGACCCATTTTGCCAAAGGAAAGGAAGTTGCCTAATAATTATGCACACCTAATATAGGGTGTTGATGTCATTAGACCACACCCCTTCTCATTACAGAGATGCACATCACCTAATATGCTTAATTGGTAGTAGGCTTTCGAGCCTATACAGCTTGGAGTAAGACAACATGCATAAAGAGGATGATGTGGTCAAAATACTCATTTGCCTAATAATTCTGCACGCAGTGTATAGGGCTAAAACGCCGGTCTTAATATATGACCCCCATTGTGCCTCTCTAGTTCTTAATATCTTATTGAAGTGTGTTAACTTTAGTTTAACTGTAATATTTATCTTGGCAAACAGATGGCGCCAGACATTAGGAAATGAAAGTGTGCTTATGTGTAGTACAACAGTATATGGCAGTGTAGTCCTTCATCTGTACAGTACTGTATATTTAAGTTACTAGACATCATATGTTTTTACTGTATTAAAGTGACTTTTATTTCACTAAAGATATATTTTTTGTTTCATATTTTGTGTAAATATTTTTTCTGAAAACGATGGGCTTTTTGAAGTGGGAAATTGAGCTACTGCCACGGGAGCTTTTTCCAAAAGACCCAATTACAACTGAGCATGCATATGCATGGGAGGTTCCTCTAGCCATACACATAAGATAAATAATAGCTGATTTCAGACGGGTCGGATAACCATTAGTGATGAGCGGCAGGGGCTATATTTGAATTTGCAATATTTCATGAATAATTAGGCGAATATTCGTCATATATTCGCAAATTCGCTATTTTCGTTCATAATTTTTTATCAATGCGAAAATCGCAATGAAACATTTGCGTACTGTGCATGCGCAAAAGGGGCGTGGCCTGGTTTAGCAACTGTTTTCAAACTACCCGAATTTAAGGAGATTGGAAAACATGGTTGGCAGCAATTTTCACGACAGTGAGGAAGAACTCCTGATCACAATCAGATATATGATGCAACCGGCAGATTTTTTTTGCGTTTCACACACACATAAATATATATATATATATATATATATATATATATATATATATATATGTGTGTGTGTGTGTATATACATGAACTGCAATCATCATTCTGTATTACAATAAAAGGCCCAGTACATCATTACATTAGATACATCCCCCACTTAATTAGCATTTGCTATGAGTTCTGAGTTGTTTGTCTAAATTCTGAAGACTGTGTGATTACAGGGGTTCCTGTTCCCTCCATCCGCCGCAGGCCTTCGACAGAGGATCTGGAGGTGGTGGTGTCCGCCGAGGAGGAGGATGGAGAGCAGGCAGGACCCTCCCAGCAGCAGCATCAGCATAAGGTAACACGCCCACCTGATGCCTGATGTGGGCTAAAGGTGGAGGTGCAAGAGGTTAGACTCTCCCAGCAGCTGGACTCCCCCCACCAAGCTCCTGATGATGATGAAGAGGAGGAGGTTGTCACCAGCCCCCACCAGGAGGGTAAATATGTGCACATAGCAATATAATTCTGTATCCATGCCTCTTAATCTGAATTGCAAGTAATTTTCATATTTTTTTTATTCTAACAGTACTGATTAATAAAAAAATAAAAATATGTGGCAGATGCAGCAGGAGCACGAAGGCAGCATGCACGAGATGTGGAAGCTGATGTGCAAGCAGATGTGGAAGATGGAGAAGCTTCACCTCAAATGGATGCAGGAGATGTTGAAACTTCATGACCAGCTAAAAAAGTTGCCATAGAGGCATGTTTGTAAATAAATATATTTTTTTCAGTTCTAACGTGTGCTTCCATTTTTTAATATTGTTATGTTTTCGTGTAATTTTGAACAATAAGGTTGCAGTAAGGCTCCTTTAGTCCAGGGTCAAACTCATCAGGATCAGGACAGACAGTAGCAGGTAAATGGTAACGGGATAGTATAAGGCCTACACATAGCTCAGCCAAACTCATCAGGACAGACAGCAGCAGCATGTAAAGGGTAATAGGGTAGTATAAGGCCTACACATAGCTCGGCCAAACTCATCAGGACAGACAGACAGCAGCAGCAGCATGTAAATGCTAACGGGCTAGTATAAGGCCTACACATAGCTCTACCAAAATCATCAGGACAGACAGCAGCATCATGTAAATGGTAATGGAGTAGTATAAGGCCGATGTTTTGGAAGGAGAGCCACGGAGAGGGATTGACAAGGGACCCTTCAGCGCCCTGAACCGATGGCGGGGGCCAAGAAGTCGCTGCCGATCCAGGACTCATTCATTTTGATAAATGTCAGTCTATCCACGGAGTCTGCGGACAGACGGGTCCGCTTGTCGGTGACCATCCTACCTGCCACGCTAAATGTACGCTTAGACAGTATGCTGGAGGGGGAGGAAGACAGTACTTCCAGTGCATACTGAGCAAGCTCACAGCAGGTGTCCAGCCCTGGAGCTGCTTGGGCCAGAGGAGCAGATGGGCATGCCTCCGGCTGGCTGGGATGAACTGCTCCAGTTTCCCCTTACAGCGAGGGTCTAAAAACGTGGCCAATAGTGTTTGGGTATGTAAATAGAATACCTCGTGGTGCTTGGATGCTCTACTGAGCACCCGAGCACAATGGAAGTCAATGGGAGAACCAGAGCATTAAACCAGGCACCCCCTGCTCTAAAGAGGGGAGGGTGTCTGGTTCATAGGAAAAGGTTAGAAATTGATTAAAACACCACTGAAATGGTTTAGGAACAGCATGGGGAGGATGTCTGGATGCATCTTGGACTCCCAGGTTGCTGCTGGGAACAATGTTGTCTGAGTAGTATGCCACTTTTACAGATTGACAATAATACGCACCAAACCGAAGATAAAATCGATTTTAGATGAAAAATTGGTAGGAAACATTCTTTCCTGTATATTTACTGGTGTATAAAGTGCAAGTGCTGCCAAAAATTACAAGGAAGAGGCACTCAGATATAACCTGTATATCACATAAAGGAGGGCCTCATTCACATTGTGGTACAATTGTTCAGGTAGTGGGACTCCTACACTCATAAAGCCTATGCAGTAAGGGAAAGGGCTGCCAAAAATTACAAGGAACTGGCACTCCAATACACCCTTTATTACACATAAAGGAGGGAATTATACACACCCTTGAAAAATTATGATTGATGGCCTGCTGGTGACCCTCAAAAACATTAGGAGCAAGAGCCTGCTGGTGACCCTATAAAACATTAGGGGCGAGGGCCTGGTGCTGAGCTGACCCTCTAAAAAAAATTGTGGGCGAGGGCCTGCTGCCGAGCTGACCATCTAAAACATTATGGGTGAGGGGCTGCTGCCGAGCTGACCATCTAAAAAAAATTGTGGGCGAGGGCAGTGGCGTACCAAGGGGGGGGTGGGGGGGGGGGGCGGCCCGCCCCGGGTGCCACTCACAAGGGGGCTGCCATGACGGAGTCACCCCTCCATCCACTGCTGCACCGCGACGCGACTCCGCCAGGCGCCGGCTTCTGTGGAAGGATTATTGCGGCGGCGCGCAACATGACGTCACGACGCTGACGCCGCGCCGCCTTCACGGATCTTTTAAAGAAGCGGAAGGATCCATTACCAGCGGTCGGACGGAGCCTGAGGCATCATCAAAATGTGAGTAAATAATTGTGTAATTAAGGGGTGAGTGTGTGTATAATTAAGTGGGGGTTTGTAATTAAGGGGGGGGGGTGTAATTAAGGGATGTGTGTGTGTAATTAAGGGAGGGGTTTGTAATTAAGGTGGGGAGGGGGTGTAATTAAGGGAGGAGGTGACGTGTAATTAAGGGAGCGGGTGTAATTAAGGGGAGAAGAGAGGGGGTGTAATTAAGGGGGGGTGTAATTAAGGGAGCGGGTGAAATTAATGGGGGGAGGGAGGGGTTGTAAATAAGGGAGGGTGTAATTAAGGGAGGAGGTGTAATTAAGGGGAGAAGAGAGGGGGTGTAATTAAGGGGGCGGGTGTGTAATTAAGGGGGGGTGTAATTAAGGTGGGGAGGGAGGGGGTGTAATTAAGGGGGGGTGTTATTAAGGGAGGGGATGTAATTAAGGTGGAGAGGGAGGGGGTGTAATTAAGTTATAGTTTTTTCAAGTTGATATAGAGCTTACAAATTTGTAATAAATATTATTGAAAACATTGAAAAAAGTTTGTGCATGTTTTCTTAACTTTCTTGGGGGGGGGGTGCCAAACAAAGGGTTCGCCCCGGGTGCCAAATGCTCTAGGTACGCCCCTGGGCGAGGGCCTGCTGCCGCGCTGACCATCTAAAAAATTGTGTGGGTGAGGGCCTGCTGCCAAGCTGACCATCTAAAATTTTAGGGGTGAGGGTCTGCTGCTGAGCTGACCCTCTAAAACATTATGGTTGAGACCTGCTGGTGACCCTCAAAAACATTATATTTGAGGGCCTGCTGGTGACCCTCTAAAAGATTATAGGTGAGGGCCCGCTGCTGAGCTGAGCCTCTAAAACATTAGAAGAGAGGGCAGCCTAATAAGCATATTGATATGATTGAGGAGGACGAGAAAAGGGAGATTGAACCATATACCCTTTTTAGTGGTGGAAGGTAGTGATGAGCGGCAGGGGAAATATTGGAATTCGTAATATTTCGCAAATATTTGGTAGAATATTCGTCATATATTCACGAGTTTGCGAATTCGAGATTATTTTCTTGATCACGAAAAATCGGCAATGTAATATTCGCATAATGCGCACAAAATACAGGCGTGGGTCACTAAAGCTACATTTTTCAAGCTGCTAGAAGTTTCCTGAGACTGGAGAAAATGGTTGGCACGGCAGAACATTACAATAGCTTTATATGCAGATAGAGTGCTCCAATATATTCGCTATTGCGAAATCGGCACTAATGTTGCGAATATTTTGGCACAATACGTGCAACTTCACTAGGGCTGCAACGATTAATCAAAGTTATCGATAATATTCGATAACGGGATTCGTTTTCGACGAATCCCGTTATTGAATAATCGGCCGATTCGTTGCTATGCGGGCGGGAGCGGGCGGTCAGGCGCTATGCTTGCGGGTCCTTAACCGGCAGTAACTTTTACTTCAACTTTAAATCAGCGCATCTTTATTACCTTACAATGAAGCTCCAGTAACAGGCAGAGGGGGTGGCGGCGTAACGTCACTCACTCACATGATGCACCTGCTCCACCTGCTTCATTCATAAAATGAGTGGAGCAGGCGCGTCACGTGAGTGACGTTATGCCGCCGCCGGCTCTGCCTGTTACTGGAGCTTCATTGTAAAGTAATAAAGATTCGCTGATTTAAAGTTGAAGTATAAGTTACTGCCAGTTAAGGAATAGTCTACTGCTGTGAGCGGTGGGCCCGGGGCTGTTATAGGGAGGGGGATCTGTGGATGGCACTGTTATAGGGAGGGGGATCTGAGGATGGCACTGTTATGGGAAGGGGGATCTGTGAACTGTTATGGGGAGGGGGCTCTTTGGATAGCACTGTTATAGGGAGGGGATTCTGTGGATGGCACTGTTATGGGGAGTGAGATCTGTGGATGACACTGTTATGGGGAGTGGGATCTGTGGATGACACTGTTATGGGGAGTGGGATCTGTGGATGACACACATAGCATAAGATGCTATATAGTGTCATCCATAGATCCCCCCCCCCATAACAGTGCCATCCACATTTCCCCCTCCCATAACAGTGCATAGATCCCCCTCCCCATAACAGTGCACAGATCCCCCTCCCCATAACAGTGCCACCCACAGACCCCCCTCCCTAACCTACACTGACTATCTCCCACAAACTATCTGTATTATATACACTCACCTAAAGAATTATTAGGAACACCATACTAATACGGTGTTGGACCCTCTTTTGCCTTCAGAACTGCCTTAATTCTACGTGGCATTGATTCAACAAGGTGCTGATAGCATTCTTTAGAAATGTTGGCCCATATTGATAGGATAGCATCTTGCAGTTGATGGAGATTTGAGGGATGCACATCCAGGGCACGAAGCTCCCGTTCCACCACATCCCAAAGATGCTCTATTGGGTTGAGATCTGGTGACTGTGGGGGCCATTTTAGTACAGTGAACTCATTGTCATGTTCAAGAAACCAATTTGAAATGATTCGAGCTTTGTGACATGGTGCATTATCCTGCTGGAAGTAGCCATCAGAGGATGGATACATGTTCTCATTCTGTTTACGCCAAATTCGGACTCTACCATTTGAATATCTCAACAGAAATCGAGACTCATCAGACCAGGCAATATTTTTCCAGTCTTCAACAGTCCAATTTTGGTGAGCTCGTGCAAATTGTAGCCTCTTTTTCCTATTTGTAGTGGAGATGAGTGGTACCCGGTGGGGTCTTCTGCTGTTGTAGCCCATCCGCCTCAAGGTTGTGCGTGTTGTGGCTTCACAAATGCTTTGCTGCATACCTCGGTTGTAACGAATGGTTATTTCAGTCAACGTTGCTCTTCTATCAGCTTGAATCAGTCGGCCCATTCTCCTCTGACCTCTAGCATCCACAAGGCATTTTTGCCCACAGGACTGCCGCATACTGGATGTTTTTCCCTTTTCACACCATTCTTTGTAAACCCTAGAAATGGTTGTGCGTGAAAATCCCAGTAACTGAGCAGATTGTGAAATACTCAGACCGGCCCGTCTTGCACCAACAACCATGCCACGCTCAAAATTGCTTAAATCACCTTTCTTTCCCATTCTGACATTCAGTTTGGAGTTAAGGAGATTGTCTTGACCAGGACCACCCCCCTAAATGCATTGAAGCAACTGCCATGTGATTGGTTGACTAGATAATTGCATAAATGAGAAATAGAACAGGTGTTCCTAATAATTCTTTAGGTGAGTGTATATCTTAATACACTGTATCTATTATACCTTTTACTTCACATGCCAGTACACTGCTGTATGTACTATATATCTTAAAGGGGTTGTCCGGGTTCAGAGCTGAACCTGGATATACCCATAATTTCTCCCAGGTAGCCCCCCTGATGTTAGCATTTCATGCTCCGATGCGCTCCCTTGCCCTGTGCTGGATCACGCAGGGAAAGGGCTCTTTTATTTACAATAACACACTGCCTGGCAGAGGCTTGCACCCAGCAGTGTGTTCAGTGATGTGACAAAAGCAACTTCGTCACTGGGAGTTGGATAGGCCTGCTTGCCAGCCTCTTGCCCTGTGACTATGGCCCCTGATACACTATTTGGACATATTGGAAGGCACTGTTTCTGCCCCTTGGACTTTTTACTGAAACTATTTGGGGCATGGGACCATGGGCACGGTGGGGCAAAAATAAGACCTCCAGGAAATTCCTGAACTCCTGAACTAATCTGGGTGATTTTTGGATAGGTTGTTCACCCAGATTGAGGCTATCAGGGGATGTGACTTTTATGGGGATATGTGGTGTTTTGGGGTGTTTTCTGTGGTTGGGAAAAATGTGTGTTTTCTGCCTGTGAGCGATTAAGTCCATTGTGTTTGTTAAATATATCACAGGCAGAGTCCATTGTGTCTGTTAAATAAATCACAGGCAATACCCATTATGTTTGTTCATTGTGTCGCAGACAATGCCATTGTGTTGTTGATTGCATCACAGGCAGAGCCCATGGAATTCTGTTAATTGCGTCGCAGACAATGCCAATTGTGTTATAGATTGCGTCACAGGCAATGCCATTGTGTTTGTTGAATGTATTGTTTTTGTGTTTAAATTGTAAAACTGTAAATGATTGGCTGCTATTTTTATGTCCTCAGTTCCCAACAATGTCCACGTGGGTGGTAACCTTGTAGGAAAAGCGTATAAAAGGCAATGTTTGTATGGTCATTAAAGAGTTCCTGTTTTACCGTCAACATAGAGCCCCGTCTCATGTGTGTGAGGATTGCTATGCGCTGTATACTCCCCTGGCTATAACCCCTAGCTCTTGTAAGAGCTGTTCCTGTTCCTTTTTCCTGCATCACTCTCTGAAGGAAGAGAGGTTCACCCACTGGAGCCTGGAGCCTTGTCGTAGGAGACGGCGAGACCCCAACCAAGCTGCAGCGGTTCATGGGGTCTTTAGTGCTTACGGTGTCAAGTGGAGTGCTTGGAGCCCTCGGGAAACAATAGGAGCATCCATCAACAGAGGTACCCAGTCGGGGTGCCAGTCGTTCCATTACAGGGGACATCACCGGCTCTGATGGGTGGGCTTTAGCGCTGGGCTCACTGCTGGGTGGAAACCTCTGCCTAGATGCAGTGTATGTATGTATATATGATTTTATATATATATATATATATATATATATATATATAGAGAGAGAGAGAGAGAGAAGGAGAGAGAGAGAGAGAGAGAGAGAAAGAGAGCAGTGTACTGATGTGAGAAGTACAAGGTATAATAGATGCAATGTGTACAGATATATGTGGTCAGTTATACATTATGGTTATTGTGTGAGGTACATGAGGTAAGAGTAGTTGTAACTGTCTGCAGTACTATACATGAGTGAGATATATGAGTAAAATAGGGAATGGGGTGCAAATGAAGAGAAAGGAAGAGGGCCTTCTTTTACCACTCCATTCAAGTCTCAGTGGAGAGCTTATCCTGCAGTTCTTCTCCATGCTGTTGGGGGTTGAAGGACCTGTGATGATGCTCTGTGTACAGTCGTGTACAAAAGTTTTGGGAATTACATAAATATTGGAAATTGGAAAAGTTGCTGCTTAAGTTTTTATAATAGCAATTTGCATATACTCCAGAATGTTATGAAGAGTGATCAGATGAATTGCATAGTCCTTCTTTGCCATGAAAATTAACTTAATCCCCAAAAAAACTTTCCACTGCATCTCATTGCTGTCATTAAAGGACCTGCTGAGATCATTTCAGCAATCGTCTTGTTAACTCAGGTGAGAATGTTGACGAGCACAAGGCTGGAGATCATTATGTCAGGCTGATTGGGTTAAAATGGCAGACTTGACTTGATAAAAGGAGGGTGATGCTTGAAATCATTGTTCTTTCATTGTTAACCATGGTGACCTGCAAAGAAACGCGTGCAGCCATCATTGCGTTGCATAAAAATGGCTTCACAGGCAAGGATATTGTGGCTACTAAGATTGCACCTCAATAAACAATTTATAGGATCATCAAGAACTTCAAGGAAAGCGGTTCAATTCTTGTTAAGAAGGCTTCAGGGTGTCCAAGAAAGTCCAGCAAGAGCCAGGATCATCTCCTAAAGAGGATTCAGCTGCGGAATTCGGAGTGCCACCAGTGCAGAGCTTGCTCAGGAATGGCAGTAGGCAGGTGTGAACGCATCTGCACGCACAGTGAGGCGAAGACTTTTGGAAGATGGCCTGGTGTCAAGAAGGGCAGCAAAGAAGCCACTTCTCTCCAAAAAAAAACATCAGGGACAGATTGATCTTCTGCAGAAAGTATGGTGAATGGACTGCTGAGGACTGGAGCAAAGTCGTATTCTCCGATGAAGCCTCTTTCCAATTGTTTGGGGCATCTGGAAAAAGGCTTGTCCAGAGAAGAAAAGGTGAGCGCTACCATCAGTCCTGTGTCATGCCAACAGTAAAGCATCCTGAGACCATTTATGTGTGGGGTTGCTTCTCATCCAAGGGAGTGGGCTCACTCACAATTTTGCCCAAAAACACAGCCATGAATAAAGAATGGTGCCAAAACACCCTCCAACAGCAACTTCTTCCAACAATCCAACAACAGTTTGGTGAAAAACAATGCATTTTCCAGCACGATGGAGCACCGTGCCATAAGGCAAAAGTGATAACTAAGTGGCTCGGGGACCAAAACTTTGACATTTTGGGTCCATGGCCTGGAAACTCCCCAGATCTTAATCCCATTGAGAACTTGTGGTCAATCCTCAAGAGGCGGGTGGACAAACAAAAACCCACTAATTCTGACAAACTCCAAGAAGTGATTATAAAAGAATGGGTTGCTATCAGTCAGGAATTGGCCCAGAAGTTGATTGAGAGCATGCCCAGTCGAATTGCAGCGGTCCTGAAAAAGAAGGGCCAACACTGCAAATACTGACTCTTTGCATAAATGTCATGTAATTGTCGATAAAAGCCTTTGAAACGTATGAAGTGCGTGTAATTATATTTCACTACATCCCAGAAACAACTGAAACAAAGATCTAAAAGCAGTTTAGCAGCAAACTTTGTGAAAACTAATATTTTTGTCATTCTCAAAACTTTTGGCCACGACTGTAGTTCCCTTACTAGATGTACAGAACCTGTGATGCTGAAGATGATGTCTTCACAGATCCTGGCAGATGCTACTATCTAACCTGGGAACTCCACCATTCTTTCTGCAGTTCCTTTACTAGATATACAGGACCTGTGATGACATCATCACATGCCCTTTAGTTTTGTCCACTGATGAATGGGATGCTATACACTGGAGCTGGACAGTAATGAGTGTAATTAGGGGGGGTGTTTTACACCACTCCATCAGATGCTTGGCATTGTGCTTGATGATGTAAAGCTTGCATGCAGCTGCATTGCCATAGAAACATGTGCCTTGAAGCCTCTGATTCATAGTTTTTGAGCTGATGTTAATGCCAGAGCAAGTTTGGAACTGTAGCTATTGTGTCAGCAGAACACTGGAAACTTTTATGCACTTTTATGACCCTCCTCTGTAACTTTACATGGTCTACTCTTGTTGGAGTTGGAGTTGTTGTGGTTCCTAAACGCTTCCACTTTGCAATAATACCAATCACAGTTGATCTAGAAATATTTAGGAGGCATGAAATTTCACAAACTGAAATGTTGTAGCAGTGCTAGTCCAATTAGAGAACCATGCTGGAATCCATTGAGCTTTTTAGAATGACCCATTCTTTTGCAACTGTTTGTAAAAGTGGAAAATAAAGGAATAAAAAAGGAGGGTAGGAGTGAAGGGGGGAGGCAGGGAGGGAGGCAGAGAGGAAGTAAGTAATTCACTCATGGGGAGAAAGGAAAGAAACAAAATAAGAGGTTGGGAAGAAAAAAAAAAGAAAGAATAAGGAAGTAAGAAAATGTGAATGAAAAAACTAAATAAAATAAAACAGAAAGGTAGAAAGAAGGCAGATGGAAGAAAAAGTAAGGAGCAAGAAATGCAGAAATTCAAAATGTAAGAGGAGGAGGATGAAAGGAAGGAAAAAAGGAGAAATGTAAGAAAGGAAGAAAATAGTGAATAAAACAAGAAGTAGAAAAAAAGAATAAACAAGCAGGGTAAGGCTCCATTCACACATCCGCAATTCCGCTCCGCATTTTGTGGAACGGAATTGCGGACCCATTAATTTCTACTTCTGGGTCCGCATTTCGATTCCCGAAAAAAATAGAACATGTCCTATTCTTGTCTGCAATTGCGGACAAGAATAGGCGTATTCTATTAGTGCCGGCGATGTGTGGTCCGCAAAATGCGGAACGCACATTGCCGGTGTCCGTGTTTTGCGGATCCGCAAAACACACACGAATGTGTGAATGGACCCTAAAAGAAAGAGGAGGAAAGAATAAAAGGAAAAAAAAAAAAAAATAAGGAAGAACAAAAGAGAAATAGGTTAGAAGGGACAAAGGAAGAAATTCACACATGGTTGAGGAAGGAAAAAAAATAAAAGGAAAAACGATGGAATGATGGAAGAAAATATGGAACAACTAAGGGAGGGAAGGAAAAAAGGAAGGAAAAAGGAAGAAGAGAAAGAATAAATCTACAATCCTAAGGGTGTAATCCTGGCAGAGCCCTGGTCTTTATCCCTTATCCCCTATACAGGGATCTAGTCTCTGCTGCAAAGTAACTATAACAGGACACCTCTGCCCAGGGCCCTCTGTATCGCTACCCAGGTATAGTAGGAATGCCGAGTGGTGTAGTGCGGCCTAAATATCTCACTGTGCGTGTCAGGGTGCTCCTACCTGGATACCGCTGGACCCCAGGCTTTTGCTCTGAAGCAATACATAGGGAGAATAATTGAGGGATAAAAGAATAACTGGAGTCGAGACCTTGAGATGAAGTTCAATGGCAGCTTTCCTTTGAATAAACATTCTCCAAAACATGAGCACTTTAGCATGAAACTGGCAGGCAAACTCAACTCTGCTATATCTCTGTTTCTCTCTGACTCTGCTGTACTGACAGGCTGGCTGTATAACTCAGCTTCTTCGGTATGCTGCACTTCTTCTCTGTAGACTGACTCTAGGTTATGCCAGGGAACTTTCCTTCTGGCTCCTGACGCTTTAAGCTTTGGCCTCCATGGCCAGCACAGTTTAGGGTGCTCTGGCTGGCGTGGGCACGTACAATAGAGACGTGTGCCTGTACACCCTTCCCCTAGCTGGGGGTTAACTAGACTAACTGGTCCCCACCCTTCCTGCAGGAAATAGGACTAGCCCACTTCTCTCCAGAGGGGGGTTAGAATGGAATGGTAAGTTCCATTCTATCTAAGTACAGCTCTGCCATATTTGCTACTACCTGCTGGTGAACCAGGCACATTACATGAACATAACAGTTGCAAACAGATTAGGAATGCACAGTGTATAGGACTTGGACAACAATACATAAGATTACATTTTGTTAGCCCATTAGAGATAGTAGCAGGGTGCAGGAGTGGTAACACCTCTCTATGCGGCCCAAGGGTCAGGGAAGGAAGCTTCTGATTAGTACAAGGAATAGGCAAAGGTCAGGTCAGTCAGCGACTGTCTAGGGTCAAATCTAGAGACAGGCTGAGGTTGGTACACTGACAAAGTAAGACAATGGAACACCTTATCAGGATACTAGAGAACTAGAACATATTGTTTATGCACCTTCCCACATTAGCTAAAGAAAAATGAGTTAATGAGTTGGATGGACACTGGAATTTAAGAGCCGGAGGACGCGCTATACCCAAACAGCTGATCTTCGGGGTGGACAACACCTTTAAAGCTGGGGCCCCTGAGATCAGGATACTCCCTGCTGGCCACAATTGTTTGGTTGTAGAAAATGACCACAGGGGTGGACATACCACACTTGCAACCAGGCTCAGACTGGCCCACTGGGGAGCCAGGGAAATCCTCGGTGGGCCTCGGAACCAGCAAGTGAGCTTCCTTGCTTCGAAAGCTGTCTGCGATAAACTCCGCCCCCCTGTACACTCGTACACAGTAGGATGCATGCTGCCTGCGATTCATCCTAAATGAGAAGGAGGGCTCCATACCAGCACTGATTCATGGAAACTGACAAGTTTTGTGTAATCAGCACTCATGGTCAGTAAGGCTGTTTCCGCATGATCTGATCTTCATAAAATTGCGGGATTTTGCTGCGATTTTATGTAACTTAGATCATGTGGAAACAGCCTGTTACCAGGATTGCTGATTGGTCTAAAACTTGTCAGTCAATAGCACTGACAGCCTCTCCTCCAATGAAGCAGCTCTGCTAAAAGGACCTGCTGCTGTGAGAGGGAGGAGCCTGGCTCAGGACCTGGGGACACAACTAGCAACACAGAGGGCCATGAGGTGAGGAAGGAATCTACATGTATTGTAATTGGTTTAAAAAAAGTGTGTGTATGTAAGAGTGCCGTCATGTGTATAAGTATGCGTGTAAAAGAGTGACGACATGTGTAGAAGTGTGCGTGTAAAAGAGCGCCGGCATGTGTAGATGTGTGCGTGTAAAATAGTGCTGGCATGTGTAGAAGTATGCGTGTAAAACATTGGCGACATGTGTAGAAGTGTGCATGTAAAAGAGTGCCAGCATTTGTATAATTATGCGTGTAAAAGTGTCGGCATGTGTAGAAGTGTGCGTGTAAAATAGCGCTGGCATGTAAAAAGGTATGCGTGTAAAAGAGTGCTAGAATGTATAGAAGTATGTAAGCCGTGTACCGGGGTGGGCTCCCCAGGATACAGTGAAGTCAAGAACGAGGAAAGCAACCCCAACACCAGTTTTTGCCAAAACAGAATTTTACTTAAATGTGGCAATAAACACAACCACAAATGCTGGGAATATACAATAAATATACATACACCCAGCCCGAAGGCCGAGACCCTTGTGCTGCACAGCACGGCGCCCTTCGATGGAAGCAGGAGAAAAGTGCAGTAATTTACCTACTGGTGGGCAGAACTAAACTGCCACACCTTACCTGTTATTACCCTAAAAAAACAAGAACCACTATATGGGTGTGTGGTACGGGCTAGCCTGCGGTGCAGCACAACAGCTTACAATCTTACAAAGCTCTACAGTATTCCCCCTCCCATAATTGGTCCTGTAGCACGTGTCTGAGTATTCCTTCTGAACAACACCAGCCTGGCTTGAGTTTGTGGAATTTTTATCAGCTCTCCAATGTAAAATGTCACTTTAAGGGTACTTTCACACTAGCGTTAGAAGAATCCGGCAGACAGTTCCATTGCTGAAACTGCCTGCCAGATCCGGAAATCCATATGCAAACGGATTTCTTTTTTTTCCGGATCCGTTAGACTTTTGCATTGAAATACTGGATCCGTCTTTCCGGTATCATCCGGAATAACGGATCCGGTATTTAATTTTTTCAAAGCTAGGAAGAACTGCGCATGCGCAGACCGGAAAACCGGATCCGGCGATGCGGCAATTTCCAGAACACTTGATACCAGATCTGGAATTAATACATTTAAATGGAAATTAATGCCAGATCCGGCAAGTGCGGTAGTGTTCCGCGATTTTGGCCGAAAAAAGTACAGCAGCATACTGCAGTATTTTGTCCAGTCAAATACCGTACAAGGGACGGAACAGAAAACATCCTGATGCATACTGAACGGATTGCTTTCCATTCAGAATGCATTGGGACAAAACTGATGCGTTCCAGTATTGAGACCCTTTACCGGATTTCAAAACCGGAAAAGGATAACGCTAGTGTGAAAGTACCCTAAGTTATAGAGTCCTTGCAATGAACAGTAGTAACACTTGTGGCCTGATACAAACAGAGACCCTAACTAACTAACTACAGACCTGGTCTCAGTCTCTAGGCGCCAACACTGCAATGAGGTACATGCACGATCTTACCGACCCAGGTCTGCTCTGTAACCGCTGGTGACTTTGAACAGAACAAATGCCTCTCCAACAAGCATGCAGTACCGCAGTGTATGTAGCTTTGCTCCTCAGCTCTCATCAGCATTCCTGGAAGCAATCCTCGTTCCTGTGGACAGAATCAGGGTCTTGAACACAGTCAGCTTCACTTAGCTTTAGCTCTGGTCAGGTAGGCTCTCACACCTGGATGCCGTCGGATTCTCTGCTCACATAGTTCCTCAGTCTCAGCTTCCTCTAAGATGGCTGCTTCCTTTTCTTCTCCAGGATCTGAATTTCCACCTCTCATAAATATGAACATATATGCAGTCTGTTAGCTGTGTCTTGGAAACAGTGGCATCTTGTGGCCAAACAGCAGAATGTCAGTCCAGATCATTTAATTTAATCTATTCAAACAGTGTTCAGACAATGAGAGCTGTTTCCCCATCTCACAAGTATGCATGTAAAAGAGCGCCGGCATGTGTAGAAGTGTGCGTGTAAAAGAGTGCTGGCATGTGTAGAAGTGTGCGTGTAAAAGAGCACTGACATGTGTAGAAGTGTGCGTGTAAAAGAGTGCTGGCATGTATATAAGTGTGCGTGTAAAATAGCGCCGGCATGTATATAAGTGTGCGTGTAACAGAGTTCTGTTACTGTATGTATACATACAGCTTGATTCTGTTACCTTATCTAAGTACAGAGCTTGAAGGGGATGCCTAAATTCAAATTTTTGAGGCCAAACAAGAGGGATGCTGATAAAATATAAATTAAAAAAAACAAACACTTAAACTCACCATCCTGATCACTATTTGATCCAGCACCAATACTCTGTTCTCTCCGCCAGGCTGCAGCTGGGACATAATGTTTTGACTTGGCTGCCGCGGCAAAATGCCTGTGTACCGCACTTGACTGCTGTAACTAATCAGTGATCTCAGTGGTGCACAGCACCAAGGCCAGTGATTAGCTGCAGCGGTCATGTGCGCTATTACGCTACAGCTTCCTATATAAATGATTATTTTAAAGGATGTTGATGCAAATTGGAAAACCCCCTTAAGTGTCAATATTTGCATGAATCTATAGGGCGGGCCCCTAGAGTCACTTCTTCTGGCCCTTGGCACTCAAGTCCGACACTGCTTGCAACTGATTCAGCTACACAGGGGGCCCTTCCTAGCTACAGTTAAATAGCAGAAGAGCAGACAGAGGGGGTTGGAGCCTAGTGAGCTGGTGGGGCATAGCTTAGCAAAAGTTGATATGAAAGAGGTACTGTACAGTAAGTGGTACAGTGATGAGGACCTTACATAACTTTACTTGGGGCCCTGGAAATGGTAAATGTGCCCCTGAGGGAGGACAATACAGTTGCTACCAACTGATCATTTCCACTACAGCAGCCACAACTGAGGAAATGTAGTATTACACAGAGTTCACCAGAGCAGAGCAGATTCTTATTAGGGGCTCTCCTCTCTTGGTCGTAGAAGGGGGTCTCAAGTAGAATCCCTTTAAATATTCTATTCACCCATTTCTTGGTAATTTCAGTTTTTGTAGCTCTTAATCATCCTGGATTTGTTAGGACAGTCCCAGATTTTGGTGGCCCTCCCGTGGTCCTTGGAAGGGTGTGGCATGTCCCAATTCCACTAGCTCCCTGTTCCACTATCCCCTGGCCTGTGTGCTCTCTAGTAGGCAGCTATGATGCTGTGATGTCCTCACACCTGCAGCACTGAGCAGGAGAAAACCTAGGCCAGGGAATGATGTGCTATGTTCATCATGGGGGGACGTGGCTAAGTGAATACTACTTTTTACATTTTATTTACAAACCGGATTCCAAAAAAGTTGGGACACTATACAAATCGTGAATAAAAACTGAATGCAATGATGTGGAGGTGCCAACGTCTAATATTTTATTCAGAATAGAACATAAATCACGGAACAAAAGTTTAAACTGAGAAAATGTACAATTTTAAGGGAAAAATATGTTGAATCAGAATTTCATGGTGTCAACAAATCCCCAAAAAGTTGGGACAAGGCCATTTTCACCAATGTGTGGCATCTCCCCTTCTTCTTACAACACTCAACAGACGTCTGGGGACCGAGGAGACCAGTTTCTCATGTTTAGAAATAGGAATGCTCTCCCATTCTTGTCTAATACAGGCCTCTAACTGTTCAATCGTCTTGGACCTTCTTTGTTGCACCTTCCTCTTTATGATGCGCCAAATGTTCTCTATAGGTGAAAGATCTGGACTGCAGACTGGCCATTTCAGTACCCGGATCCTTCTCCTACGCAGCCATGATGTTGTGATTGATACAGAATGTGGTCTGGCATTATCTTGTTGAAAAATGCAGGGTCTTCCCTGAAAGAGATGACGTCTGGATGGGAGCATATGTTGTTCTAGAACCTGAATATATTTTTCTGCATTGATGGTGCCTTTCCAGACATGCAAACTGCCCATGCCACACGCACTCATGCAACCCCATACCATCAGAGATGCAGGCTTCTGAACTGAGCGATGATAACAACTTGGGTTGTCCTTGTCCTCTTTGGTCCGGATGACATGGCGTCCCAGATTTCCAAAAATAACTTTGAATCGTGACTCGTCTGACCACAGAACAGTCTTCCATTTTGCCACACTCCATTTTAAATGATCCCTGGCCCAGTGAAAATGCCTGAGCTTGTGGATCTTGCTTAGAAATGTCTTCTTCTTTGCACTGTAGAGTTTCAGCTGGCAACGGCGGATGGCACGGTGGATTGTGTTCACTGACAATAGTTTCTGGAAGTATTCCTGAGCCCATTCTGTGATTTCCTTTACAGTAGCATTCCTGTTTGTGGTGCAGTGTAGTTTAAGGGCCCGGAGATCACGGGCATCCAGTATGGTTTTACGTCCTTGACCCTTACGCACAGAGATTGTTCCAGATTCTCTGAATCTTCGGATGATGTTATGCACAGTTGATGATGATAGATGCAAAGTCTTTGCAATTTTTCGCTGGGTAACACCTTTCTAATATTGCTCCACTATCTTTCTGCGCAACATTGTGGGAATTGGTGATCCTCTACCCATCTTGGCTTCTGAGAGACACTGCCACTCTGAGAAGCTCTTTTTATACCCAATCATGTTGCCAATTGACCTAATTAGTGTTAATTGGTCTTCCAGCTCTTCGTTATGCTCAAATTTACTTTTTCCAGCCTCTTATTGCTACTTGTCCCAACTTTTTGGGGATTTGTTGACACCGTGAAAATTGGAATCAACGTATTTTTCCTTTAAAATGATACATTTACTCTGATTAAACGTTTGATCTGTCATCTACGTTCTATTACAAATAAAATATTGACATTTGCCATCTCCACATCATTGCATTCAGTTTTTATTCACAATTTGTTTAGTGTCCCAACTTTTTTGGAATCCGGTTTGTAATTCACAGGGGCAGAACTTTTGTGAAAGGCACAAAGTGGTGCAGTGCTATTTTCAAGGGGCACTAACGCGGCAGCGCTATTGTAAGTGGGCACTAAAGAGGCAGCACTATTGTAAAGTGGCACTTAAGGGGCAGCACTATTACGTGCAGGCACTAAGGGGGCTGCACTATTATGAGGGAGCCCTATGGGAGCAGCACTATTGTGAAGGGCCACTAAAGGGGTAGCACTATTGTGATGGGGCACTAAAAGAGGCAGCAGTATTTTAAGGGGGGAACTAAGGGGTCATTCTTAACATGAGGAGTGCACTTAAAGGGCATAACTACTGTGTGGAGGGAGCATTCTATAGGGAAAAGGAACTAAGGGGGCATAACTACTTTGTGAGGGCACAAAGGGCACTGGGCACGATTGGGCATGTATAGATAAGCACTGGTTGAATTTAGAGGCACGGCCAGTGGGGTGCTAAGGGAGGAGGGGCAGAGGGGGTGCCAGAAGCAATAAGCGCTTCCATCAATACAGATGGAAGCGCTCATTGCTAGAGCGCTGGGTGCTGGGTCCTGTCACTCACCACTCAGCTCCCCACGCTCCTCCCCTCCTTCAGCCGGCGGCGCACAGAATAGTGAAGCAGGAAGACTTCTCCCTGCTCCATCATTCAGCCTGCAGGCACAGATTGCGCTGCCGGCCTGTGTGGGAGGAGCCTACAGCCCTGGGATCTGCCTAAGCTCCTCCCACACAGTGCTGCAGAGCGATCTGTGTCTGCAGGGGAGAAAGGACTGTGAGGTTCAGGAACGGGACAAGGTGAGTAGGTACTGTTTTTTTTGTTTGTTTTTTTGTTAGTTTTTTAACACAGAGAGGGCATTACTACTACAAAGGGGGCACAGAGGAGATGGCATTTCTACTACAAAGGGGCACATAGGGCATTACTACTATAAAGGGGCACAAAGGGCATTACTACTGTGAAGGGGGAATAGTGGGCATTACTACTATGAAGAGAGCACAATAGGAATTATTACAGTGAAGGGGGCACAATAGGTATTATTACTATGAAAGGGCACAATGGGCATTACTACTGTAAAGGGGCACAGAGGGCATTACTCCTGTGAAGGGGCATAACTGTTATGGAGCACAGAGTGGGCATTACTACTGTGAAGGGGGCACAATGGGAATTACTACTGTGAAGGGGGCCTAGAGTGCATTACAAATGAGAAGGGGGCACAGAGAGGGCATAACTACTGTGAGGGGGCATAACTATTATAGGGGCACATAGTAGGCATTACTACTGTGAAGGGGGCACAATGGACATTATTACTATGAAGGGGCACAATGGGCATTACTACTGTTAAGGAGCACTATGAAGGGCGCACAATGGGCATTACTACTGTGAAGGGTCACAATAGGCTTTACTACTGTGAAGGGGCACACTCCTGTGAAGGTGCATAACTGTTATGGGGCACAGAGTGGGCATTACTAGTGTGAAGGGGACACAGTGGTCAGTACTACTATGAAGGGGGCTCAGAGTGCATTACTAATGTGAAGGAGGCAGAGAGAGGGCATAATTACTGTGAGGGGGCATAACTATTATGGGGGCACAGAGTGGGCATTACTACTGTGAAGGAGGCACAATGGGCATTACTTATATAAAGGAGGCACACTTGGCATTACTACTTTGAAGGAGGCACAATGGGCATTAATAATGTGAAGGGGGCACAGACTACATTACTACCGTCAAGGGGGCACAATATGGCCATAACTACTGTGATGGGGCACAATGTGGATTTCACTAGGGGACACATATCTGGACATAACTATTGTGAAGATTGTACAGTGAAGGCAAAGCTATTGTGAGGAGGCGAGTATAAAAGGGGGGGGGGGGGGCAGAGAAAGGACCCTCCCTGGGTGCCAAACACCCTAGGCACGCCACTGGGCATGGCTTAGTGAAAAAAACTGCCGTGGCGCTCTATTTGTGTTGCTGATATTGTCCCTTCTTGGGCAGTTTACAATTTAGGAGGTATGCTGTTTCTGGGAAAGCTGAGTGACCATGCTGGCTTCCATTACAGATCTCAAAGGAGTTGTCAACTAGCTTTACTAGACTTTTAAATGTTATATCTAATTATACAGTGGTTTATGGCCTCTGCTTATTACTGGTCAATGTTGGGAGCCTGGGAAAGTTGGATAACAACTGAATGCAATGGTGTGGGAGCCACGGAGACCTCCTGTGAATATAATTAGAACAATGCAGAGTGGCCCACTAAAAAGTAGCCCGTCTCCAATATCCCCAAATCAAACTGCCTAATAGTACCATAAATCTCTCTTAGTTGTCCATAGCAACCAATCAGAGTTCAGCTTTCATTTTTTCAGAGCCCTGTAGAAACTGAAAGCTGGGCTCTGATTGGTTGCTATGGACAACTAAGAGAGACTTACAGGGATCTCAAGTCTCCCGGAGGTTCAGGGAGTCTCCCGCTATTAGATAGCGGCTCCCTGATGCATGTGAAACAATATATCCCGGAAAGGTTTACTGATAGCAGAGCAGAGAGATAAGAGAAGTGACAGGACAGAGTTTAGACTACAGGTTGAATTAACCCTTTAGGGTCAAATTGGCTTCTCAAGGAGATATATATGTTAAAGGCATCCCTTCTTCTCTCATTCAGTAGCTATAGAACTATTGAGAGAGATGTATTTTTTTTAAATACATTTACACATTTAACCCTCCATTTTAATTATATTATTTACCCCAGTGTTAAATTCACACCCCCTGGATGCTTGGTTTTTCCCTACAGTGGGGTAGATAATTACTCACAGGGTTTTAAAGAATAAACTTGCTGACTCAGACCAAGAGCCGACTCAGCGAGTCAGCAAGTGAATAGAAGCATCCGCGCATGCGCATTGAGCAACCTAAGCTTCGGTTCACTTGCTTCTTGTCAGCTCAGCGAATGAACCGAAGATTCGATTCATGAATCGGTTCATTTGAATGAACTGATTCAAATGAACCGATTCATGTGAAAGATCCGAACTTCCCATCTCTAGTTTACTCGCAGTAAACCTTTCTGGCAACCTGTAGCAGTGTCCCCTTCTCGGCACGTGCGCACAGTGCAAGAAGAAGCCGATGCCAGCAGTCCGCAACGGCGCATCAGGCTGAGCCAGTGCGCACACGCGGGAGGAGGGGGAGGGAGAGGTGGCACTGAGGAGTAGAAGGCGGCGCTGGGCACGAACGGCGATGCATGCGGCCGGGCACCATGCATCCACAGACCTCCCCTGCTTGGGCACCTTAATTCAATGATTGACAGGTTAGTAAAACCTGTTTTTCCGCAGAATAAAGCCACAAATAGCTTTTATAAGGCCACCTTAGAAATCAGAATGCTACCCTGGACATGAGCATATGTTTAGCTTACAGGGCTTATAGGTGGTGACAGAATCCCTTTAATCATATACATTAATATGATAATTTGGGGCAGGGTAATGAGCTCAGTCCTCCACACCATAGAGCAAAGTGTGCAGATACTGCATATGTTTGGAAAATGTAATAAAAAGTTTGTGAAAGAAAAAAAATGAAAACCTCCCTGAAATGAGAAGTGCACCTCCCTGAAATGAGTTTTTGCAGGTTGGGATGTCTGGACTTACTATTAGGCAGTTTGATTTTGATACATTGGAGGCCGCTACTTTTCAGTGGGCCACCCTGTATAAGGTCATTAGAAGACATTATAGACCTGCTGTGGAACTATAAGAATCAAAAAGCTGCTGGCAGGACATGCTGATTGGGACAGTGCCCAAAACTGGCCCAGTTTGCTATTAGTGACCTGTCTTGTCCAGCCTCGAGTGTACTGTCTGAGGGCTCAGGTGGCGTCACACCAATGTGGACAAAATTGTCTTCTGCAAGTGTAGAAAACATTACATTTGGCATGGATCAGTGAGGATTTTAACACTTCCAGCTGGGGCCAATGCATAGATCCGCCATTGCTGGCAGGGGCTATTTATTGTTAGACCAATGATTTCATTGCCACTGTCTGTGGTCTACAATATTCCATATTGCATTGCTTCTGCCAGCAGCCAGGGCGTCTTTAATATTGATTGGACCCTGGGCAAGAATTTTTCTTGGGCCCCCTGGATCCTGCCTTCCCACACCCTAGCATTCAATCACGCCCTCCACAACAACACACACACACACACAAAATCCACACACCTCGTAGAGTACAGTGAATGACTGAAAATACTTAACAGTTCTGTAGACTCCAGCAGGCTCAGGATCAGTGCTCTGTGCAGCTGGGCTCAGAGCTGGAAATGGGCACCGCTCTGCAGGAAAGAGACCGAGGCTTTGCTAACCCTAGCGTTGCAGTGCACCACAGCACCCCACAGTATGCAGTATAGCACCCTATAGTATACAGCACTCCACAGTATGCAGTATAGCACCCTATAGTATACAGCACTCCACAGTATGCAGTATAGCACCCTATAGTATACAGTATCCCACAGTATGCAGTATAGCACCCTATAGTATACAGCACCCCACAGTGCAGTATAGCACCCTACAGTATACAGCACTCCACAGTATGCAGTGTAGTACCCTATAGTATACAACACCCCACAGAATGCAGTATAGCACCCTACAGTATACAGCACTCCACAGTATGCAGTATAGCACCGTGTAGTATACAGCACCCCATAGTATGCAGTATAGAACCCTATAGTATACAGTACCCCACAGTATGCAATACATAATATAACGCCCCACAGTATACAGCACCCCACAGTATGAAGTATAGCAACCAATAGCATACAGCACCCCACAGTATGCAGTATAGCACCCAATAGTATACAGCACTCCACAGTATGCAGTATAGCACCCTATAGTATACAGCACCCCACAGAATGCAGTATAGCACTGTAACGGATCCGCTTCCGTTAATGGACGCTTCCTAGCTTGCGCCGAGGACCACATGCACCGCACTGGACACCACAAGCACCGCAGACTCCACAACCGCCGTAGCTTAACTGGAGCCGCGCCGTCTTCCTTCCACCCTGAATGAACCTCCAGCATTCAGGACAGGGTGGGAAAGATCTCTCCTCCAGGGAATATGCAGAGCATAGCAATCCCCAGTGTGATGCAGCAATTCCCTCCAATAACGAGACAAGGCTGCGTTTTGAAGGGTTAGAAAAACAGGAACTGAACTGAACTCTTTATTGAGGGCTACCCGCCCGTATTAATGCAGGTCCCCACAATGCATCATGGTTTCCTCCTCTCTGCCCTGGAGACACCCGAAGTGCAATTCAATTATCTCCCAGGACAAAGGGAGATCACCAATACACATGTGGGAACAATAGGAGAGGAATCCCCACCCGAATACACAAAATCCTCCCTTCTGTCTGGGATATAATTATGGATTAACATAACTATCACAGACAGTAAAAATACAGTTTTTAAACATACACTGTAACTTTAAAACCATACATCCCATCTCCATAAAAATTACACTCAGCATACATCAAACATAAACACTTCTAAAAATCACACAAATCCCTCCAGCGGATCAAAAGTTTAGTGGAAGTCCTTTATGACCGACCGCAAGCACAATTTCCTGCCCAAAACAGTTCCATAGATTTGGGCTGTGCGGTCGGTCAATTTCATGCAGAAAAACGACTAAGTCCCATCTTCGAACGGGACTTAGTCTCTGGAGCTGAAAGTTCAGTATGGAAGAAGGTAATATGTCCCGGGGCCATAGTCGTAGGGCAGGAGGCTAGCCATAAGTCCTCTACAATGCCCAGTGGCAAATGGCAGTTTGTCACACATCTCCCCTTTGGGGGGAAGACTAACCAGGCACCTGACCTTCTGTCGGTCAGTGCCTCCGTTAGTCGATCCACCAACCCACAGTAACCAGATGCCCGAGTAGCCCACCCACAACAAACAGGTACAATGGTGACCCACCCACAAGAAACAGTTACTGCACCTGGGTATTTTGCTGTGGTGATGGGGCAACATGCTGTGGGGACTTGAGGGAGGGCAGAGGCCGACTGCACTCTGCCCAGCTGCCAGCTCTTCTGCTGGGGTGCTGAGACCATAGTCCGGCTCAGTAGCCAGAGGAACATGGGAGTGAGCAGGGGTTAACATCGCCTCTGTTAACCCTGACGCCACGTTAGGAGTTAACTGGGGAGGGGAATTTGTACTTACCCCCTCCTCCTGTTGTCCTGGTGAGGGTAGTGGGGGATCTGGACAGGCTGTCAAGCATCCCGGTAGGTCAGGCGCAGAGACCACGGTCCCATCTGCGCCGTCTGGGCGATTGGTGTCTCCCCTTGTTATGGTAAGCTGCCGCTGGGGAGAGAGGGTGCTTCGCTCCTCTCCCTAAAACAAAGGCTGCCGCTGGGGAGGAAGGACGACACCTTCAGCTCCCTGGGGTTCACACTGCCGCTGGGGGGGGGAAGGACGACACTTTCGGCCCCCTGGGGTACACACTGCCGCTGGGGAGGAAGGACGACCCCTTCAGCTCCCTGGGGTTCACACTGCCCTTGGGGGGGAAGGAGGACACCTTCAGCTCCCTGGGGTACACACTGCCGCTGGGGGGGAAGGAGGACACCTTCAGCTCCCTGGGGTTCACACTGCCGCTGGGGGGGAAGGACGACACCTTCGGCCCCCTGGGGTACACACTGCCGCTGGGGAGGAAGGATGACCCCTTCAGCTCCCTGGGGTTCACACTGCCGCTGGGGGGGAAGGACGACACCTTCAGCTCCCTGGGGTTCACACTGCCGCTGGGGGGGAAGGACGACACCTTCGGCCCCCTGGGGTACATACTGCCGCTGGGGGGGAAGGACGACACCTTCGGCCCCCTGGGGTACACACTGCCGCTGGGGGGGAAGGACGACACCTTCGGCCCCCTGGGGTACACTCTGCCGCTGGGGAGGAAGGACGACACCTTCAGCTCCCTGGGGTACACTCTGCCGCTGGGCGGGAAGGACGACACCTTCGGCCCCCTGGGGTTCACACTGCCGCTGGGGGGAAGGACGACACCTTCGGCCCCCTGGGGTACACACTGCCGCTGGGGGGGAAGGCGGGCACCTTCAGCTCCCTGGGGTTCACACTGCCGCTGGGTGGGAAGGACGACACCTTCGGCCCCCTGGGGTACACACTGCCGCTGGGGGGGAAGGACGACACCTTCGGCCCCCTGTAACTCACGTTTTTGCTGGGGCGCAGGGACGGAATACTTCGCCATCTCTGCCCGATATTCTGCTTCCTGCTGCAGATACTCCGCCAGTTCTCTCCTCACTTCCGGTACAAGTTCCTCTGTTAGGTGGGGCCCGTAGATAGCCAACCGCCTCTTCAGCATAGCGTCAAACCGTACGTGACTATACCAATACTCCAGCTCTGCTTGGTGTTCCCAGGATGCTGCTCCTCGCACTAGGGAAGCCATCCCACTGCTTGCCACCAATGTAACGGATCCACTTCCGTTAATGGACGCTTCCTAGCTTGCGCCGAGGACCACAAGCACCGCACTGGACACCACAAGCACCGCAGACTCCACAACCGCCGTAGCTTAACTGGAGCCGCGCCGTCTTCCTTCCACCCTGAATGAACCTCCAGCATTCAGGACCGGGTGGGAAAGATCTCTCCTCCAGGGAATATGCAGAGCATAGCAATCCCCAGCGTGATGCAGCAATTCCCTCCAATAACGAGACAAGGCTGCGTTTTGAAGGGTTAGAAAAACAGGAACTGAACTGAACGCTTTATTGAGGGCTACCCGCCCGTATTAATGCAGGTCCCCACAATGCATCATGGTTTCCTCCTCTCTGCCCTGGAGACACCCGAAGTGCAATTCAATTATCTCCCAGGACAAAGGGAGATCACCAATACACATGTGGGAACAATAGGAGAGGAATCCCCACCCGAATACACAAAATCCACCCTTCTGTCTGGGATATAATTATGGATTAACATAACTATCACAGACAGTAAAAATACAGTTTTTAAACATACACTGTAACTTTAAAACCATACATTCCATCTCCATAAAAATTACATATTTAAACTCAGCATACATCAAACATAAACACTTCCAAAAATCACACAAATCCCTCCAGCGGATCAAAAGTTTAGTGGAAGTCCTTTATGACCGACCGCAAGCACAATTTCCTGCCCAAAACAGTTCCATAGATTTGGGCTGTGCGGTCGGTCAATTTCATGCAGAAAAACGACTAAGTCCCATCTTCGAACGGGACTTAGTCTCTGGAGCTGAAAGTTCAGTATGGAAGAAGGTAATATGTCCCGGGGCCATAGTCGTAGGGCAGGAGGCTAGCTTTGTCACAAGCACCCTATAGTATAAAGCATCCCACAGTATGTAGTATAGTACTCTACAGTATACAGCACCCCACAGTATGCAGTATAGCACCCTATAGTATACAGCACTCCACAGTATGCAGTATAGCACCCTATAGTATACAACACCCCACAGTATGCAGTATAGCACCCTATAGTATACATTACCCCACAGTATGCAATATATAGCACCGCACAGTATACAACGCCCCACAGTATATAGCACCCCACAGTATACAGTATACAGCATCCCACACTATACAGTATACAGCACCCCACACTATACAGTATACAGCACCCCACACTATACAGCACCCAACACTATACAGCACCCCACAGTATACAGTAGAGCAGTATAGCACCCAACAGTATACAGCACCCCACAGTATACAGCACCCCACAGTATACAGTAGCTTACAGTATAATAGCATATGAGCCCCTGTCACCTTTTCCTGATGTAATCTTCACTAAAATAAGCTCCACAATTATGGCAAAAATCTCCTGCAGGCTGCAGCAACACTCCTGGTAGAGAGAAAGGACCTTTGATTACCTCATAGCCATGTGACCAGTAATATCGATATGTTACTGGTCACATGGTGATGATATCATCTAAGGTCCTTTCTCCTAAGAGAATCACAGCTCTCTCTCTCACAGTTCGCTGCCTGGAGTGCCCGCACGCAGTCAGGCATGGCAGCACCCGCCTGTGTAGCTGACAGCCTGACACCCAGGGCGGACCGCCTCCCCCTAGGTATGCCACTCTATGTCATTGAACTTGTGGGCAGTGGCCTGCGGGGCTCAAGAGGCAGCTGCCTTGGGCCCCGCAGAGTGAAGGCAAAAGGGCCAACAAGTGCTAAGCATCTCTGGGAACTCCTTCAAGACTGTTGGAAGACCATTTCAGGGGACTACCTCTTGAAGCTCATCAAGAGAATGCCAAGAGTGTGCAAAGCAGTATTCAAAGCAAAAGGTGGCTACTTTGAAGAACCTAGAATATGACATATTTTCAGTTGTTTCACACTTGTTTGTTATGTATATAATTCCACATGTGTTAATTCATAGTTTTGATGCCTTCATAGTCATGAAAATAAAGAAAACTCTTTGAATGAGAAGGTGTGTCCAAACTTTTGGTCTGTACTGTATGGGTGCAACTGTGTGTCCAGATTGCAGGATAGTTTCTGCAGTTGGGCGTACAGTTATGCTCAAACTCTTACCAGAGTCTGTGACACTATAAAGTGTCCCAGCTCAGAATCTCTATTCTCCCCGACAGAGGAGACTTGGTACCGGCTGGCAAAGGACCAATCCGAGTGGTCCTTTGTCAGCGATTGCTCTGATTGGTTAGTCTGTTTAGACTAACCAATCAGAGCATGGATACTGCTTGCAGGGTCTGATCTTCACAATTCCTGTCCATGGACATCAGAGCCTGCCATAAGGTATGGTCCTGACCCCCCTCAGTGCTCCTGGTCCCCCCCTGCACATTGAGAACTTCATTGCAGAGACTTGGAATGGAGCCGCCACCATCAGCAGCGGCTGTCAGCTGTAATATACAGCTGACACTCTACTGTAATGGCAGAGGTCGGTGATGTTTAACTCCTTTAGATGCGGTGGTGAGTATTGGGTTAACAGAGGGAGGGAGCTCCCTCTCTCCCCCATTGGGACGCAGTTCTGCGATAGCAGCTTCCTGCTGGTTACCATGGCAACCGGATGCCTTACAAAGGAATCCAAGCTTACCATGGAACTAAGCATCCCTGACAGGTCATGCAGGGTCCTGATCAGGGTGAATATCAGTGTAAAATGGACATATGAGTATTGCAGAGTATAGTACAGCCCCACTGGATATTCAAGATTCAAATGAAACTTTCACAATCTCTTGAAATAGTGGTGGAGATCAATGGCGTAGATTGGGGGGAGCCGTTGACCCGGGCGCAAAATTTTAGGGGGCGCCAGCAGGGCCGCACCGCCAATGAGGCAAATTGAGGCGATCGCCCCAGGTGGCGCAGCCCTGCTCACAAGTGGAGGGCAGTGGCAGGGCACAGGAAGATGAGCGCTTCCATTGTGGAAGCGCTTATCCCCATAGTCATCTGTATCACTATCCTCAGGACAGCGATACAGATGGATGCTGCGGGGCAGGGGAGAGCAGTCTTTCTTCCCCGTTCCTCTGATAGGCTGCAGCCTATCAGAGGGTGGCGCGATGACGTCATCGCGCCGCCTGAGCCATACAGCGCGGGACACAGGCCTGCACCACTTCACTGAGAGTGCCATGGAGGTAAGTATAAGTGTTTATTTTTTTATATGGTATAATACTTGTTACTGGCAAATGATTGGGGGGCACTTCTTACTGGCACATTATTGGGGGGAATCTATGGGGGCACTTCATACTGGCACATTATTGGGGGGCATCTATGGGGGCACGTCTTACTGGCACATTATTGGGTGGCACTTCTTACTGGCACATTATTGGGGGCACTATGGGGGCATCTACTGAGGCCACAAAGAAGGAGTATTTTATATGGAGGGCACTATGGGGAAGGGGGGATAGAAACACTATGGGGGCTTCTACTGAGGCCACAAAGAAGGGGTATTTTATATGGGGGGCTCTGTATAGGGGCATTTTATACTGGGACACATTGTGGTGGGTACTATGGGGAAGGGGGAAGAGGAGTACTATGGGGTCATCTACGGGGGCACTAAGAAGGGGTATTTTATACTTGCAAATTATGGGGGACACTGAGGGCATCTACTGGGGCATTATATATGGGGCATTTTATACTGGTACATTATGGGGGCACTAGAAGGAAGGGGGGAGAGGAGCACTATGGGGGCATTATACAGGGAGTGCAGAATTATTAGGCAAATGATTATTTTGACCACATCATCCTCTTTATGCATGTTGTCTTACTCCAAGCTGTATAGGCTCGAAAGCCTACTACCAATTAAGCATATTAGGTGATGTGCATCTCTGTAATGAGAAGGGGTGTGGTCTAATGACATCAACACCCTATATTAGGTGTGCATAATTATTAGGCAACTTCCTTTCCTTTGGCAAAATGGGTCAAAAGAAGGACTTGACAGGCTCAGAAAAGTCAAAAATAGTGAGATATCTTGCAGAGGGATGCAGCACTCTTAAAATTGCAAAGCTTCTGAAGCGTGATCATCGAACAATCAAGCGTTTCATTCAAAATAGCCATGAAGCCATGGCACCAGGAGTGGGATAGTTTGTGGACTCTCACTGCAGTCCTTGGTAGCCATTTGGCGCCGGTGATGTCGTGGAGTGGGCCTGCTGTGTAACCTACACTCCCTGAAGTGTATGGTAGCCGTCATGGCACCTAACAGGTAAAATTATCGTAGGTATGTGGAACCTCACTCCCTGAAGTGTATGGTAGCCGTCATGGCACCTAACAGGTAGAATTTAGCGTAGGAACCCGTCTAACAGAGATCGCCTTGACGCTCGGCAGACGGGCTCAAATAATTTTGTACAAAACGATTTGCCAAGTATCTCGCACTTATAGTGTAGCACTTGTTATTATTATGCAATTTTGTACTCTATATTGCAGTTAATTGTCGCACTGCATGTTTCTGTCTTTCAATGTTGTTCCCTGCCTTAGCAATGTGCTTTTGCGGTTTGGTATGTGCTCACTGACCCCCTTTTTTTGTTTTTCTTTGCAGTTTGTACTGGAGGTGTGGCTGCCTCCTCAGTCATGCACTCCTGACCACCCTGTCTGCCCTATAGGCTGATTTTAATTAGTGTTAGTACATAGTCAGGCCTGCTCCCCTTCACTCACTGAAGCCATGGCACCAGGAGTGGGATAGTTTGTGGACTGCAGAGAGCTCCAGTCCGACTCAGACGCCAGCAAGGTGGAGGTGGAGTACTGGTTTGGGCTGGTATCATCAAAGATGAGCTTGTGGGGCCTTTTCGGGTTGAGGATGGAGTCAAGCTCAACTCCCAGTCCTACTGCCAGTTTCTGGAAGACACCTTCTTCAAGCAGTGGTACAGGAAGAAGTCTGCATCCTTCAATAAAAACATGATTTTTATGCAGGACAATGCTCCATCACACGCGTCCAAGTACTCCACAGCGTGGCTGGCAAGAAAGGGTATAAAAGAAGAAAATCTAATGACATGGCCTCCTTGTTCACCTGATCTGAACCCCATTGAGAACCTGTGGTCCATCATCAAATGTAAGATTTACAAGGAGGGAAAACAGTACACCTCTCTGAACAGTGTCTGGGAGGCTGTGGTTGCTGCTGCACGCAATGTTGATGGTGAACAGATCAAAACACTGACAGAATCCATGGATGGCAGGCTTTTGAGTGTCCTTGCAAAGAAAGGTGGCTATATTGGTCACTGATTTGTTTTTGTTTTGTTTTTGAATGTCAGAAATGTATATTTGTGAATGTTGAGATGTTATATTGGTTTCACTGGTAAAATAATAATTGAAATGGGTATATATTTGTTTTTTGTTAAGTTGCCTAATAATTATGCACAGTAATAGTCACCTGCACACACAGATATCCCCCTAAAATAGCTAAAACTAAAAACAAACTAAAAACTACTTCCAAAAATATTCAGCTTTGATATTAATGAGTTTTTTGGGTTCATTGAGAACATGGTGGTTGTTTAATAATAAAATTAATCCTCAAAAATACAACTTGCCTAATAATTCTGCACTCCCTGTATAGGGGTATTTTATACTGGCACATTATGGGGGCACTATGGGGACATTATCTCAACTGGGGGCATTCAAAGGGGGTATTTTTTTGCACTGACACACATTGAAGGGGGGCATTTTTTGTACTGTCACATTATAAGGAGAATTATTACTACTGGGGGCATTATGTTGGGCTTTATTACTACTGGGGGTCTATGGGGAACTTGATTACTAGTATGGGCACTATGGAAGCATTATTACTTTTGGGGCACAGTGGGGACATGTTGGGGGCAGTGTAGGAGCACTATTACTATCATGTGTGCTCTAGCAGATAATTATTCCTATTGGTGGGACTTTTGGGAGCACTATTACCGTGGGGGCACCTTGGCACAGTATCAGCTTACCACAATTATTTTTGGGGGACGTTATGTTTACACTATTAGTGTCAGGGGCACTATTTGCGGGGCACAGTTATTTTGGGGCCCTGTGTGCCAATAATTATTGAAGGGGCATTATCTGCATGGTACTAGTATTATCAGGGGGTTTATCTGTTTCTGCAGTATAATATTGGAGAGCACAGCGGCACAGTATTGGGGGTGGTAGGATGATTTGTCCAGAAGATGGAAGAATGATGGAAAAGTAGTAAACTAAGATTTTTTTTGTCAAACTGCAGAGATGAGAAATAGCTGAAAAATGGTGTTCTGGTCTGAAGATCTGAAAGGAGAAGATGAGGAAAGAACATCTACATCAAAGAGACGTCACTGGATGTAAGAGGTATGTGCTCTGTATTACCCTGTATGTTCTGTAGATATAGAATTTGGCCCACCCTGCCGCATCCTGGCCGCAGACTTCAGGTCACACTGTGTGTTCTGAATTCTAGGGGCTCACACCCATCTACTACATTATCTATACACAGAGAGTTATCACCGTGTTATCTGTGGTGTTACATAGGACTGCAGGTGATATCTACTACATTATCTATACACAGAGAGTTATCACCCTGTTATCTGTGGTGTTACATAGGACTGCAGGTGATATCTACTACATTATCTATAAAAAGGGGCGTGGCCACAGGTTGAGGGGGGGGGGGGGGGCGCAAAACCTGGCTTGCCCCTGGTGCTGGCAACCCACGCTACGCCACTGGTGGAGATATACTAAAACTGCTGTTACATACGGTAAACCGATCTTAGTGAAAAGCCCGTCGACGCAGGGGGTCAGGCCCCTCAAGCTAAGTAAACTCCACTTATTTTTCCTTGCCACTTTTGCAAAGTGGTGAGAAGCGAAAAATCGCAAACCATAAGTTGTGATTTTTGACACCAATTTGTTTAAATTGATTTGTCACAAAAAGAAGGTGCAACTTATGCCATAACTCTCGCACAAGAACCATAGTAAATGTGGGCCAACATCCTTATCTATGAGGGATGGGAGGTTATTACGGAGATCTTCTGGTGTCTCTTGTTCTATAGGAGTCTCTGAACTTTCCTCAGTAACCAGTTTATCTGAATCCCGGCGAGGAGAGTTGTCATTTATGATGTTGTAGATGTAGCAGTAAATCAGATCAGTAAAACACCTGCAGCCCAGCGATCCATCATATCCTAACAGGTAAGGGGCAGATGATGCAGGAATATTAAGGTTAACCTCTTACAGGACAATGGCCCAGATACGCCAACACCCAGTGACCTCCACAAATCATGACATCTGCCATTTTGAATTATCTTGATTCCTTATGTTTCACATGTCAGTGATTTCCATCAGTGATTTTGAGCCAAAACCAGGGGTGGCTCTAAACACAGAACAGGTGCAGATCTTTCCCTTATATCTTATGTCTGTGGAGGCTCCAATCCTGGTTTTGGCACAAAATCACTGATGGAAATCACTGACCGAACACTGACTGTGTGAATGAAGCATTATCCTTGCATGGACCCCACGTCTCACCAGTGATTATTAATTCTTCTCACACTTGTGGATCCCAGGACTGCAGTTCATTAGATGATTAACAGGTCGTAGACAAAGGTGGCATTTAATAAAGCGAATTAACCACTTAAGGACCACAGGTTTATACCCCCCTAAAGACCAGGCCCTTTTTTACAAATCGGCACTCCACAACTTTAGCGGTTTATTGCTCGGTCATGCAACTTACCACCCAAATGAATTTTACCTCCTTTTCTTCTCACTAATAGAGGTTTCATTTGGTGATATTTCATTGCTGCTGACATTTTTACTTTTTTTGTTATTAATTGAAATTTAACGATTTTTTTGCAAAAAAATGAAATTTTTCACTTTCAGTTGCAAAATATTGCAAAAAAAACGACATCCATATATAAATTTTTCTCTAAATTTCATTGTTCTACATGTCTTTGATAAAAAAAAATGTTTGGGTAAAAAAAAAAATGGTTTGGGTAAAAGTTATAGCGTTTACAAACTATGGTACAAAAATGTGAATTTCCGCTTTTTGAAGCAGCTCTGACTTTCTGAGCACCTGTCATGTTTCCTGAGGTTCTACAATGCCCAGACAGTACAAACACCCCACAAATGACCCCATTTCGCAAAGTAGACACCCTAAGGTATTCGCTGATGGGCATAGTGAGTTCATAGAACTTTTTTTCTTTTGTCACAAGTTAGCGGAAAATGCTGATTTTTTTATTTTTTTTTCTTACAAAGTCTCATATTCCACTAACTTGTGACAAAAAATAAAAACTTCCATGAACTCACTATGCCCATCAGCGAATACCTTGGGGTGTCTTCTTTCCAAAATGGGGTCACTTGTGGGGTAGTTATACTTCCCTGGCATTCTAGGGGCCCAAATGTGTGGTAAGGAGTTTGAAATCAAATTCTGTAAAAAATGACCAGTGAAATCCGAAAGGTGCTCTTTGGAATGTGGGCCCCTTTGCCCACCTAGGCTGCAAAAAAGTGTCACACATCTGGTATCTCCGTATTCAGGAGAAGTTGGGGAATGTGTTTTGGGGTGTCATTTTACATATACCCATGCTGGGTGAGATAAATATCTTGGTCAAATGCCAACTTTGTATAAAAAAATGGGAAAAGTTGTCTTTTGCCAAGATATTTCTCTCACCCAGCATTGTTATATGTAAAATGACACCCCAAAACACATTCCCCAACTTCTCCTGAATACGGAGATACCAGATGTGTGACACTTTTTTGCAGCCTAGGTGGGCAAAGGGGCCCATATTCCAAAGAGCACCTTTCGGATTTCACTGGTCATTTTTTACAGAATTTGATTTCAAACTCCTTACCACACATTTGGGCCCCTAGAATGCCAGGGCAGTATAACTACCCCACAAGTGACCCCATTTTGGAAAGAAGACACCCCAAGGTATTCCGTGAGGGGCATGGCGAGTTCCTAGAATTTTTTATTTTTTGTCACAAGTTAGTGGAAAATGATGATTTTTTTTTATTTATTTTTTTCTTACAAAGTCTCATATTCCACTAACTTGTGACAAAAAATAAAAACTTCCATGAACTCACTATGCCCATCAGCGAATACCTTGGGGTGTCTTCTTTCCAAAATGGGGTCACTTGTGGGGTAGTTATACTGCCCTGGCATTCTAGGGGCCCTAATGTGTAGTAAGGAGTTTGAAATCAAATTCTGTAAAAAATGACCAGTGAAATCCGAAAGGTGCTCTTTGGAATATGGGCCCCTTTGCCCACCTAGGCTGCAAAAAAGTGCCACACATGTGGTATCGCCGTACTCAGGAGAAGTTGGGGAATGTGTTTTGGGGTGTTATTTTACATATACCCATGCTGGGTGAGATAAATATCTTGGTCAAATGCCAACTTTGTATAAAAAAATGGGAAAAGTTGTCTTTTGCCAAGATATTTCTCTCACCCAGCATGGGTATATGTAAAATGACACCCCAAAACACATTCCCCAACTTCTCCTGAGTACGGAGATACCAGATGTGTGACACTTTTTTGCAGCCTAGGTGGGCAAAGGGGCCCATATTCCAAAAAGCACCTTTCGGATTTCACTGGTCATTTTTTACACATTTTGATTTCAAACTTCTTACCACACATTTGGGCCCCTAGAATGCCAGGGCACTATAACTACCCCACAAGTGACCCCATTTTGGAAAGAAGACACCCCCAGGTATTTCGTGATGGGCATAGTGAGTTCATGGAAGTTTTTATTTTTTGTCACAAGTTAGTGGAATATGAGACTTTGTAAGGAAAAAAAAAAAATCATCATTTTCCGCTAACTTGTGACAAAAAATATAAAATTCTAGGAACTCGCCATGCCCCTCACGGAATACCTTGGGGTGTCTTCTTTCCAAAATGGGGTCACTTGTGGGGTAGTTATACTGCCCTGGCATTTTCCAGGGGCCCTAATGTGTGGTAAGTAGGTAAATGACCTGTGAAATCCTAAAGGTGCTCTTTGGAATGTGGGCCCCTTTGCCCACCTAGGCTGCAAAAGTGTCACATATGTGGTATCGCCGTATTCAGGAGAAGTTGGGGAATGTGTTTTGGGGTGTCTTTTTACATATACTCATGCTGGGTGAGAGAAATATCTCAGCAAAAGACAACTTTTCCCATTTTTTTTATACAAAGTTGGCATTTGACCAAGATATTTATCTCACCCAGCATGGGTATATGTAAAATGACACCCCAAAACACATTGCCCAACTTCTCCTGAGTACGGCGATACCAGATGTGTGACACTTTTTTGCAGCCTAGATGCGCAAAGGGGCCCACATTCCTTTTATGAGGGCATTTTTAGACATTTGGATCCCAGACTTCTTCTCACGCTTTAGGGCCCCTAGAATGCCAGGGCAGTATAAATACCCCACATGTGACCCCATTTTGGAAAGAAGACACCCCAAGGTATTCAATGAGGGGAATGGCGAGTTCATAGAATTTTTTTTTTTTTGGCACAAGTTAGCGGAAATTGATTTTATTTTTTTTTTCTCACAAAGTCTCCCTTTCCGCTAACTTGGGACAAAAATTTCAATCGTTCATGGACTCAATATGCCCCTCACGGAATACCTTGGGGTGTCTTCTTTCCGAAATGGGGTCACATGTGGGGTATTTATACTGCCCTGGCATTCTAGGGGCCCTAAAGCGTGAGAAGAAGTCTGGAATATAAATCTCTAAAAATTTTTACGCATTTGGATTCCGTGAGGGGTATGGTGAGTTCATGTGAGATTTAATTTTTTGACACAAGTTAGTGGAATATGAGACTTTGTAAGAAAAAAAAAAAAATTTCCGCTAACTTGGGCCAAAAAAATGTCTGAATGGAGCCTTACAGGGGGGTGATCAATGACAGGGGGGTGATCAATGACAGGGGGGTGATCAGGGAGTCTATATGGGGTGATCACCCCCCTGTCATTGATCACCCCCCTATAAGGCTCCATTTAGATGTCCGTATGTGTTTTGCGGATCCGATCCATGTATCCGTGGATCCGTAAAAATCATACGGACATCTGAATGCAGCCTGACAGGGGGGGTGATCAATGACAGGGGGGGTGATCAATGACAGGGGGGGTGATCAATGACAGGGGGGTGATCAGGGAGTCTATATGGGGTGATCACCCCCCCTGGAAGGCTCCAGGGAGACGCCTGTATGTGTTTTGCGGATCCGATCCATCTATAAGTGGATCCGTAAAAATCATGCGGACGTCTGAATGGAGCTTTACAGGGGGGTGATCAATGACAGGGGGGTAATCAATGACAAGGGGGGTGATCAGGGAGTCTATATGGGGTGATCACCACAGTCATTGATCATGCCCCTGTAAGGCTCCATTCAGACGTCCGTATGCGTTTTGCGGATCCGATCCATCTATCAGTGGATCCGTAAAAATCATGCGGACATCTGAATGGAGCTTTACAGGGGGGTAATCAATGACAGGGGGGTGATAAGGGAGTCTATATGTGGTGATCACCACAGTCATTGATCAAGCCCCTGTAAGGCTCCATTCAGACGTCCATATGCGTTTTGCGGATCCGATCCATCTATCAGTGGATCCGTAAAAATCATGCGGACGTCTGAATGGAGCTTTACAGGGGGGTGATCAATGACAGGGGGGTAATCATTGACAGGGGGGTGATCAGGGAGTCTTTATGGGGTGATCACCACAGTCATTGATCACGCCCCTGTAAGGCTCCATTCAGACGTCCATATGCGTTTTGCGGATCCGATCCATCTATCAGTGGATCCGTAAAAATCATGCCGACGTCTGAATGGAGCTTTACAGGGGGGTGATCAATGACAGGGGGGTAATCAATGACAGGGGGGTGATCAGGGAGTCTATATGGGGTGATCACCACAGTCATTGATCACGCCCCTGTAAGGCTTCATTCAGACGTCCGTATGCGTTTTGCGGATCCGATCCATCTATCAGTGGATCCGTAAAAATCATGCGGACGTCTGAATGGAGCTTTACAGGGGGGTAATCAATGACCACCATACGTCATCATGTGGGGATAGAAATTACACTTTGTCTAAACTACTGCTGGGTATACTACAAGCGATCTTGTGCACTAGTACTATCTTGAGTAAAGAGAGACTTTTTTTTCCTTTTACTTCTGTCCTTACTCTTTAAACCACCTTTCCACTGCACTGATCCCCAGGGAGCAACAGCCTGAGGGAATACACCGTTACACAACATCTCATCAGGACCACTACCACTCCCATCCTCTGCTTTGGCTTCACTGCACTTCCATCGAATATTATCTGGATTTAAATGAATCATCTGACCCAGATATGAACAGTTCCAAAGTCAAGCATCGTAAAGCCGCATCAGAGTTCCCTGTAGTGCCAGATTTCACCAGCAGATGGCGCTCAGAGCTTTTCATTATCATGTATGGTTTCGTAATCATTCTCTCCCTTTATTACACGAATACTGCGCTATAAATGGAAGCCGAGCTTCGCTCCTTGTAAGTGTCTAAATTAGAAAGTTGTAATTAATATTTGAGGATGAGCAAAGCTCAAACGAAAAGTTTAGATGTGAATCATTAAACTAAAACTAGACATTATAAAATGCCACTTCTGCCAGTTTATGCCGCTTCTGAAATATATTCTGTGCTGCTGGAGAACTCTGCTCTTTCTACTGTATAAGGGTATGAGGACAGCTAAAATCTGCCAGTGATTCGGCAGGCGTTTTCCCCTGCTGAATCCACATTCAAAACTCCATCAACAGATCCCCATTGACTTCAATGGAAAAATGTGACCATGTGCACACCTTTTACAAATGGTATCGCTTTTTTTTTTTCAGTAGTTGATTTGAAAAACACCTGAGAAGTGACATCTTACTTCTGAGAAACAGATTTGATGGTGGATAACATAGAAGTAAATGGAGAAGCTGAAATAACCACAACCAAAAGGACTTCTAAAACGCTTGTAAAAACTCCTCCAAATTACAAATCTTAAAGCACCTCTCAAAATTGAATCCTCAGTTCACAACTCAGGACAATGATCATGATCTTTCCAAATTGATGCTGAAAAAGACTCCCTTATGCCATGGTATATCCAGGTTCTACTCTATCATTAACTGGACCGTACCCCCACCACCGTACCTATCTAGCTGGTCAACTGAGCTTAAAAAGACATTTAATGAACAGGAAACTATGTTAATCCTGCAATCATCTATACCCAAAATCACATCAACTAGGCTTCAAGAGTCGCACTATAAGATAATCTCTAGGTGGTATAGAACTCCGGTTCTTTTAAATAAAATTAATCCGGAGATTTCCATGCTCTGCTGGAGGTGCGGTGATGGGGTTGGTTCCATTACACATATCTGGTTTTCATGCTCTAAAATTGCCCCTCTGTGGCAGAAATTCAATCAGATAGTCTCTGACATAATTGGGATGCATGTAGAGGTAAACGAAGAACTCGTTCTACTGGGACTCTACAATAAAACACATAATATTCTTAAAGATCAGCTTTTTCCTTTCTTAATTGCGGCATTAAAAACCATAATACCTAGGCACTGGTTAGGTACAGAAATACCTACTATACAGGATTGGCTCACGGAAGTCTTAACTATTAGCCGGTTTGAGAAACTTAGATGGACTATTGCCGGCAATCCCAAAAAGTACCTCAGGATCTGGACCAGGTGGAGTGATTATGTTTCTACAAGCAGGATCTCTAAATATTTTGACTGAATATATCCTCAATAAGTGATTTCTAGCTTCCACACTTACTTTTTAAGGCTATTTACTAAGAACATGTGACAATTTTTTGTTCCCCACCGTTTGATCGCTTGTTCTGTTTTCCCTCCCCTCCCCTTCCCTCCCCCCTTTCCTCCCTGACCCGTCACCATTCTATGAGTCCTCCATTGACTGACTTATATTACTCTATTCGCAATGTTCTCATAGTCAATAAACGCTCATCTTGTTATGAATCTGGATTAGATTAACTCTGGATGATAATCATTAGAAATGATTTTTCACTAGCGATATTTTTTTTCTGTGCTTAGAACTAGAAAATAATATCTCTTTGCTGTCGTAATAAAATATATTGCTCACATATATATACCTGTAATGGTGACTGTTACCTCACCCTATACTTCTGTAAGCATGTATCGCTTTTAATATACTTGGCAATAAAAACAAAATTTACAACCAAATTACAAATCTGCCACCAAAAACATCCTGTTTTCAGCAACTAATTTTGTTACTGATTCTATTTCCACAAATTGTGTGTGTGAACATATCCTAACTCACACTGTGACCTCCTACGTGAGCAGCACATTCATTTCCTGAAATACTCTGTGCTGCTCTGGATCCTGTTCCTACTCTTTCTTTGTCACACCTGGACCCTATATTACTAGGACATTTTTACTTTATATACATCTACAATAAATGATTTGCTTTATCTCCACTCTTGGCTCCTGCAGTTCTGCTGTCAGCCACTAGGTGTCCTTATTTTGCTTATATACAAGGTGTCGGTACTGTAGGCACGGTGCCGGTATCTCAGCATTGGTTTATTTTGCGGCTTGTTACTTCATTCCGAGCTCATAAAGAGAAGAAATCTAAATAAATTCTTACTTCTTCATCGCTTTGCTGCAGTTTTCACTTTTTTATCCCAAATCACAAATATTCCAAAATGTGGTAGTAAATGGACGCCATTATTAGGCCACAGATTGGCTGTGTAATGTACAGGTGGAGGCTGCATTACGACTATTTAAGCACACTAATCAATAAACATGGAGGCTGCTTATACAGCCTGACAATAAACTTTAATTGCACCATATTATCCTGTAAGCAGATGAAAATAAAAAGTTGGCGGTCAGCTCATGGTCCAGAGAAGTGTTATTATTTAACTTATTCGATTGGAAGCAATTTTTATTCATTAGAGGATTTGGGTTTGGGTCTTTGTTCCCACTATGCTAACTATGTGGCTTCTGTATTTTACCACAGTGATATTGAATTATCGACAACTGCTGTGATTTTCCTGCAGGTTTGTAAGGAAATAGAAATACACCTGAGCCACCGCCATATCACCTTTGTCAAGTTCAGCACATTTTGTCCTAGTCATCTTCATTTCCGTCCGTCTCCAGCATCTTTTCTTCTGTCTGTGGAAGGAGGTTATTTTAGAGATATTTTATCTGCTGAGTCCCCTTTTATCTTCTGTGTCCACTCCTCTTCTCCAGTGTTAGACACAGTGGTAACCTGTCACGCTTTGGTGTGGAAGGGAAACACCACACTGAGCATAGGAGGGAAGGGGAAAACAGGGAAGCAGGCCTGAGAACTAGGGAAGATAGATGGACACCTCCTAGTGAAAACCCTAACCAAAATCGTGACTGACTACCAGTATGCACAGACCCCAGAGGTAGGTCAGTTCATATGCAGGAATACCTAGAGTCCTAGCTAGCCCTATAGGACCCTGGTTCTAATGGCAGGGACGAGACTACCTGTTCCTCCAAAAGGAAGGACGAACAGCAGTCTACTTCAGGCCAAATACAAACAATAGGGAAATGCAACACACAGAACCGAAACAAAATACAAAAGGCAAACAAAAGACTTAACTTCAAAGAGGCTGTGGAAGAACCAGGAACTCAGCAGAGATCCAACCACAAACAATCCACAGGCACAGAAGCTATAAACCGCACAGCATAGTGGGAGAAGCAACTATAAATAAGGAAGGTTAAATGACCACATAAGCAACACCTGGAGGCAAGGGGTGTGGCCATTACCAGAAACAACACAGACACCTATTGATCCACAAGGAAAGATTAAACCACGTGTTGCTAGTCTCACAGATCTCATGTCACTCACTGTCGCCGGGACATCTATATGTCTCTGTACGTCCGTGACAGTACCCCCCCCCTCCTTCTACGGGTGACGTCCGGGCACCCAGGACCGACCTTATCCGGGTGAGACCTGTTAAAATCTTTCACCAAATTACTGGCATTCATGTCAGATGCCGGTACCCTAGTGTCGATTGAGCATGCTCGGTCGAACACCAGTTCGGCTCGAGCATCGCGATGCTCAGCACATTGCGGTGTTCGGCCGAATACCTTATGTGTTCAAGCGCGATGCTTGAGTCTCCTCCCTGCACGTTTGTTGGCTGCTACGGAGACAATAAACATGCAGGTAAGTACTGCCACTCACTGTAATGCCGTAGTCATGTTGGTTACTGGCATTACAGTGATTAGCTGGTCGGAACGCGTCATCGGCACTAAATACACGCTCTGACAAAACGCTGGGGCAGGCCAGCACCTCCAAGGCGTAGAGCGCCAGTTCATGCCACGTGTCCAGCTTGGTCACCCAATAGTTGTAAGGCACAGAGGGATCACTGAGGACGCTGACACGGTCTGCTACGTACTCCTTCACCATCTTCCAAAATTTTTCCCTCCTTGTGACACAAGGCCATAAAACTGTCCCACGCCTTGGAGAGTGTTGCCTTGCCTCTTTTGGAACTGCTGTGTGTTCCCCTCGTCTCCCCTCCTTAGTTGGCCAAGGAATTACGTACTCTGGAGCCAGCGTTGTCAGCTGGAAATTTTTGGAGCAATTTTTCCACAAGGACCCTGTGGTATTGCACCATTTTGCTAGTCCTCTCACCACAGGAATGAGAGATGAGAAGTTCTCTTTGTAGCTGGGGTCGAGAAGGGTGAACAACCAGTATTTGGTGTTGTCCAAAATGCGTACAACGCGTGGGTCACGGGAAACGCAGCATAACATAAAGTCAGCCATGTGTGCCAGAGTCCCAACAGACAAGACTTCGCTGTCCTAATCAGAAGGATGACTCTCAATTTCCTCATCATCTTCCTCCTCTCCTGCCCATCCACACTGAACAGATGGAATAAACCTGCTATGGGTACTACCCTCTGTAGCGTAGGCAACCGTCTCTCGCTCCTCCTCATCATCATTCAATTCGCGCTGAGAAGATGAAATGAGGGTGATCTGGCTGTCTTCCCCCATTCACACCTCTTCCACATGCAAAGCGTCTGCCTTCATTGTGAATAGTGAGTGTTTCAGTAGACACAGAAGTGGGATGGTTACACTGATAATAGCGACATCGCCGTTCACCATCTGTGTTGATTCCTCAAAGTTGCGTAAAACCTCACAAAGGTCAGACATCCATGCCCACTCACTGCTTGTGAAGAGCGTAAGCTGACTGGAAAGGCGACAACCATGTTGCAGCTGGTATTCGACTACTGCTCTCTGCTGCTCACAAAGCCTGGCCACCATGTGGAACATGGAGTTCCAGCGCGTGCTCACGTTGCACAACAATCGGTGAGCTGGCAATGACCGGTGGAAGCTGTCGATGACTTGCGGAAATGGGCACACAGGTGGCGCACCTTCACCAGTAGCTCAGGCAAATTGGAGTAGGCTTTGAGAAACCGCTGAACCACTAGGTTGAACACGTGGGCTAGGCATGGTATGTGTGTGAGCTTGCCGAGCTCCAAAGCCGCCACCAAGTTACGGCAATTTTCAGACACAACCAGTGGCATAACTACTGGGGAAGCTGCTGCTTCGGGGCCCGGGCTTACAAGGGGGCCCTGGAGCAGTGTCTCACACACACTTACTGTGTGTACATAATTTTAAATTTTCAGTCCAGGCTGGCCCCCCCCCCCCGCCCTTCAAATTAGGTGCGGTCACATAGAGGACTGCTCACCATGCCCATCTGCCCTGTATCACATTCATTAAAACAGGGCTCGCTCTGCCCGCCCCATACATGATAATGAGCTGAGCTGCCTCTTCTACTTGCCTGAATAGCACGCTACCAGCCAGAGAACAAGTCAGCAGCGCACTATGCAAATTCGTCTCTTTAGTCTTCAGGCAGCACAGTGGCATCCCGCCCACCAAACAAAGTCATCCACAAGTGGCACGATGAGGGGGTTAAGCAGACGAGAGGAGCAGCAGCAGCACAGCACTCCTATTCAGGTATGTGATTGGGCCCCCCTGCCCCCTCCCCGCTCCCCCCCCCTTGCCTTGCTTGCTGCTGCACTAGTGCACAGTGGTTCTGCGGCCTCTTTGGGCATGAGGAAGGATGAGGGCAGGGCAGAGTCCAAGCGGTCCACCCTTTCCTCCTCTCCTCTTCCAGTCTGTGACAGGAGGAAAGGCCAGGTACAGCAGCAAGCAAAGTTCTGAGTGTGCCACCCAAGTCCCACCAGCCTCCTATATAATAAAAGGCATGCATCTGTTATAGTACAGGAGTCTGGCAGAGGCTGGGATGGCCACCTGACAGCTGCATGCTGAAGCCTTCAGCATTCAGCTGCCAGGTAGCCAGATCGCAACCTATCCCCACTCCTTCCTCTGCCAGCCTCCTGTACTATGGCAATGGCATGCAGTACACGGCAGCCTCCCCTCTCTGCTCGCTGTTCTGACATCTACTAATGCTTACTATGGCACTCTTAAGTTATATATACACACATGTGATGCCAGGATGGTTCTGGGCTGGCATCAGGTGCGTGCATATGTTTGCCATAATAAGCACTAGTACATGGCGGAGCAGTGGAGGCAGAGAGGGGAGGCTGCCATGTACTGCAAGCTATAGACAGGAGGCTGGCAGACATTGGGATGAAAGTTCAAATCACCCCCTTCTCAATGTTTTATATAAAGATAAATAAACATCATTTTCACTATTAAAATATAAAAATACTAAAAACACGGTTTTGGTGACCAAATTCCCCTCCCCCCCTCCCCAACCCACACATGCACCAAACAAAAAGAAATTGAAAAAGGGACAATGCACATGATCGTATGCCCTCCGGGACATACGGTCCGGGGGAGGGGGGGCCGTCCAAAAGTTTACTGTGGGGCCCAGTCAATTCTAGCTATACCAGCTCTGCGGCGGTTTGTGGCCTAAGCATAGGCGTGCGCACGGGGTGTGCCTGGGCACACCCTAATCAAGCCGACTTGAGGTTTACAATGTGCAGCACTGCAGGCAGCAGAGCAATACAGCTGATTCCTGAAATCTCCAATAACAGAGCTCTGTACATTACAGAGCTCTGTTATAAGGGAGGAGGCTGCTGATTGGCCAGTATCAGCTGGCTGCCCTGCTATTGGCTGATCCTCTCACACCCCCTTCTCTCTGGAGCTGAACACAGCAGCAGTAGCTTCCTTTTCAGTTATTATGAATACAGGAAGCGCGCCACCCGTGCTGCTGCTGAAGTGCCAGGGACAGCATAGGAATGGAGCCCTCACCATGTGCCCAGGTGAAGTGCCCATGTGAAGTGTCCTGCAGGCTTCTAACTACTGCTGGGTGGGAGCTCCATGTGGAGCTTTATTAATTGAAAAACTAATAGCCAGAGGCTAAAAAACACCTGCTTCTGACCCTTATGTTAAAACATAACTTTCATTTGATTGCTTTAAAGGGTTTCTGTCACCCCATTAAACAGTTTTTTTTTTTTTTCATTAATAATAATCCCTATAGTGCGATCTCTTGATACATAATAAAATTAATCATTTTGATTCAGTAGATTTAGCTAAAAAACGATTTTTAAAATATGCTAATTACCTTGCTACCAGCAAGTAGGGCGGTTACTTGCTGGTAGCTGCCGCATCCTCCGTTCGTAATAACGCCCCCTCGGCATGCTGATTGACAGGGCCATGGGAAGGGAATCCTTCTCTGCTGGCGCTGTTCGAATTCGAAATCTCGCGCCTGCTCCGTACCTGGCTTCAATCGGCGCAGGCGCACTGAGAGGCGGCCGCTCGCTCGACCGCTCCATCCTCAATGCGCCTGCGTCGATGACGTCATCGCATACACCCGGAAGAGAAGACGCATTGAGGATGGAGCGGTCGAGCGAGCGGCCGCCTCTCAGTGCGCCTGCGCCGATTGAAGCCAGGTACGGCGCAGGCGCGAGATTTCGAATTCGAACAGCGCCAGCAGAGAAGGATTCCCTTCCCTGGCCCTGTCAATCAGCATGCCGAGGGGGCGTTATTACGAACGGAGGATGCGGCAGCTACCAGCAAGTAGCCGCCCTACTTGCTGGTAGCAAGGTAATTAGCATATTTTAAAAATCGTTTTTTAGCTAAATCTACTGAATCAAAATAATTAATTTTATTATGTATCAAGAGATCGCACTATAGGGATTATTATTAATGAAAAAAAAAAAAAACTGTTTAATGGGGTGACAGAAACCCTTTAACACCTAATGGAAAAAAATCATTTTAAAAGCTGCTGTTTCTCTAGATGACATTATAGTAGTGGTAATAGAGTCTCAGGGGTCTATAAAAGCAGCTACACTATTTTTACAGACCTTTGAGACTCTATTAACACTACTATTAACATAAGGTCATCTAGAGAAAAAGCAGGTTAAATTCTTTTTTTTTCCATTTAGGTGTTAGAGCAATCTAATGAAAGTTATGTTTTAACACCTAAAGGATTTTTTTTTTTTAAAAACCTACTGTTTCTTTAGATGACCTTATGTTGATAGTAGTGTTAATAGAGTCTCAAAGGTTTGCAAAAATAGTGTAGCTGCTTTTATAGACCCTTGAGACTCTATTACCACTACTATCAACATAAGGTCATCTAGAGAAACAGCAGCTTTTTAAAAATATATATTTTTTTGCTTTTAGGTATTAGAGCAATCAAATGAAAGTTATGTTTTAACATAAGGGTCAGAAACAGGGTTTTGTTTAGCCTCTTGGTTATTAGTTTTTCTATGTAAGTTCTCTGCATCAATGAGATTTTTTTCCCCGTATGGTTTATATATGGAGAGCAATGTCCAGTGATCACAGAGAGGACTATACTGTATATTGTACGGGTTGGTGCAGGGGTTATACTGTATTGTACGGGATGGTGCAGTGGTTTTTATGCTCTTTGATGTGACAATTATCTTAGGTTTTCCTATCGCCCACCTTTGATGGCGCTGTGCCCAGCTCTGAGCCGATCCCGCTCAGCAGCTGCCAAGGCTTAGAGGGAACACTGGTTCTGTCACCCCCGTGCTGCACTTTTTCGCCCCATAAGATGCATTTTTTCCCCCAAAAGTGGGGGGAAAATGCCCCTGCGTCTTATGGGGCGAATACTAATCAAGTTATTAGTACCAGAGGGCCAGGAAGCGCTATACTCACCTCTTCCTGGTCCTCATGCGCTCCACTGTGAAGGCTGCGCACAGTATGAGGCCGCGCTGTGACCTCACACTGTGCGTGCCCACACAGCATACTGTACAAGAGGATTACCGAGCGCTAGCGGTGAGGAGCGGCAGCGTCCGGAGCAGGAAAGTGTTTTTTTATTTTATTTTATATGGGGCACGGGGGATTGATATGAGGCACTGGGGGCTGATATGAGGCACTGGGGCTCTTATCTGAGGTCTGATTGGGGGTCATTCACATTGGGGTCTGATCTGAGGTCTTATTGGGGTCTTATTGACATTGGGGGTCTGATTGGTGGTCTGACCTGAGGTGGAATATGGGCCCCTTTGCCCACCTAGGCTGCAAAAAAGTGTCACACATCTGGTATCTCCGTATTCAGGAGAAGTTGGGGAATGTGTTTTGGGGTGTCATTTTACATATACCCATGCTGGGTGAGAGAAATATCTTGGCAAAAGACAACTTTTCCCATTTTTTTTATACAAAGTTGGCATTTGACCAAGATATTTCTCTCACCCAGCATGGGTATATGTAAAATGAGACCCCAAAACACATTCCCCAACTTCTCCTGAATACGGAGATACCACATGTGTGGCACTTTTTAGCAGCCTAGGTGGGCAAAGGGACCCACATTCCAAAGAGCACCTTTCGGATTTCAATGGTCATTTTTTACAGAATTTGATTTCAAACTCCTTACCACACATTTGGGCCCCTAGAATGCCAGGGCAGTATAACTACCCCACAAGTGACCCCATTTTGGAAAGAAGACACCCCAAGGTATTCGCTGATGGGCATAGTGAGTTCATGGAAGTTTTTATTTTTTGTCACAAGTTAGTGGAATATGAGACTTTGTAAGAAAAAAATAAAATAAATAAAAAATCATCATTTTCCACTAACTTGTGACAAAAAATAAAAAATTCTATGAACTCGCTATGCCCAACAGCGAATACCTTGGGGTGTCTTCTTTCCAAAATGGGGTCACTTGTGGGGTAGTTATACTGCCCTGGCATTCTAGGGGCCCAAATGTGTGGTAAGTAGGTAAATGACCTGTGAAATCCGAAAGGTGCTCTTTGGAATGTGGGCCCCTTTGCCCACCTAGGCTGCAAAAAAGTGTCACACATGTGGTATCTCCGTATTCAGGAGAAGTTGGGGAATGTGTTTTGGGGTGTCATTTTACATATACCCATGCTGGGTGAGAGAAATATCTTGGCAAAAGACAACTTTTCCCATTTTTTTATACAAAGTTGGCATTTGACCAAGATATTTATCTCACCCAGCATGGGTATATGTAAAATTACACCCCAAAACGCATTCCCAAACTTCTCCTGAATACGGAGATACCACATGTGTGACACTTTTTTGCAGCCTAGGTGGGCAAAGGTGCCCAAATTCCTTTTAGGAGGGCATTTTTAGACATTTGGATACCAGACTTCTTCTCACGCTTTGGGACCCCTAAAATGCCAGGGCAGTATAAATACCCCACATGTGACCCCATTTTGGAAAGAAGACACCCCAAGGTATTCAATGAGGGGCATGGCGAGTTCATAGAAAAAAAATAATTTTGGCACAAGTTAGCAGAAATTTATTTTTTTGATTTTTTTCTCACAAAGTCTCCCTTTCCGCTAACTTGGGACAAAAATTTCAATCTTTCCTGGACTCAATATGCCCCTCAGCGAATACCTTGGGGTGTCTTCTTTCCAAAATGGTGTTATTTGTGGGGTGTTTGTACTGCCCTGGCATTTGAGGGTCTCCGCAATCATTACATGTATGCCCAGCATTAGGAGTTTCTGCTATTCTCCTTATATTGAGCATACAGGTAATGAGATTTATTTTTTCCGTTCAGCCTCTGTGCTGAAAGAAAAAAATGAACGGCACAGATTTCTTCATTCGCATCGATCAATGTGGATGAAAAAATCTCTGCCAAAAAAAGAAAAAGGAGGGGAAAGGCGTCTGCCAGGACATAGGAGCTCCGCCCAACATCCATACCCACTTAGCTCGTATGCCCTGGCAAACCAGATTTCTCCATTCACATGAATCGATGTGGATGAATAAATCATTGCCGGGATTTTTTTTTTATATATACAAAGTGTTTGCCAAAGTATATGAACACCGCCACCTCCTCAGCTCATATGCCTCGACAAACGTATCTTTTACTGCAGAGGAGAAATCTCGTCTTGCAGCGCCGCATACACCGACTTGCGTGTAATCTTACAGCAGCGCAATGCTTCTGTCCGAATGCACATCAGTGCTGCAGCTAGTCGATCGGTTGGTCCACCTGGAAGGTAAAAAAAAAAAAAAAAAAAAAGAAAAAACCAGGCCGCAACGCAATAAATTTATTAACTTTTGAACAGAACATATAAACTTTTTTAAACTTTTTTAACTGAACGTTAACTTTTTTACTTACCGGTATTTTTTTTTTTGTTTAGTTTTTTTTACCTTTATAGAACAAACCTCTCCTTCCCCATGGGACAATGTGCAAAGCGCAAATCGCCCAAAGATGTGGCGAAGTACGTTATGCACTTTATCCCAGGTGAAAGGAGAGGTTTTCAGCAGCTGTGAGAAAAAGGGCCCTAATAGCCCTGTGTGCCTGTCCTGTGAGATGCAATCCCTATGTTAAGTGTACCTGTGTGTGGTACTTCCGGAAACACTCTCCATAGCATAGGGCAGGGTGGTCAGGACAGTCAGGACAGAAATAGCGGGTGTCACGCCTTATTCCACTCCTGCTACAGACACGACATCTTTTTCGGGGTGACGGTTGGGTTGAGGTACCAGGAACGACACTGGGGAAATGTCGCTCGTGTAGACGGCTAACTACACTGGTGGATGGGGCCACGGAACCTCCTGGGTAAAGGAGGTTCTCGATGATCTCTTCCTGGAATTTGAGGAAGGATCGTGTTCTCCCAGCCTTACTGTAGAGAACAAAACTATTATACAGCGCCAATTGAATTAAATATACAGACACCTTCTTATACCAGCGTCTGGTTCTGCGGGAAACTAAATACGGAGACAACATCTGGTCATTGAAGTCCACCCCTCCCATGAGCGCATTATAGTCGTGGACACAGAGGGGCTTTTCAATGACACGGGTTGCTCGCTCAATTTGTATTGTCGTGTCTGCGTGAATGGAGGAGAGCATGTAAACGTCACACTTGTCTCTCCATTTCACCGCAAGCAGTTCTTCGTTACACAAGGCAGCCCTCTCCCCCCTTGCAAGACGGGTGGTTACAAGCAGTTGGGGGAAGCCCACGCGACTAGTTCGCGCGGTGCCACAGGCGCAAATCCGTTCTAGAAACAAATGCCTAAAGAGGGCCACACTTGTGTAGAAATTGTCCACATAAAGATGGTACCCCTTGCCGAATAAGGGTGACACCAAGTCCCAGACTGTCTTCCCACTGCTCCCCAGGTAGTCAGGGCAACCGACCGGCTCCAGGGTCTGATCTTTTCCCTCATAGATCCGAAATTTGTGGGTATAGCCTGTGGCCCTTTCACAGAGCTTATACAATTTGACCCCATACCGGGCACGCTTGCTTGGGATGTATTGTTTGAAGCCAAGGCGCCCGGTAAAATGTATTAGGGACTCGTCTACGCAGATGTTTTGCTCGGGGGTATACAAATCTGCAAATTTCTGGTTGAAGTGGTCTATGAGGGGCCGAATTTTGTGGAGCCGGTCAAAAGCTGGGTGGCCTCTGGGACGGGAGGTGGTGTTGTCGCTAAAATGCAGGAAACGGAGGATGGCCTCAAATCGTGCCCTGGACATAGCAGCAGAGAACATGGGCATGTGATGAATCGGGTTCGTGGACCAATATGACCGCAATTCATGCTTTTTAGTTAGACCCATGTTGAGGATAAGGCCCAAAAAAAAAATTATTTCGGAAACTTGGACTGGTTTCCACCGGAAAGGCTGGGCATAAAAGCTTCCCGGGTTGGCGGATATAAATTGTGTGGCATACCGGTTTGTCTCTGCCACGACTAAGTCCAAGAGCTCCGCAGTCAAGAACAGCTCAAAAAATCCCAGGGCCGAACCGATATGAGCCGTCTCAACCCGAACTCCAGACTGGGCGGTGAAAGGGGGAACTAATGGTGCGGCTGAAGTTGGTGACTGCCAATCAGGGTTTGCCAGCACCTCAGGGATTCTAGGGGCTCTACGGGCCTGTCTGTGCGGTGGCTGCGATGGGGTAACTACTGCACGTGCCACCGTACCAGCTTCAACTGCCCTTCTGGTGCTCGCCACGTCACCATGTTGTACGGCAGTGCTGGTACTAGGTCCAGGGAGGGCTGCGCTGCTGGTGTATGCCTCACCACGTGATCCGGCAGCGACAGCCCCACTCTGCTGCTCTTGAAGCGGATCCTGCACAACCTGTGGTCTAGCGACACGGGGCCTGGTACGCCTGGTGCTATCAGGGACCTCCACCTCCTCGTCCGAACTTTGGGTCAGAGAGCCACTGCTTTCTACAGGTTCATATTCTGACCCGCTAGATTCATCACATGAGGGTTCCCACTCCTCATCCGACTGGGTCAGAATCCTGTAGGCCTCTTCAGAAGAATACCCCCTGTTTTACATTTTGGACTACTAAATTTAGTGGTATTCACTGAGACTACCCAAGAAAAAAAGCAAGCCTGTCTTACAAAGGGGAGGCTAGCGAAGTACCGGAGGCCGCTGCGGTTGATAAAAAATATCAAAACTGATTTTTTTATCGCCGCAGTGCGTGTAAAATGAATGTGCAGTGATCAAAAAAATATATATTTTTTGTCACTGCGGTGGGGCGGGCGTGGGTGAACGCACGTGTGGGCGACCGATCAGGCCTGATCGGGCAAACACTGCGTTTTGGGTGGAGGGCGAGCTAAGGTGACACTAATACAATTATAGATCTGACCGTGATCAGTTTTGATCACTTACAGATACTATAAAAGTACAAATGCTGATTAGCGATACGCTAATCAGCGAATAAAAGTGACTGCGGTGCGGTGGGCTGGGCGCTAACTGACGCTAACTACCTAACCAAGGGGCCTAAACTATCCAGTCAATACCAGTGAAAAAAAAAAGTGACAGTTTACACTGATCACTTTTTTTCCTTTCACTAGTGATTGACAGGGGCGATCAAAGGGGTGATCAAAGGGTTAATAGGGGTGCAGGGGGGTGATCTGGGGCTACAGTGAAGTGTTTGGTGCTACTCACAGTTCAGTCAGCTCCTCTGCTGGATCCAACCGACGAAAAGGACCAGCAGAGGAGCAGAGAAGCCATATAACAGATCATATTTACTAATATGATCTGTTATATGGCTTGTGATTGGATTTTTTGAAAATCGCCAGCCTGCCAGCCAATGATCGTTGCTGGCAGGCTGGTGCCGAACTTGTTCTTTAACTTTTGCCGGCCCACGATGCGCATGCGCGGGCTGGCTTTGAGCGAAATCTCGCGTCTCGCGAGATGACGCGTATATGCGTGACTGTGCGCAGCGCTGCCACCTCCGGAACGCGAATCTGCGTTAGGCGGTCCGGAGGTGGTTAAGCTCGGCCTATTGCCGCATTCCCACTGCAGTGCTACACTGCTTCCAGCTACTGACTGATGGCTGACTGGTGCTGCAAGATGATAATTCAGAGGTGGAAGTGGAGGAGGAGGCGGAGCGGAAACCCTGATGGAAGTAGGGCCCGCAATCCTTGGCGTCGGTAGAACCTGTGCCATCCCAGGGTACGACTCGCTCCTGGCCTCCACAACGTTCACCCAGTGTGCCGTCAGGGAAAGTAAGCCAAAGGCACTAGTTCATGTGTCAGTCGTTAAGTGGACCTTCCCAATAACTGTGTTGCTCAGGGCAAGGGTGATGTTACGGGACACATGCTGGTGTAAGGCTGAGACTGCACACCGGGAAAAATATTGGCGGCTGGGGACAGAGTACCGCGGGACAGCCGTCGTCATCAGGCTGCGGAAAGCCTCAGTCTCCACAAGCCTAAATGGCAACATTTCCAGGGCCAGCAATTTGGAAAGGTGCACATTTAGTGCTATGGTTTGTAGGTGGGTGGCTGGGTATTTGTGCTTTCGTTCAAAGGCCTGGGGTATAGACACCTGTACACTGCGCTGGGACATAGAAGTGGATGTGCTAGCTGATGGTGCTTGCGAAGGTCCAGGCGCATGGCGAGAGTCATCCTGGCCTGAGTCTTGGACAGGGGATTGGCCAGCACGTAACACAGGGGAAAAGGAGGCAGTGTTGTGATCCGCAGACACTGGTTGTGGACTCTGGCGTTCGGCCCACCAATTAGGGTGCTTTGATGCCATGTGGCGGATCATGCTGGTGGTGGTGAGGTTGCTAGTGTTCACGCCCCTGCTCATTTTGGTATGGCACAGGTTGCAAATGACGATTCTTTTATTGTCCGCACTTTCCTCCAAAAAGCCCCAGACAGCGGAACACCTACCCCTTGGCAAGGGAGATTGCTGCAAGGGGGTGCTCCGGGGAACAGTTTCAGGCCTGTTTGGTGTGGCCCGCCTTTTCCCTTTTGTCACCCCACTGCCTCTTCCAGTCTGTTGCGGTGCTGCGGATCCCTCCCCCTCTGTACTGCTGCCCTTGCTTGGCTTGCCACTTTCCCAGGTTGGGTCAGTGACTTCATCGTCCAGCACCTCCTCTTCCACTTCCTCACTCTGGTCATCCTCCTGACTTGTTGACCTAACAACAAGCTCAGTTATTGACAACTGTGTCTCATCCTCATCATGAACCTCTTGAGACACTAATTCCGGTTGACTTATTGGCAACTGTGTCTCATCATCATCATCCACCTCGTGAAACACTAATTGCCGTTCCCCACCATCATCTTCTTCTGTGGACGCTCCAGAGTTTGGGAATCAGGGCACTAGATCTGCTCATGTCCCTCTTCAAGCGGGCTTGGCGAGAGGACCAAATTAGGGAATGGCGATGAAAACAGCTCCTCGGAATATCCGAGTGTGGGACCACTTGTTTGCCAAGACTCTCCATGGTGGGTGGAAGGAGTATCAAGGTGAGGATTCTGTTGACCAGACTCTTGGCTACTGAGACTGGACTTTGTGGAAGACATGGTGGTGCTTAACCGACTGGAAGCATTATCTGCTGCAATCCAACCGACCACCTGGTCGCACAGGTCTGATTTCGAGAGTGGTGTCCTGCTCCGCCCTGCAAACTGGGACATGAAGCTAGGTATCGTGGATGAGTGTGTTTCTTGTGCTCTGGCAGCAGGCACAGTTTCACCGCGCCCAGGGCCACAGCCTATGCGGGCACTATCAGCAGCACGGCCACTTCTCTGTCCCTTACTGCTCGCCTTCTCCATATTAAATGGTATATATGCTTGCAAGTATGTCACACGTACAGTAGCGCAGGTTTTGTGTATGCGCAAATAAATTAGACTGAAAGTCACTGAGATTTAGTATGGGCAAATGTTATACAGGAGATGTAGAGCAGGTAATGTAACTGTCCGCAGCGGACACCGTCTACAGAGAAAGTATACTGGATGTGACAGATATTTTTAGGCTGCGCACACGTTACACAGGAGATGTAGCGCAGATAATGTTGCTGTCACCAACGGCGAAAAAAATTACACTGAATGTCACTAATATTTCGGATGCGCTAACGTTATACTGGAGATGTAGGGTAGGTAATATGGCTGCCACCAGCAGCAAAAAAATTAGACTGCATGTCACTGATATTTCGGATACGCAAACGTTATACAGGAGATGTAGCACAGGTAATGTAACTGTCCGCAGCGGACACCGTCTACAGGAAAAGTACACTGGATGTCACAGTTATTTATAGGCTGTGCACACGTTAGACAGGAGATGTAGCGCAGATAATGTCGCTGTCTGCAGCGGCCAAAGAATTGCAAGCTATTTAGCGCAGGTTGCGCTAAAAATATATATTGCTGCCAGATACAACTATAGTCCTTAAAAGGACTTTTGGGTCTCTAACAAGTTTTACCAATTTAGTGCAGATTGCACTAAAAATATATATTGCTACCACACACAATAGTCCTTAAAAGGACTTTTGGGTCTCTAACAAGTTTTAGCAATTTATTTATTATAGATAATACGAGTGTATTACGGTACAGCAGCAGGCGCACGGTGTCATAGCAACCAATAGGAACCGGGAGATGGAAAAATATGGTTGGTCGGTCCTCTTACTTTCAATTTGGGGCACTGCGCGTGCGCTGTGCAATGTACTGTGCCACCCTATACGAGTGGTGTGTTAAGTAGTACTATTCCTATCAGTTTAATCCCTGTTACGTCCCCTATCAGGGGCCGGTGTATGGAATAGATTTTAGGAACCGGGAGATGGAAAAAGATGCTTGGTCGGTCCTCTTACTTCCAATTTGGGGCACTGCGCGTGCGCCGTGCAATGTACTGTACTACCCTATATGAGTAGTATGTTAAGTAGTACTATTCCTATCAGTTTAATCCCTGTTACGTCCCCTATCAGGGACCGGTGTATGGAATAGATTTTAGGAATCGGGAGATGGAAAAAGATGCTTGGTCGGTCCTCTTACTTCCAATTTGGGGCACTGCGCGTGCGCCATGCAATGTACTGTGCCACCCTATATGAGTGGTGTGTTAAGTAGTACTATTCTTATCAGTTTAATCCCTGTTACGTCCCCTATGAGGGGACGTGTATCGAATAGATTTTAGACAACCGCAAAGAGTTGTCAATAGTTGACACACTCATGACATAAATTTTATTCCTCTATGTGTCAATCTTGGTGTAGTGATGACTGTGCTCGTGCGCACATTTGGGAGATTGCAGGCGATGGCGGTTTTTCAAAGCCTATGGTCGTGCTGAGGTAGTTCAGTGACAGTTAAAGCGTTTCTACCACCAGAAATACTGTTATGTAGCTGACTGACATTAGCGATGCGCTAATGTCAGCACTACATAACAGTATGTTTCTAACATTAGTCCCTGCAGCCGTTTTTGTTAAAAAAGCACTTTTATTATATGCTCTCCTGATGCCGGCTTCCTCACTGTGACGTAGTCGGCGCAGGCGCAGTAAGGAATCCGGCACCAGGATCGCATCATTCACTCACTGCGCCTGCGCCGAAGACAGAAGTGAACGGCGCAGGCGCGGGATTTCGCCAACGATGCAGGGAACAGTGGCATCAATCAAGAGGAGCTGGGCTGGCAGAACACTGGACTTGGGCGGGATAAAGCGTGAGTAGACGGAGCCTCTAGGTGCTGATTTTACGCCCACATAGCACCTAGAGGCTCATTAGCATATAATAAAAGTGCTTTTTTTAACAAAGACGGCTGCAGGGACTAATGTTAGAAACATACTGTTATGTAGTTCTGACATTAGCGCATCGCTAATGTCAGTCAGCTACATAACAGTATTTCTGGTGGTAGAAACCCTTTAAGTGACCCAGAAAATAATGATTCTGCAGTGTGGGCCCATTGTTGGCCTAGTAGGCTTTAATGATCACCTTAGATGATAACAAAGAAAATTTATGTTTTTTCTATGCAAAATTATCCAGCTGATCGCTTTTGGTCTGTTCACAATGAAGCAACGACCTAATCTGGGGTGTGCCAACATTGCCATTGCCAACACACTCATAGAGGTGATCGCTTCATTGTGATACGCAAGCCCCTTCACCACAACAAGGTAACGATCACGAAGGGGAATTGACACATGTATGGGCCAGAAAAATTAGGCATGTACACATGCCTGAAAAATTAGGTATTGTTGCAGCCGCTGCTGTAGCAGAGGCCGGAAAAATTGATGTTTTCCAGGCAGAAAGTGCACTAAAACATTGCGGCTTGAACCCTAGTTGGTGGCGGAGAAGTCACGCAAGTCATCCGGCATGCAGAGATTAAATACAGCAGCGTGTAGACCATTTTTAGCCCAAGGCATCTCATCAGGCCTTTTTTAGTCAAATGCATCCCCCACTGTCAGTCCCTTCGGGATCCATGCCTCATTCATCTTAATAAAGGTGAGGTAATCTAGACTTTTTTGACCGAGGCGACTTCTCTTCTCAGTGACAATACCTCCTGCTGCGCTGAAGGTCCTTTCTGACAGGACACTTGAAGCGGGGCAGGCCAGAAGTTCTATCGCAAATTGGGATAGCTCAGGCCACAGGTCAAGCCTGCACACCCAGTAGTCAAGGGGTTCATCGCTCCTCAGAGTGTCGATATCTGCAGTTAAGGCGAGGTAGTCTGCTACCTGTCGGTCGAGTCGTTCTCTGAGGGTGGACCCCGAAGGGCTGTGGCGATGCGTAGGACTTAAAAAGCTCCGCATGTCCTCCATCAACAACACATCTGTAAAGCGTCCTGTCCTTGCCTGCGTGGTCGTGGTAGGAGGAGGATTACTTTCACATCTTCCCCTGTTAGATTCCCGTTGTGCTGTAACAACACCCTTATACGCTGTGTAAAGCATACTTTTTAACTTGTTTTGGAACTGCTGCATCCTTTCCGACTTCCGGTAATTCAGTAACATTTCAGCCACTTTCGGCTTATACCGGGGATCTAGTAGCGTGGCCACCCAGTACAGGTCGTTCTCCTTCAGACTTTTTATACGAGGGTCCCTCAACAGGCATGACAGCATGAAAGACCCCATTTTCACAAGGTTGGATGTCGAGCTACTCATGTCCCGTTCCTCGTCCTCACTGATCTCATTGAAGGTCTGTTCTTCCCCCCAGCCACGTACAATACCACGGGTCCCAGATAGGTGACAGACACCCTGGGATGCCTGCTGTGGTTGGTCTTCCTCCTCCTCAAAGCCACATTCCTCCTCTGACTCCTCTTCCTCACACTCCTCTTCCAGCGTTGCCGCAGGTCCAGCAAGCGATGCTGATAAGGCTGTTTCTGGTGGTGATGGTGACCACAACTCTTCCTCTTCACGCTCATCTACGGCCTGATCCAGCACTCTTCGCAGGGTACACTCCAGGAAGAAAACAAATGGGATGAGGTCACTGATGGTGCCTTCGGTGCGACTGACTAGGTTTGTCACCTCCTCAAAAGGACGCATGAGCCTACAGGCATTGCGCATGAACGTCGAGTAACGTGGCAAAAAAAATACCCAGCTCCGCAGGGGCTGTCCTAGCTCCCTGGTCATACAAATACTCGTTGACGGCTTTTTCTTGTTGGAGCAGGCGGTCAAACATTAGGAGTGGTGAATTCCAACGTGTCGGGCTGTCGCAAATCAAGCGCCTCACTGGCATGTTGTTTCGCCGTTGAATATCGGAAAAGTGCGCCATGGCCGTGTAGGAACGCCTGAAATGGCCACACACCTTCCTGGCCTGCTTGAGGACATCCTGTAATCCTGGGTACTTATACACAAAGCGTTGTACGATCAGATTCAACACATGTGCCATGCACGGCACATGTGTCAACTTGCCCAAATTCAATGCCGCCAACAGATTGCTTCCGTTGTAACACACCACTTTGCCGATCTCCAGTTGGTGCGGGGTCAGCCACTGATCCACCTGTGCGTTCAGGGCGAACAGGAGTGCTGGTCCGGTGTGACTCTCTGTTTTCAGGCAAGTCAACCCCAAGACGGCGTGACACTGTCGTATCCAGCATGTGGAATAGCCCCTGGGGAGCTGGGGGGGGGTGCAGTTGATGTGGAGCAAGACGCAGCAGCAGAAGAGGACTAAGCCGAGGAGGTTAGAGAAGAGGATGGAGTAGGAGGAGTAGAGCAGGTGGCAGCAGGCCTGCCTGCAAGTCGTGGCGGTGTCACCAACTCCGCTGCAGAGCCACGCATTCCATGCTTGGCAGCCATCAGCAGGTTTACCCAATGCGCAGTGTACGTGATTTACCTGCCCTGACCGTGCTTTGCAGACCAGGTATCAGTGGTCAGATGGACCCTTGCCCCAACACTGTGTGCCAGACATGCCATGACTTCCGTTTCCACAATAGAGTACTGGTTGGGGATTGCCTTAAGTGAAAAAAAATTGTCCGGGTACCTTCCACTGCGGTGTCCCAATAGCTACAAATTTTTTGAAGGCCTCAGACTCCACCAGCTTGTATGGTAAAAGCTGGCGGGCTAAGAGTTCCGACAAGCCAGCTGTCAGACGCCAGGCAAGGGGGTGACTCTGTGACATTGACTTCTTACGCTCAAAATTTCCTTGACAGACACCTGACTGTGGGCAGAGGAGCAGGAACTGCTGAAGGTGAGAGGCGGAGTGGCGGGTGGTTGAGAGGGGGCAAGGAGGACAGCAGTGGTTGACGTGGCTGAAGATGCTGGACCAGGAGGAGGATGGTGGCTTTCAGTTTGTGTGCTGCTTGTACTCATGTGTTGATCCCATAGGCCAGTGATGGTGAACCTTTTAGAGACTGTGCCCAAACTTCAACCTAAAGCCCACTTACTTATCGCAAAGTGCCAACACGGTAATTTAACCTGAATTCTACAGTCAAACATAGTATATCTTCCATGTACTCTATCATTTAGCTATAATAGCCTGCTACACTGTTCATAGCGAGCCCTGCGCTGATGAAGGGCAGGAAAAATCGAAGTCATATTAGTGTGCCATAGACCTTTTCCAGGGTGTGGGTGCCCACAGAGAGGGCTCCGAGTGCCGCCTCTGGCACCCGTGCCATAGGTTCGCCAACACTGCCATAGGCGTTTGTGATGTGAGATCATGTGCCTTGATTGGCGTGCTGTCTGGCTGACCCCGGGTGCCGATACATGCTGTCTGACTGTGCCACTAGCTACTTGCGACGACCTCCCCCTGCTTATAACTCGTCTCCTCCTCCTCTCTGTCTCCCCATCTGAACTTTCCCCCTGTTCTTCTTCTCTTTGAGCGGGCACCCACGTGACATTCACGGACACATCGTCATCATCAACCGCTTCACTTGTATCTGACAACTCAGCAAAGGAAGCTGCAGCGGGTACAACATCATCATCATCACACCGTACGTCCATGTGTGTAATGCTGCCTGACTGAGACATATCCCTGTTATCTACATCCTCTGGCAATAATGGTTGCGCATCACTCATTTCTTCCAACTGATGTGTAAATAACTCCTCTGACAGATCAAGTGAAGCGGCTGTGGTGCTAGTGTTGGTGGTGGCGGCGGGCGGGCGAGTGGTAACTTGAGAGGTGCCCGAAGCTGAGCTGGAGGAGGATGGTGCGTCAAGGTTCCGAGCAGAAACTGTAGAAGATTGGGTGTCCTGTGTAAGCCAGGGTACGTGGCATCTGAACACTGGGCATTATTCTAGGGCCAAAGGAAATCACAGCACCACGACCACGACGGCCCCTGCGGGGTGGCCTGCCTCTGCCTGTCATATTTTTTTAGATTAGTGGTACTATGCGTGCAAGGTACTGTGCCACCCTATATGAGTGGTGGGCAGTGGGCACAGTACAGTCTGTGGGCTTGACACACACTGGCAGCCAACTGCAATTATATTACAGAGAAAAAATGTAATGACTTTTTTATCTGCAAGGTACTGTGCCACCCTATATGAGTGGTGGGCAGTGGGCACAGTACAGTCTGTGGGCCTGACACTCACTGGCAGGCAACTGCAATTATATTACAGATGAAAAATTAAATGACTTTTTTATCTGCAAGGTACTGTGCCACCCGATATGAGTGGTGGGCACTGGCAGTGGGCACAGTACAGTCAGTGGGCCTGACACTCACTGGCAGGCAACTGCAATTATATTACAGAGGAAAAATGAAATGACTTTTTTTTATCTGAAAGGTACTGTGCCACCCTATATGAGTGGTGTGCACACAGTACAGTCTGTAGGCCTGTTTCCTCTCACACACGGGCAGGCAACTGCAATATATATATAGAAAAAATAAATAAAAGCAGACTGATGTACCAGCCCTAAATAGGGCTTTTTGGGGTGCTGTCAGGACGCTGTCCTTACAGCAGATGAGTCTTTGAGGACTGGAGTGGACACAGAACACTGGCCTAGCTAATGCTTTCATATTAATTCAGCAGCAGCAGCACTCTCCCTGCTCTAACTAACACTGCAGCTTCAGAATGAATCTAAGAGGGCTGCCGTCCTTGCTTTTTTATAGGAGGTGGGAGGGTCTGGGAGGGAGGGTATGCTGATTGGCTGGAATGTGTCTGCTGACTGTGAGGTACAGGGTCAAAGTTTGCTCAATGATAATGTATAGGAGGTGGACCGAACATCGCATATGTTCGCCCGCCACGGCGAACGCGAACAAGCGATGTTCGCCGGGAACTTTTCGCCGGCGAATAGTTCGGGACATCTCTAATTAGGGCGCATTTTACTACTGACAAACATCATAAAGAGAATTATTACTACTGGGAGACTATGGTGTACATGATTACTAGTATGGGCACAATGGAGGCATTATTACTATTGGGGGAACTGTTAATACTACGTGCATTCTGGCAGATAATTATTACTATTTGTGGGACTGTGGGGAACACTATTACTGTAGGGGGAACCCTGGCACAGTATCAGCTTAACACAATTATTTTTTCAAGGCACTATTTTTACAGCACTATTAGTGTCAGAGACACTAATTCCTGAGTGCAATTATTTTTTAGGGCACTGTGTGCCAATTAATAATATTAATTAACTAGATGGTGTCGTTTCTGAAAAAAACACAGGATGTTGGCTTGAAATCTGATTGGCTGTTTGTGGCTACACCCACTTTTTAAAATTTGAACTCAAGTCACCCAATGACTGACTGTGCCAAATTTGAGGACCCTGCCATTAGCAGTCAAAGAGTGGCAGTAATTTATATTTTCCCACATTAAACAAATGGCTGAAATGTGATTGGCTATTAAAGGCTCCACCCACTTTTCCTAAATTCTAACCACACTCACCTAGTGACCCATGGTGCCGTTTGGGGACTCTGGTTTTCATATTGTAAGAATAACAACTTTTTACATTTTCTCATTGAAGTCAATAGGAAAAATCTGATTGGTTGATGTGGTTCCGCCCATTTTTTAAATTTGAATTCCCGTCACCCAGTAACCGAATGTACCAAGTTTGAAGACCGTGCCATTAACAGTGTAAGAATGGCAGCAATTAAAATATTCCCATTCAATAGCACTAGGTAATATTTGATTGGCTGTTTTAAGCTCCACTCAGTTTTTTTAAATTTTAAGCCCAGGCACCCAGTCATGGTCTTTGCCAAGATTGGGGCCTCTGGCTCTAAAACTGTGAAAATTGCAGTTTTTGAAAGTTTTACTCTGAAGTCAATAGGTGAAATCTGATTGGCTGTTTTAGGCTCCACCCACTTTCCCTAAATTTTAGTCCCCAAAATGTGACAGAAATTTTCAGTTTGACCCCATGACTAAGTGACCCAAGTTTGGTGAGTTTAACTTCAAAGCTGTATGAGTGGCAAAAGTGTACAATTTTCCAATGAAAGTCTATGACAAAAAATGGGGTCTTTGGTAGGCCGCCCCAGGGGCCCAGAGGGTGGAATCAGTTAACAAAGAACAAGCAACATATTCGGGTATGTGCCAAACAAGTGTGCAAAGTGTTTGGTAATTGTACTCCTAAAACTGTGAGAGGAGTAGCGTATAGAAAATAGCTAAATTTTCATTGGCCGTTGCTAGCTCCACCCACTTTTTGGTGTCCCCTCAAAATGTACCCTTTTATTCGGGTTGACACCAACAATATGTGGTCCGAGTTTGGAGAGTGTAGATTCAAAACTGTGCGAGTGGGAGTGATTTGAAGATTTTCCAATGTCAAAATGGCAAAAAAAGGGGTCTTCGGTGGTCCACCGCAGTGGCCCGGAGGGTGGGATCGCTTTTTAAAGCATAAGCAACTTACCTCACTATAGGTCGAAGAAGTGTGGAAAGTTTGGCGTTTGTATCCCCAAAACTGTAGGAGGAGTAGAGTATATAAAAAGGGGGGCTGAGAATAATAATAAAACAGAACTAGAAAGTGTCGTTTCTGAAGAAACCACAGAATGTTGGCTTGAAATCTGATTGGCTGTTGGTGGCTCCACCCACTTTTTTGAATTTTAATAATTTAATAAATTTAATAATTGGGTGCACCTAAAAGTCGGGGTGGGTGCACCTAAGAATCGGGGTGGGTGCACCTAATCGTTGGGGTGGGTGCACCTAATGACTAAGGTGAGTGCACCTAAGGGTCGGAGTGGGTGCACCTAAGGGTCAGGGTGGGTGCACCTAAGAGTCGGGGTGGGTGCACCTAATCGTTGGGGTGGGTGCACCAAATGACTAGGGTGAGTGCACCTAAGGGTCGGAGAGGGTGCATCTAAGGATCGGATTGGGTGCACCTAAGGGTCGGAGTGGGTGCACCTAGGGGTCGGAGTGGGTGCACCTAAGGGTCGGAGTGGGTGCACCTAAGGGTTGGAGTGGGTGCACCTAAGGGTCGGAGTGGGTGCACCTAAGGGTCGGGGTGGGTGCACCTAAGGGTCGGAGTGGGTGCACCTAAGAGTCGGGGTGGGTGCACCTAATCGTTGGGGTGGGTGCACCTAATGACTAGGGTCAGTACACCTAAGGGTCGGAGTGGGTGCACCTAAGGGTCGGTGTGGGTGCACCTAAGATTTGGGGTGGGTGCACCTAATCGTTGGGGTGGGTGCACCTAATGACTAAGGTGAGTGCACCTAAGGGTCGGAGTGGGTGCACCTAAGGGTAAGGGTGGGTGCACCTAAGAGTCGGGTGGGTGCACCTAATCGTTGGGGTGGGTGCACCAAATGACTAGGGTGAGTGCACCTAAGGGTCGGAGAGGGTGCACCTAAGAATCGGAGTGGGTGCACCTAAGGGTCGGAGTGGGTGCACCTAAGGGTCGGAGTGGGTGCACCTAAGGGTCGGAGTGGGTGCACCTAAGGGTCGGAGTAGGTGCACCTAAGGGTCGGAGTAGGTGCACCTAAGGGTCGGGGTGGGTGCACCTAAGGGTCGGAGTGGGTGCACCTAAGGGTCGGGGTTGGTGCACCTAAGAGTTGGGGTGGGTGCACCTAATCGTTGGGGTGGGTGCACCTAATGACTAGGGTGAGTGAACCTAAGAGTCGGAGTGGGTGCACCTAAGGGTCGGAGTGGGTGCACCTAAGGGTCGGAGTGGGTGCACCTAAGAGTCGGGGTGGGTGCACCTAATCGTTGGGGTGGGTGCACCTAATGACTAGGGTGAGTGCACCTAAGGGTCGGAGTGGGTGCACCTAAGGGTCAGAGTGGGTGCACCTAAGGGTCGGGTGGGAGCACCTAAGGGTCGGGTGGGTGCACCTAAGGGTCGGGTGGGTGCACCTAATCGTTGGGGTGGGTGCACCTAATGACTAGGTTGAGTGCACCTAAGGGTCAAAGTGGGTGCACCTAAGGGTCGGAGTGGGTGCACCTAAGGGTCGGAGTGGGTGCACCCACCTAAGAGTCGGGGTGGGTGCACCTAATCGTTGGGGTGGGTGCACCTAATGACTAGGGTGAGTGCACCTAAGGGTCGGAGTGGGTGCACCTAAGGGTCGGAGTGGGTACACCTAAGGGTCAGGGTGGGTGCACCTAATCGTTGGGGTGGGTGCACCTAATGACTAGGGTGAGTGCACCTAAGGGTCGGAGTGGGTGCACCTAAGGATCGGAGTGGGTGCACCTAAGGGTCGGAGTGGGTGCACCTAAGGGTCGGAGTGGGTGCACCTAAGGGTCGGAGTGGGTGCACCTAAGAGTCGGGGTGGGTTCACCTATTCGTTGGGGTGGGTGCACTTAATGACTAGGGTGAGTGCACCTAAGGGTCGGAGTGGGTGCACCTAAGGGTCGGAGTGGGTGCACATAAGGGTCGGGGTTGGTGCACCTAAGGGTCGGTGTGGGTGGACCTAAGAGTTGGGGTGGGTGTACCTAATCGTTGGGTCGGAGTAAGTGCACATAAGGGTCGGGGTTGGTGCACCTAAGGGTCGGTGTGGGTGCACCTAAGGGTCGGGTGGGTGCACCTAAGGGTCGGAGTGGGTGCAGCTAAATGTCAGAGTGGGTGCACCTAAGAGTCGGGGTGGGTGCACCTAAGAGTCGGCACCTAATCTTTGGGGTGTGTGCACCTAATGACTAGGGTGAGTGCACCTAAGTGTCGGAGTGGGTGCACCTAAGGGTCGGAGTGGGTGCACCTAAGGGTCGAGGGGGGTGCACCTAAGGGTCAGGGTGGGTGCACCTAATCGTTGGGGTGGGTGCATCTAAGGGTCGGAGTGGGTGCACCTAAGGGTCGGAGTGGGTGCACCTAAGGGTCGGAGTGGGTGCACCTAAGGGTCGGGGTGGGAGCACCTAAGGGTCGGAGTCGGTGCACCTAAGGGTTGGAGTGGGTGCACCTAAAAGTCGGAGTGGGTGCACCTAAGAGTCGGGGTGGGTGCACCTAATCGTTGGGGTGGGTGCACCTAATGACTAGGGTGAGTGCACCTTTTGGTCGGAGTGGGTGCACCTAAGGGTCGGAGTGGGTGCACCTAAGGGTCGGAGTGGGTGCACCAAAGGGTCGGAGTGGGTGCACCTAAGGGTCGGAGTGGGTGCACCTAAGGGTCGGGGTTGGTGCACCTAAGGGTCGGTGTGGGTGCACCTAAGAGTTGGGGCGGGTGCACCTAATCATTGGGGTGGGTGCACCTAATGACTAGGGTGAGTGCACCTAAGAGTCGGAGTGGGTGCACCTAAGGGTCAGAGTGGGTGCACCTAAGAATCGGGGTGGGTGCACCTAAGGGTCGGGTGGGTGCACCTAATCGTTGGGGTGGGTGCACCTAATGACTAGGTTGAGTGAACCTAAGGGTCGAAGTGGGTGCACCTAAGGGTCGGAGTGGGTGCACCTAAGGGTCGGAGTGGGTGCACCTAAGAGTCAGGGTGGGTGCACCTAATCGTTGGGGTGGGTGCACCTAATGACTAAGGGTGAGTGCACCTAAGGGTCGGAGTGGGTGCACCAAAGGGTCGGGTGGGTGCACCTAAGGGTCGGGGTGGGTGCACCTAAGAGTCGGGTGGGTGCACCTAAATCGTTGGGGTTAGTGCACCTAAAGACTAGGTTGAGTGCACCTAAGGGTCGGAGTGGGTGCACCTAAGGATCGGAGTGGGTGCACCTAAGGGTCGGAGTGGGTGCACCTAAGGGTCGGAGTGGGTGCACCTAAGGGTCGGGGTGGGTGCACCTAGGGGTCGGAGTGGGTGCACCTAAGGGTCGGAGTGGGTGCACCTAAGAGTCGGGGTGGGTGCACCTAATCGTTGGGGTAGGTGCACCTAATGACTAGGGTGAGTGCACGTAAGGGTCGGAGTGGGTGCACCTAAGGGTCGGAGTGGGTGCACCTAAGGGTCAGAGTGGGTGCACCTAAGGGTCGGAGTGGGTGCACCTAAGGGTCGGAGTGGGTGCACCTAAGGGTCGGAGTGGGTGCACCTAAGGGTCGGGGTTGGTGCACCTAAGGGACGGTGTGGGTGAACCTAAGAGTTGGGGTGGGTGCACCTAATCGTTGGGGTGGGTGCACCTAATGACTAGGGTGAGTGCACCTAAGAGTCGGAGTGGGTGCACCTAAGGGTCAGAGTGGGTGCACCTAAGGGTCAGAGTGGGTGTACCTAAGAATCGGGGTGGGTGCACCTAATCGTTGGGGTGGGTGCACCTAATGACTAAGGTGAGTGCACCTAAGGGTCGGAGTGGGTGCACCTAAGGGTCAGGGTGGGTGCACCTAAGAGTCGGGGTGGGTGCACCTAATCGTTGGGGTGGGTGCTCCAAATGACTAGGGTGAGTGCACCTAAGGGTCGGAGAGGGTGCACCTAAGGATCGGAGTGGGTGCACCTAAGGGTCGGAGTGGGTGCACCTAGGGGTCGGAGTGGGTGCACCTAAGGGTCGGAGTGGGTGCACCTAAGGGTCGGAGTGGGTGCACCTAAGGGTCGGAGTGGCTGCACCTAAGGGTCGGGGTGGGTGCACCTAAGGGTCGGAGTGGGTGCACCTAAGAGTCGGGGTGGGTGCACCTAATCGTTGGGGTGGGTGCACCTAATGACTAGGGTCAGTACACCTAAGGGTCGCAGTGGGTGCACCTAAGGGTCGGGGTGGGTGCACCTAATCGTTGGGGTGGGTGCACCAAATGACTAGGGTGAGTGCACCTAAGGGTCGGAGAGGGTGCACCTAAGGATCGGAGTGGGTGCACCTAAGGGTCGGAGTGGGTGCACCTAGGGGTCGGAGTGGGTGCACCTAAGGGTCGGAGTGGGTGCACCTAAGGGTCGGAGTGGGTGCACCTAAGGGTCGGAGTGGGTGCACCTAAGGGTCGGGGTGGGTGCACCTAAGGGTCGGAGTGGGTGCACCTAAGAGTCGGGGTGGGTGCACCTAATCGTTGGGGTGGGTGCACCTAATGACTAGGGTCAGTACACCTAAGGGTCGGAGTGGGTGCACCTAAGGGTCGGTGTGGGTGCACCTAAGATTTGGGGTGGGTGCACCTAATCGTTGGGGTGGGTGCACCTAATGACTAAGGTGAGTGCACCTAAGGGTCGGAGTGGGTGCACCTAAGGGTCAGGGTGGGTGCACCTAAGAGTCGGGGTGAGTGCACCTAATCGTTGGGGTGGGTGCACCAAATGACTAGGGTGAGTGCACCTAAGGGTCGGAGAGGGTGCACCTAAGGATCGGAGTGGGTGCACCTAAGGGTCGGAGTGGGTGCACCTAAGGGTCGGAGTGGGTGCACCTAAGGGTCGGAGTGGGTGCACCTAAGGGTCGGAGTGGGTGCACCTAAGGGTCGGAGTGGGTGCACCTAAGGGTCGGGGTGGGTGCACCTAAGGGTCGGAGTGGGTGCACCTAAGGGTCGGGGTTGGTGCACCTAAGAGTTGGGGTGGGTGCACCTAATCTTTGGGGTGGGTGCACCTAATGACTAGGGTGAGTGAACCTAAGAGTCGGAGTGGGTGCACCTAAGGGTCGAAGTGGGTGCACCTAAGGGTCGGAGTGGGTGCACCTAAGAGTCGGGGTGGGTGCACCTAATCGTTGGGGTGGGTGCACCTAATGACTAGGGTGGTTGCACATAAGGGTCGGAGTGGGTGCACCTAAGGTTCAGAGTGGGTGCACCTAAGGGTCGGGTGGGAGCACCTAAGGGTCGGGTGGGTTCACCTAAGGGTCGGGTGGGTGCACCTAATCGTTGGGGTGGGTGCACCTAATGACTAGGTTGAGTGCACCTAAGGGTCGAAGTGGGTGCACCTAAGGGTCGGAGTGGGTGCACCCACCTAAGAGTCGGGGTAAGTGCACCTAATCGTTGGGGTGGGTGCACCTAATGACTAGGGTGAGTGCACCTAAGGGTCGGAGTGGGTGAACCTAAGGGTCGGAGTGGGTACACCTAAGGGTCAGGGTGGGTGCACCTAATCGTTGGGGTTGGTGCACCTAATGACTAGGGTGAGTGCACCTAAGGGTCGGAGTGGGTGCACCTAAGGATCGGAGTGGGTGCACCTAAGGGTCGGAGTGGGTGCACCTAAGGGTCGGAGTGGGTGCACCTAAGGGTCGGAGTGGGTGCACCTAAGAGTCGGGGTGGGTTCACCTATTCGTTGGGGTGGGTGCACTTAATGACTAGGGTGAGTGCACCTAAGGGTCGGAGTGGGTGCACCTAAGGGTCGGAGTGGGTGCACCTAAGGGTCGGAGTGGGTGCACCTAAGGGTCGGAGTGGGTGCACATAAGGGTCGGGGTTGGTGCACCTAAGGGTCGGTGTGGGTGGACCTAAGAGTTGGGGTGGGTGTACCTAATCATTGGGTCGGAGTAAGTGCACATAAGGGTCGGGGTTGGTGCACCTAAGGGTCGGTGTGGGTGCACCTAAGGGTCGGGTGGGTGCACCTAAGGGTCGGAGTTGGTGCAGCTAAATGTCAGAGTGGGTGCACCTAAGAGTCGGGGTGGGTGCACCTAAGAGTCGGCACCTAATCTTTGGGGTGTGTGCACCTAATGACTAGGGTGAGTGCACCTAAGTGTCGGAGTGGGTGCACCTAAGGGTCGGAGTGGGTGCACCTAAGGGTCGAGGGGGGTGCACCTAAGGGTCAGGGTGGGTGCACCTAATAGTTGGGGTGGGTGCACCTAAGGGTCGGAGTGGGTGCACCTAAGGGTCGGAGTGGGTGCACCTAAGGGTCGGAGTGGGTGCACCTAAGGGTCGGGGTGGGAGCACCTAAGGGTCAGAGTGGGTGCACCTAAGGGTTGGAGTGGGTGGACCTAAAAGTCGGAGTGGGTGCACCAAAGAGTCGGGGTGGGTGCACCAAAAGGTCGGAGTGGGTGCACCTAAGGGTCGGAGTGGGTGCACCTAAGGGTCGGGGTTGGTGCACCTAAGGGTCGGTCCGGGTGCACCTAAGAGTTGGGGCGGGTGCACCTAATCTTTGGGGTGGGTGCACCTAATGACTAGGGTGAGTGCACCTAAGAGTCGGAGTGGGTGCACCTAAGGGTCAGAGTGGGTGCACCTAAGAATCCGGGTGGGTGCACCTAAGAGTCGGGGTGGGTGCACCTAAGAGTCGGGATGGGTGCACCCACCCCAACGGTCGGAGTGGGTGCACCTAAGGGTCGGAGTGTGTGCATCTAAGGGTCGGGGTGGGTGCACCTAAGGGTCGGAGTGGGTGCACCCAAGGGTCGGGGTGGGTGCACCTAAGAGTCGGGTGGGTGCACCTAATCGTTGGGGTAAGTGCACCTAATGACTAGGTTGAGTGCACCTAAGGGTCGGAGTGGGTGCACCTAAGGATCGGAGTGGGTGCATCTAAGGGTCGGAGTGGGTGCACCTAAGGGTCGGAGTGGGTGCACCTACGGGTCGGGGTGGGTGCACCTAAGGGTCGGAGTGGGTGCACCTAAGGGTCGGAGTGGGTGCACCTAAAAGTCGGAGTGGGTGCACCTAAGAGTCGGGGTGGGTGCACCTAATCGTTGGGGTGGGTGCACCTAATGACTAGGGTGAGTGCACCTTTTGGTCGGAGTAGGTGAGCCTAAGGGTCGGAGTGGGTGCACCTAAGGGTCGGAGTGGGTGCACCTAAGGGTCAGAGTGGGTGCACCTAAGGGTCGGAGTGGGTGCACCTAAGGGTCGGGGTTGGTGCACCTAAGGGACGGTGTGGGTGAACCTAAGAGTTGGGGTGGGTGCACCTAATCGTTGGGGTGGGTGCACCTAATGACTAGGGTGAGTGCACCTAAGAGTCGGAGTGGGTGCACCTAAGGGTCAGAGTGGGTGCACCTAAGGGTCAGAGTGGGTGCACCTAAGAATCGGGGTGGGTGCACCTAAGAGTCGGGGTGGGTGCACCTAATGACTAGGGTGAGTGCACCTAAGGGTCGGAGTGGGTGCACCTAAGGGTCGGAGTGGGTGCACCTAATGGTCGAAGTGGGTGCACCTAAGTGTTGGAGTGGGTGCACCTAAGCTTCGGGGTTGGTGCACCTAAGGGTCGGTGTGGGTGCACCTAAGGGTCATAGTGGGTGCACCTAAGGGTCGGAGTGGGTGCACCTAAGTTTCGGAGTGGGTGCACCTAAGAATCGTAGTGGGTGCACCTAAGGGTCGGTGTGGGTGCACCTAAGGGTCGGGGTGGGTGCCTTACAGGGGGGTGATCGCCCCATATAGACTCCCTGATCACCCCCCTGTCATTGATCACCCCCCTGTAAGGCTCCATTCAGATGTCCGTATGTGTTTTTGCGGATCCGCGGATACATGGATCGGATCCGCAAAACACATACGGACGTCTGAATGGAGCCTTACAGGGGGGTGATCAATGATAGGGGGTTGATCAGGGAGTCTAATATGGGGTGATCAGGGGTTAATAAGGGGTTAATAAGTGACAGGGGGGGTGTGGTGTAGTGTGGTGGTGTTTGGTGCTACTTATTACTGAGCTGCCTGTGTCCTCTGGTGGTCGATCCAAGCAAAAGGGACCACCAGAGGACCAGGTAGCAGGTATATTAGACTCTGTCATCAAAACAGCGCCTAATATACCTTTTAGGGGTTAAAAAAATTGCATCTACAGCCGGCGCGTCCATTCAGAATAACAGGGCCGCCGCAAAGACGCAATCCTCCGTACGGCGGTCCTGTAGTGGTTAAAGCATCCCAAAGTTACAGATTTTTAAAACTAGGCTCTGTCAGGAAGGTGAAAAATAACAGGAACGGGATGAAATCCATCTAGTGGGATTAATAATAATGCTTATTTACGGCATAGTGAAATAAAAAGAAATGTTTTCCTTTAACCATATGTACCCTGCTATAAACAAAAAAGTTGAAGTATTTCAGGGGCAAAAGAGCAAAGGTATGGACACTAATGAGAAATGTAATCTGCATCAACCCTACCAACACTTTGCTATGGGGGTAATAATTGGTCCACCTCACAGTCGCACACATCGGTTGTGCTGCACTCAGGGCTCGGGCTGTTGTGTGCTCCTCCAGTCCCAGGCTGTAGAGAACAGAGAGCTGCTGATTGGTGGATTAGAATCTGATCAACCAATCAGCACTTCCCTTCAGAAACATGAATGATAATTGCTGTTACCAACTGTCATTCCTGGTTGCCGGCTGCAGGAGGAGGAAGATGTCTCCCAGCTTTCCTGCATCACCCCCTCCCCCCGCCTCTGTCTGCAAGAGAGAAGCATCCGTGTGTCTGTAGTGAAGTCTGCGACCCCTCTTTAGATCATGGTAAGTTCTGACATTGCAGGAGGGGGATCATTACTGGACCAGGGAACTGTATGGGATGATTTGTGTGTATGAAGAGGTTCATCTAAACCACTGCATAAGACGAGCGGAGCTTGTTCATAGCAGCCAATAAGGTTCCAGCTTTCAGACTATTTGGAAAGTGCCTTTTGTTCATCTATTCACTGCCCCCTTTATCGTACTGGTCACTTCCCACCCTAATTTACAGATCACTGACTTATCTTACAATTCACTTCCATATATTACTGGTCACTGTCCTAACTTACTGGTTATTACCCTACCTTACTGGTCTCTATCCGCCTTATTTTACTGCTAACTGTCCTATCTTCAATTCACTGAGATTGATGATATAGAACACCAAAGAAGATATGTTGGGAATTATGGGTTATCTCAATGTCCTGTTTTTGGGTATGGTCATAAATCAGTTTTTTGATACTACAATTGGGGTTATGGATGATATTTATTGTGGGTGACTCTCACAATTTACCCATTATTAATTACTGTATCGCCCATTATCGTATGTATCAGTGGTCTTAATAGTCTGACATTTCCACTGTCCTGTCTTACTGGTCATTACCCTATCTTACTGGTTATTATTCATCCTATCTTACTAGTCTCTGTCCTATCTTACTGCTTATGATCTCCCCTATCTTCCTGGATGCTGCTCTATCTTACAGGTTAATGTTCCCCCTATTTCACTGGTCACTTTCACTGGTCACACAAACAATAGCAACCATGATAACACCAAGGTAAGGAGAGGCGATGATTAACCACTTCCCGCTACGCTAACGCCGAAAGGCGTCATTGCTGCGGCGCTCCCAGGCTACACTAACGCCGATTGGAGTCATCTCGCGTGAGCCGAGATTTCCTGTGAACGGGCGCACACAGGCGCGTGCGTTCACAGGATCGGAAGGTAAGCGAGTGGATCTTCAGTCTGCCAGCGGCGATCGTTCGCTGGCAGGCTGTAGATGCGATTTTTTTAACCCCTAAAAGGTATATTAGACGCAGTTTTGATAACAGCGTCTAATATACCTGCTACCTGGTCCTCTGGTGGTCCCTTTTGCTTGGATCGACCACCAGAGGACACAGGCAGCTCAGTAATAAGTAGCACCAAACACCACTACACTACACCCCCCCGTCACTTATTAACCCCTTATTAACCCCTGATCACCCCTGATCACCCCAAATAGACTCCCTGATCACCCCCTGTCATTGATCACCCCCCTGTCATTGATCACCCCCTTGTAAGGCTCCAGTCAGACGTCTGTATGATTTTTACGGATCCACTGATACATGGATCGGATCCGCAAAACACATACGGACGTCTGAATGGAGCCTTACAGGGGGGTGATCAATGACGGGGGTGATCACCCCTTATAGACTCCCTGATCACTCCCCTGTCATTGATCACCCCCCTGTCATTGATCACCCCCCTGTAAGGCTCCATTCAGACGTCCGTATGATTTTTACGGATCCACTGATACATGGATCGGATCCGCAAAACACATACGGACATCTGAATGGAGCCTTACAGGGGGGTGATCAATGACAGGGGGGTGAGCACCCCATATAGACTCCCTGATCACCCCCCTGTCATTGATCACCCCCCTGTCATTGATCATCCCCCTGTAAGGCTCCATTCAGATGTCCGTATGTGTTTTGCGGATCCGATCCATGTATCAGTGGATCCGTAAAAATCATACGGACGTCTGAATGGAGCCTTACAGGGGAGTGATCAGTGACAGGGGGGTGATCACCCCATATAGACTCCCTGATCACCCCCCTGTCATTGATCACCCCCCTGTCATTGATCACCCCCCTGTAAGGCTCCATTCAGATGTCTGTATGTGTTTTGCGGATCCGATCCATGCGGATCCGATCCATTACGGATCCGTGGAGCCGTAAAAAACATACGGACGTCTGAATGGAGCCTTACAGGGGGGTGATCACCCAATATAGACTCCCTGATCACCCCCCTGTCATTGATCACCCCCCTGTAAGGCTCCATTCAGATGTCCGTATGTGTTTTGCGGATCCGATCCATGTATCCGTGGATCCGTAAAAAACATACGGACGTCTGAATGGAGCCTTACAGGGGGGGTGATCAATGACAGGGGGGTGATCACCCCATATAGACTCCCTGATCACCCCCCTGTCATTGATCACCCCCCTGTCATTGATCACCCCCTGTAAGGCTCCATTCAGACATTTTTTTGGCCCAAGTTAGCGGAAATTATTATTATTTTTTTTTTCTCACAAAGTCTCATATACTACTAACTTGTGTCAAAAAATAAAATCTCACATGAACTCACCATACCCCTCATGGAATCCAAATGCGTAAAATTTTTTAGACATTTATATTCCAGACTTCTTCTCACGCTTTAGGGCCCCTAAAATGCCAGGGCAGTATAAATACCCCACATGTGACCCCATTTTGGAAAGAAGACACCCCAAGGTATTCGCTGAGGGGCATATTGAGTCCATGAAAGATTGAAATTTTTGTCCCAAGTTAGCGGAAAGGGAGACTTTGTGAGAAAAAACAAAAAAAAAATCAATTTCCTCTAACTTGTGGCAAAAAAAAAAAAAATTCTATGAGCTCGCCATGCCCCTCATTGAATACCTTGGGGTGTCTTCTTTCCAAAATGGGGTCACATGTGGGGTATTTATACTGTCCTGGCATTTTAGGGGCCCTAAAGCGTGAGAAGAAGTCTGGGATCCAAATGTCTAAAAATGCCCTCCTAAAAGGAATGTGGGCCCCTTTGCACATCTAGGCTGCAAAAAAGTGTCACACATCTGGTATTGCCGTACTCAGGAGAAGTTGGGGAATGTGTTTTGGGGTGTCATTTTACATATACCCATGCTGGGTGAGATAAATATCTTGGTCAAATGCCAACTTTGTATAAAAAAATGGGAAAAGTTGTCTTTTGCCAAGATATTTCTCTCACCCAGCATGGGTATATGTAAAATGACACCCCAAAAACATTGCCCAACTTCTCCTGAGTACGGCAATACCACATGTGTGACACTTTTTTGCAGCCTAGGTGGGCAAAGGGGCCCATATTCCAAAGAGCACCTTTCGGATTTCACCGGCCATTTTTTACAGATTTTGATTTCAAACTACTTCTCACGCATTCGGGCCCCTAAAATGCCAGGGCAGTATAACTACCCCACAAGTGACCCCATTTTGGAAAGAAGACACCCCAGGTATTTCGTGATGGGTATAGTGAGTTCATGGAAGTTTTTATTTTTTGTCACAAGTTAGTGGAATATGAGACTTTGTAAGAAAAAAAAAATAATCATAATTTTCCACTAACTTGTGACAAAAAATAAAAAATTCTAGGAACTCGCCATGCCCCTCACGGAATACCTTGGGGTGTCTTCTTTCCAAAATGGGGTCACTTGTGGGGTAGTTATACTGCCCTGGCATTTTCCAGGGGCCCTAATGTGTGGTAAGTAGGTAAATGACCTGTGAAATCCTAAAGGTGCTCTTTGGAATGTGGGCCCCTTTGCCCACCTAGGCTGCAAAAAAGTGTCACACATCTGGTATTGCCGTACTCAGGAGAAGTTGGGCAATGTGTTTTGGGGTGTCATTTTACATATACCCATGCTGGGTGAGATAAATATCTTGGTCAAATGCCAACTTTGTATAAAAAAATGGGAAAAGTTGTCTTTTGCCAAGATATTTCTCTCACCCAGCATGGGTATATGTAAAATGACACCCCAAAACACATTGCCCAACTTCTCCTGAGTACGGCAATACCACATGTGTGACACATTTTTGCAGCCTAGGTGGGCAAAGGGGCCCAAATTCCAAAGAGCACCTTTTGGATTTCACCGGCCATTTTTTACACATTTTGATTTCAAAATACTTCGCACGCATTTGGGTCTCTAAAATGCCAGGGCAGTATAACTAGCCCACAAGTGACCCCATTTTGGAAAGAAGACACCCCAAGGTGTTTCGTGATGGGCATAGTGAGTTCATGGAAGTTTTTTTTTTTTGTCACAAGTTAGTGGAATATGAGACTTTGTAAGAAAAAAAAAATATCATAATTTTCCGCTAACTTGTGACAAAAATAAAAAGTTCTATGAACTCACTATGCCCATCAGCGAATACCTTAGGGTGTCTACTTTCCGAACTGGGGTCATTTGTGGGGTGTTTGTACTGTCTGGCCATTGTAGAACCTCAGGAAACATGACAGGTGCTCAGAAAGTCAGAGCTGCTTCAAAAAGCGGAAATTCACATTTTTGTACCATAGATTTTAAATGCTATAACTTTTACCCAAACCATTTTTTTTTACCCAAACATTTTTTTTTTATCAAAGACATGTAGAACAATAAATTTAGAGAAAAATTTATGTATGGATGTCGTTTTTTTTTGCAAGATTTTACAACTGAAAGTGAAAAATGTCATTTTTTTGCAAAAAAAATCTGTAAATTTCGATTAATAACAAAAAATGTAAAATTGTCAGCAGCAATGAAATACCACCAAATGAAAGCTCTATTAGTGAGAAGAAAGGGAGGTAAAATTAATTTGGGTGGTAAGTTGCATGACCGAGCAATAAACCGCTAAAGTTGTGGAGTGCCGATTTGTAAAAAAGGGTCTGTCACTAGGGGGGTATAAACCTGTGGTCCTTAAGTGGTTAAGGCTACTTTCAAACTGGCGTTTTGGCTTTCCGTTTGTGAGATCCGTTCAGGGCTCTCACAAGCGGTCCAAAACTGATCAGTTTTGCCCTAATGCATTCTGAATGGAAAAGGATCCGATCAGAATGCATCAGTATGCCTCAGTTTGCCTTCATTCCATCTCCATTCTGCTTTGGTGTCCGTCTGACGAAACTGAGCCACAATGTAAGTCAATGGGGACGGATCCGTTTTCTATGACACAATCTGGCACAATAGAAAATGGATCTGTCCTCCATTGACTTTCAATGGTGTTCAAGACGGATCTGTCTTGGCTATGTTAAAGATAATACAAACAGATCCGTTCAGAACGGATGCAGACGGTTGTATTATCTGAACGGATCCATCTGTGCAGATCCATGACGGATCCGCACCAAACGCGAGTGTGAAAATAGCCTAATTATTAAGTCCACTGCTTTTGGTAGTTCACAGCACAAGGAGAGATTTATCATTCCTGTACACCAGAAAACTGATAAACAAAAGTTGTAAATTCTGTTTAAAATGTTTGTAAATGGCGTTTTACTGCCAGCCTCTTCATTTTTTGAAAGGGGTGAACTTAGACATTAGCCCCAGAAGATTTACTTGATGTATGCCAGTTTTCTGCTGTAAATGATGACCGAAATCTATGGCAGCTGTGAGCTGGCCAAGAATTTATTCAGGGCGCATAGACTGTCAGAGGGTGCACTTAATTTGTAACCAGGCGTGAACTTCATGATAAATTAAATGCATCCCCCCTGCTCTTGATAAATTTCCCCTGAGATGTTTAGTGAGTGGGAAACAACTCCAAACATGTTCTGACAGTTGCTGGCTATTATGGGATGATGGTAGTTGTATTTCTACAGCAGCACTTGCTGAGCCAGAGGTTGGAGACCATTGTTCTAGAAGTTGAAATAATTTATTGCATCAATCGTTATCAGGGTTTTGTTTTATTTCTAGTTTACATCAAATTTTATATTTCTTCTCTATTGCCTCCACAATTGCCTGGAAATGATTTATATGTTGTATTCTTCCTTGCAGGTGTGCACATGTCCATTTTGTAGGAAGGATGACATCACAGCTACAGAGTTGACTGTCTGATAGCCTAGCTTGACTGCCCACCTCTCCTGAAGACCCCCTCAGTCAAGTGGAGGACATCATCTCTGAAAGAGGGTCCCACAGATGCATCCTAGCAGTTTGAGCACCACTCCTACAAGAGTCAATTCCCTGAGTGATTTCACTGGGGAATTACTCCAGGGTGGTACTTGTGTTGGGATGCACCTCTGGCTGACTATCATCATTCTATAAGATAATGATGTAGGTGTGTGCTGTCAATAACCCCATAAAGATTTGTGAATGTTTAGATTAAATGGCTACTATCAGACAACCAGGAATGGATGTCTAACATCCCATGATCTATGCAGCTTATCTGGATACTTCATGCAGTACGGGAAGTCTAAGTGGCCATTTATGGACAGGTAGGAAAGATAGTTAGCTAACAAATGAGAAATGCATATATGAGTGATAATGTAAAAAATGTGGCAAGAAAGAATTAACTCTGATTTCTTGTATCAATCATTATCAGAGTTTTGGTTCATGTCTGTTTTTTTTCCACTTTCCTGCTTCTCCTCTATTATATAACATTCAATTATTGCCTGGAAATGATTAATATGTTATATTCCTAGTTTAGGGCATGGATATGTCCATTTTGTAGGAAGGATGACATCACAGCTACAGAGTTGACCGTCTGATAGCCCAGCTCGACTGCCCACCTCTCCTGAAGACCCCTCAGCTTTTTGAGAGTTGGGTGGAGGACATCATCTCTGAAAGAGGGTCCCACAGATGCACCCTAGCAGTTTGAGCACCACTCTTACAAGAAGAGTCAATGCCCTAAAAGCGTGATTTCACCGGGGATTACTCCAGGGTGGTCCTTGTGTTGGGATGCATCTCTGGCTGGCTGTCGTCATCCTTTTAGGTAGATAATGAAGTGTGTGCTGTCAATAACCCCATAAAGAAACAGAATGTTCAGATGAAATGGCTACTATGAGGTTTTCAGGAAGGGATATCTAACATCCCATGATGTATACAGCTTATCTAAATACTTCATGCAGTACATGCAGTTTAAGGGGCCTTTTCTAGACAGCTAGGACAGATAGTTAGCTAACAAATCAATGAGAAATGCATATATTAGTGATAATGTAATGATCAAAAGAGGAGAAAATGTGGCAGGAAAGAATTAACTCAGATTTCTTGTATCAATCATTATCAGAGTTTTGGTTCATGTCTGCTTTCTTTCCACTTTCCTGCTTTTCCTCTATTGATATAACATTCAATTATTGACTGGAAATGATTAATATGTTATATTCCTAGTTGAGGGCGTGGATATGTCCATTTTGTAGGAAGGATGACATCACAGCTACAGAGTTGACCGTCTGATAGCCCAGCTCGACTGCCCACCTCTCCTGAAGACCCCTCAGCTTTTTGAGAGTTGGGTGGAGGACATCATCTCTGAAAGAGGGTCCCACAGATGCACCCTAGCAGTTTGAGCACCACTCTTACAAGAAGAGTCAATGCCCTAAAAGCGTGATTTCACCGGGGATTACTCCAGGGTGGTCCTTGTGTTGGGATGCATCTCTGGCTGGCTGTCGTCATCCTTTTAGGTAGATAATGAAGTGTGTGCTGTCAATAACCCCATAAAGAAACGGAATGTTCAGATGAAATGGCTACTATGAGGTTTTCAGGAAGGGATATCTAACATCCCATGATGTATACAGCTTATCTAAATACTTCATGCAGTACATGCAGTTTAAGGGGCCTTTTCTAGATGGCTAGGACAGATAGTTAGCTAACAAATCAATGAGAAATGCATATATTAGTGATAATGTAATGATCAAAATAGGAGAAAATGTGGCAGGAAAGAATTAACTCAGATTTCTTGTATCAATCATTATCAGAGTTTTGGTTCATGTCTGCTTTCTTTTCACTTTCCTGCTTTTCCTCTATTGATATAACATTCAATTATTGACTGGAAATGATTAATATGTTATATTCCTAGTTGAGGGCGTGGATATGTCCATTTTGTAGGAAGGATGACATCACAGCTACAGAGTTGACCGTCTGATAGCCCAGCTCGACTGCCCACCTCTCCTGAAGACCCCTCAGCTTTTTGAGAGTTGGGTGGAGGACATCATCTCTGAAAGAGGGTCCCACAGATGCACCCTAGCAGTTTGAGCACCACTCTTACAAGAAGAGTCAATGCCCTAAAAGCGTGATTTCACCGGGGATTACTCCAGGGTGGTCCTTGTGTTGGGATGCACCTCTGGCTGGCTGTCGTCATCCTTTTAGGTAGATAATTATGTGTGTGTGTGTTGTCAACAACTCCATAAAGATGTGTGAATGTTCAGATGAAAAGGCTACTATGAGGCGGCCAGGAATGGATGTTTAACATCCCATGATCTATGCAGCTTATCTGTATACTTCATGCAGTACAGGCAGTCTAAGGGGCCTTTTCTAGACAGGTAGGATAGATAGTTAGTTAATAAATCATTGAGAAATACATATGTGTGATAATGTAATGATCAAAATGGTGAAAAACGTTAAAGAAATAAATTATTTCTGATACCCTGCCTGCCTGTAATCTAATTTCATTCATATTAATAATATATTCTGTTGTGCTTGAGAAAATTATACTTATATACGCATAAAAACTTTTTTAACAAGAAGACCTCATATCTTCAGGACCCGTCGAGCCTACCATCAGCACCCCCACATTCCAAGAAGACAGAAGACAAGGACACATATCTCTTGAATTTGACTGCTTGCATTCTAATAAGTTGTTTACCATGTTCAATACTACATGCTCTTTGCATGCTGTATGTGACTATATTGTAATCTTACAATATATTGCCATATTACTTTATTGTAATCCCCTGCGGGGACCCTTAAAACGAGTGGAGAGGCAATTCTACTTGAACTAGATGATCGCGTTAATTGTCTTATGAAGAATGCCTTTATTAAACTGGGCAATGTTAACCAGTTGTTGACTGCCCATTTATATACATCTGGGGGGGTGTTGCATTTAACTACACAAGGACATTTCTGAGTGTCCTTGCAAAGTTAGAATACTTTCACATCTGCATTTTCACTTTCAGCTATTGAGATCCGTCATAGGATCTCAAAAGTGGGGAAAACGCTTCAGTTTTGTCCCCATTCATTGTCAATGGGGACAAAACTGAACTGAAGGGAACAGAGTGCACCAAAATGCATTCCGTTCTGTTTCATTGTGTTCCAATGACGCACACAAAAACACTGCAAGCAGAGCTTTTGAGTGCGTCCTGGGATGCAGAGCAAGACGGATCCGTCATGACTCTCAATTGTGACAGATTTGTTTTCTCTGACACAAAAAAAAAGATCCGCCCCCCCCTTGACTTACAATGGTTTTAGAGACGGATCCGTCATGGCTATTTTGGAGATAATACAATCGGATCCGTTCTTAATGGATGCAGAAGGTTGTATTATCATGACGGAAGCGTTTTTGCTGATCCATGATGGATCCAGCAAAAATGCAGATGTGAAAGTAGCCTTAGCAGTTGCAAGGACATCATGCAGCTGCAGAAGCAGTATACCCCTTAGCTGGGGCTAATATGTTGGCCTCTGTTACAGGAGAAATCAGCAATTAAAAGAAATCTTAAAAAATAAATAAAAAAAATTATAAAAATTATAAAACACCACCAATCAGGGGCATTGCTGGGGTCTCAAAAGATCCAGGGCCCAAGCCCCAATGCATATGGCTCCAGTCCACACCCCACCGCTCGCATTAGCACTAAAGATTTTAGGCTACTTTCACACTTGCGATAGCAGGGTCTGGCAGGCATTATAGTGATTGGGGCCGGAGCAGACTTCTGGTGGCATGGTGGGCTAGCTTTAGCACGGATCCGGCAGGCTGTTCCCCCACTGGAACAGAATGCCGGACCCTGCTACCGCAAGTGTGAAAGTAGCCTTAATTGCTTTACTTGCTGCATAGACACTATCAAACATACAGGACTATACAGCAGCACATACTTCTCACATCCAGAGCCTCCCAGGTGACATCTACTCTGATGTGGATGTTTTCTTTCATCTTCTCCTACACAACTTATTTCAGCCATGCCACATCTCTGCAGAGATTAACGCATAGACATCTTAGGTTCTTCACTTTTCTATCATTCTCCCCATCCTCAAGTCCCACAAGATTTATCTTGCTGCTCTCTGTGCTCCCCAATACCCCCAAATACTATCCAGAAGTAATAATAGTGCCAAAGACATAGTTCCCCCTATAGTAATTGTGTTCCTCAAAGCCCCACCAATAATAATTCCCTTCATTAGTAATAGAGCACCCTACAGTGCCCCTGTTATAGGACATATCAATTATTCATATTTCGGATTTAATATTAATAATTAATATAAAAAAATAGGCAACTACTACTGACTCTGCCTACTTCCTATCTCTATCTCTCTGTTGTTTTAACTTTCTGAACTGTGTGTCTGTACTGAACTACAGTGGCGGCGACTGAAAACTCTATATACGGTATTATGATTAAATAAATTTATTAAAACAATACAAAGTTTACAGTCTATTATTTTCTACTATGTATATATTTATACACATGAACTGTAAATATATATATTTATACACGCTAAATATATATATATACGGGGGGGGGGGGGGGGGCGCTGCCTGGACTGGGAGCGCAATAACTGCTTAGCTCAAGAACTCCCTTCAGGCATCCTGCAAAAGCGACTTATAAAGCAGTGGATCACCAAAAACTTGGCAACCATCAACCCCTTTAAGAACCCCACTCCACAAAAGATGCCCAAGTGGGGTAAGAAAGAAGCTCCTAAGCTTCTTATAGCTTTTTTTCTACGGCAAACAATGGCGCTCGCAATCCCGCCACCGCGAGACAGGCGGAAATGGAGTCCATGAAATCCAAAATGGCGGACCAAGAAGACCACAACTGGCGGAACAATGTAAAATTCCGCGGCATTCCAGAATCCGTATCACCAGCCAACTTGGTCAAATTTCTCCAGAAACTGATCATCACTACACTCCATGCTACAGATACGGATGTAATTATTGAAAGGGCCCACAGGCTACCAAACCTAAATCTCTCTCTGACTCAGTACCAAGGGATACAATTTCACGTATCCACTTTTATCACATAAAGGAGCAGCTCATGCAGGCGGTGAGAAAGAAAGGCAAGCTACCTGACCCCTTCCAAGAGGTAACACTCTTTGCAGACCTCTCGCAGCACACCTTGGCAGCAAGGAGAAAACTACTACCCCTTACCAAAAGCCTTTGTCACCACGAGATTCCGTAGTCGGGCTTCCCAAAGAAGTTTATCATGACCAAAAATGGAGATCAGCACCTCATCACCTCCCTGGAAAAAGGACTCCATTTACTGAAAAGTTGGAGGCTACACCATCCAGATGCCGTCTCGCCTAAATTTCCCATACAGCCGTCTAGAATACCTATAGAGTGGCTATCCACATCACGGGACACGTGAGGCCTTCATACTGTATTCCAAAATGCAGGACACTATTTTATGATTCATTAAACTTTCCCCATGTGTAACTCCCCAGAGTTGTGTTACGAAACTCTTTTACCCCGCTACAATCTGCTAAGAGAATTAACTTTGTCATCTGATGTAATTTTACATAATAACCTTACAACTGTGCATTATAAGCCTTGTTAAATGTATATTGTTGTCATTTTTCATGTTTACCAGCAGGTGGCAGCAATGTTCTGGCAAGGAGCTAGGTTCAGTTTAGTATTTCTGAGCTGGAATAGTTCATTCCAGCTTGGCTCCCCCCTCTGTAAGCAGAGTGAACTGTGTCCATATCCTTACAACAACAACCAAGAGAGTATATATAATTCATAATTCCATCAATATAAAATAAATATTTATTGATAATTTTTAAAAGAGTGTACAAAACACTGTCATAAACAACCTAAAGTACGAGTTTCCAAAGTTGTGGCTTTATTGCACAAGTAATTTGACGCTATAGATGTGGTACTACAACTTTGAAAACTCGTACTTTATGTTGTTTATGACAGTGTTTTGTACACTCTTTTAAAAATTATCAATAAATATATATTTTATATTGATGGAATTATATATACTCTCTTGGTTGTTGTTGTATTGAATTATTGAGCATTCCGGACATGTTTGCCCATACTAGCTGCAGACCTTGTTGTGTAGTAATGTGTCCATATCCTGCCTCATGGTGAGGGAAGGAAGTTAAGTCAGTGTGCCACCCACCCCTGCTAGGGTAAAGCTGTGCGTGTAGGAGCTCCCAGATATAGGGAATAAAGCCAGGATCTTGTCTCGGCTAAGACATTGATCATCATCCCCAGCCTGAGCCTTGCAGCCTCAGCTGGAAGAAGCAAGCAGACAACTCCAGAATTCCAGGAAGAAAGCATACACTGTGAAGATAACTGTGAGTACAGTCCAGAGACCCAGGAGAAGCCATATTCCTCCTCAGCTAGTCAGTCCCCATAAAGCAGAAGATAGAAAGTGTAGAAGCCAAATTCCTGCCACAGTATAGAGCTAACAAGCAGACGTCCTTTCCTGCAAGCTCCGGGTACATGAGAGAGCAGAAGCATAAATTCCTGCCAACCATTGCCAATATCTGCTGGGACCTAAGACTAAAGCTGTATCTTGCTTGGATGAAAGTTACCATCAGTAAAGACAAGTTTGAACTTTACCAAAGGTCTGGATCTCAATTACTGCTGCAAATCCCTCTATTACTCCTACTAGCACCACACTCAATTTATTGCAAGTGATCCAGGATCCAGGAGTCCAGCCGTACTCAGGTAGGAGACACCGTTGACACTATACCCACTACCATACAGAGACATTACACCACTCTGGCATTCCTAACCTGGTGCGTGAGTTACAACACCTTAAAGGGCCCTGCGACAGTACCTTGCGCACACTGCAATTGGCGTCACGAACAAAACTATAGACTATCACCTACATCTGACCCAGCCATTGCATAATTTGGCGTCGGAGTGCATACCCCGGTCCAGCTCATTGCACATGGTTTGTGCAAAATGTGTGGATGTAGTTGACTATATCAAATAAACATTTAGAAGAATAGGTGCACTACTGTGGTGGATTCAATCAACAAAATCTGACTAAACCCTCATACTAATGTTAAAAATGAGACTTTAGCCAATATATCCTTATATGAAGGACATACCGGAGCCCTCGCACCACATCAAGGTATTTCAGGTGGAACGGGACCTCACACTAACCTACCTATGCCATATGGGCAGTACCAGGGGAGCTGTTTGCTGTGATTCGGACCTTACACATCTATAATTTGCCCACTGGCCCCTGGTACTGCCCATATGGCACAGGTAGGTTAGCGTTAGGTTCCGTGCCACCTGAGATACCATGACGTGGTGCACGGGCTCCGGAATGTCCTTCATATAAGGATATATTGGCTAAAGTCTCATTTTTAACATCAGTGTGAGGGTTTAGTCATATTTTGTTGTAGCTCATATGTTATCCCATGAGCAATGTAAAAAATGCAAATCAGACATCATATAGTACATGACGATTTCTTTCTAACTTAAAACCAGCCCTGTACCTCACATGGATCCAGAGATCTACCCATTCATTGCCCCACTTGCTCGGATTTATTTCAAGCTGGCAGCTCAGGAGTTGTGCACTTTCTCAGGGTAGAGATGAACGTACCAGTTCGCAACAAACCGGGTTTGTTACAAATTTTGTCAAATTTCAGCCAGCAGACAAACCTGAACCTTTTTAGTTTTGTATCAAACAAATCTAGTAAAACAGCGCAGGGGTTGGGTGGGGGGAATAATTTCAAAACACGTGTATTACCAACCAGACAATAGATGTAGCATTTGAAATCTCAGAGAAAACACCTGAAATACTAGTCCAAACTCTGTATCAGGGCATCTCCACATTTACATTTATATTTATTTTTTTTAACTTTAGGAAATAGCATGTGTGTGTCTTACAATACAGAGGGTAGCAGAGAATAGCATTTATGAGTGATAACTAGGGTTGAGCAAACCCGAACTGTAAAGTTCGGGTTCGTACCGAACTTTAGGATTTTTGGACACTGGACTCGAACCCGAACATTTTCGTAAAAGTTCGGGTTCGGTGTTCGGCGCTTTCTTCGCGCTTTTTGAAAGGCTGCACAGCAGCAAATCAACAAGCGTCATACTACTTGCCCCAAAAGGCCATCACAGCCATGCCTACTAATGGCATGGCTATGATTGGCCAGAGCAGCATGTGACCCAGGCTCTATATAAGCTTGGGTCACGTAGCGCTACACGTCACTCTGCTGTTACAAGTGTAGGGAGAGGATGCTGCTGGACTTGTGATTTCAGGGAGAGCATAGGAGAAAATCTAACTCAGCGATCTACAGACAAATAGTTGTGTGGGTGCAGGGCACTATCGTTTTACCCTGCCCTGAGCAAAAATACTAACTTTTAGAATTCTGTTAGTTAGGTGGGTGGCGGCGGCGGCCATTTTATGCATGCTCAGTGCACCAGCACTGCATCTGAGCTTTTGGGACAATACAAATCACCATTTTTTTGGGGCAAACTACAACATCTGGATTAGTCAGTGTGCAATTTAAGGTAGAAATACACCCATTATTTTCTGGGGTTTGAAAAACACACTTTTTTTTCTCAAAAAACAGTATTTTCCAGATCTGCAAGTGTTAAATTCAAGTTTAATATATTCCACATTCATATTCTGTTAGCAAAAAAGACTTTTTTGGCAATCTACAACATCTGTATTAGTCAGTGTGCAATTTAAGCTAGAAATACACCCATCATTTTTTAAGGTTTGAAAAACACACTTAATTGACAAAAAACACTATTTTCAGGCCTTGCAGCATCAGCACGTGTGAAATTACAGGCTTATATACTGCTGTCAAATTCAGTTGTTAAACAAACAGTCGTTTGGGCTCCAAAAATTTAGTTGGCAGCCTTTGATGCAGATGTCATTGTGAGATAAACCCTGAATACATTTGGGTTACATTGAGAGATTTTAAATACCGCCATTTGGTGCACCAATATTCTGTGAGGTACCACCTCTACATACAGGGGTTTGAGATAGGAATTTGAAATACAGCCATTTGAAATGTAGCCTTTTTGTGCAAAGGTATATTTACTTCAGGCCTACACAGGTTCAGACCGTGTGAGATAAACCCCTACATACCGGGGTTTGAATCAGACATTTGAAATACAGCCTTTTTGTGCAAAGATTATATTTACTTCAGGCCTACACAGGTTCAGACCGTGGGAGATACCCCCCTACATACAGGGGTTTGAATTAGGCATTTGAAATACAGCCATTTGAAATACAGCCTTTTTGTGCAAAGATATATTTACCTCAGGCATACACAGGTTCAGACCGTGTGAGATACCACTCTACGTACAGGGGTTTGAATTAGGCATTTGAAATACAGCCATTTGAAATACAGCCTTTTTGTGTAAAGATATATTTACTTCAGGCCTACACATGTTCAGACTGTGTGAGATACCCCCGAACGTACAGGGGTTTGAATTAGGCATTTGAAATACAGCCATTTGAAATACTGCCTTTTTGTGCAAAGATATATTTACTTCAGGCCTACACAGGTTCAGACCGTGTAAGATACCTCCCTACATACAGGGGTTTGAATTAGGCATTTAAAATACAGCCATTTGAAATACAGTCTTTTTGTGCAAAGATATATTTACTTCAGGCCTACACTGATTCAGGGCGTGTGATATCCCCTCTATACATACAAGGGTTTGAATTAGGCATTTGAAATACAGCCATTTGAAATACAGCCTTTTTGTGCAAAGATATATTTATTTCAGGCCTACACTGATTCAGGGCGTGTCAGATCTCCTCTATACATACAGGGGTTTGAATTAGGCATTTGAAATACAGCCATTTGAAATACAGCCTTTTTGTGCAAAGATATATTTACTTCAGGCCTACACAGGTTCAGACCGTGTGAGATACGCCCCTACGTACAGGGGTTTGAATTAGGCATTTAAAATACAGCCATTTGAAATACAGCCTTTTTGTGCAAAGATATTTTTACTTCAGGCCTACACTGATTCAGGGCGTGTCAGATCCCCTCTATACATACAGGGGTTTGAATTAGGCATTTGAAATACAGCCATTTGGAATACAGCCTTTTTGTGCAAAGATATATTTACTTCTGGCCTACACTGATTCAGGGCGTGTGAGATCCCTTCTATACATACAGGGGTTTGAATTAGGCATTTGAAATACAGCCATTTGAAATACAGCCTTTTTGTGTAAAGATATATTTACTTCAGGCCTACACATGTTCAGACTGTGTGAGATACCCCCCTACGTACAGGGGTTTGAATTAGGCATTTGAAATACAGCCATTTGAAATACTGCCTTTTTGTGCAAAGATATATTTACTTCAGGCCTACACAGGTTCAGACCGTGTAAGATACCTCCCTACATACAGGGGTTTGAATTAGGCATTTAAAATACAGCCATTTGAAATACAACCTTTTTGTGCAAAGATATATTTACTTCAGGCCTACACTGATTCAGGGCGTGTGAGATCCCTTCTATACATACAAGGATTTGAATTAGGCATTTGAAATACAGCCATTTAAAATACAGCCTTTTTGTGCTAAAATATATTTACTTCAGGCCTACACAGGTTCAGACCGTGTGAGATACCCCCCTACATACAGGGGTTTGAATTAGGCATTTGAAATACAGCAATTTGAAATACAGCCTTTTTGTGCAAAGATATATTTACTTCAGGCCTACACAGGTTCTCGACCGTGTGAGATACTCCCCTACGTACAGGGGTTTGAATTAGGCATTTAAAATACAGCCATTTGAAATACAGCCTTTTTGTGCAAAGATATATTTACTTCAGGCCTACACTGATTCAGGGCGTGTCAGATCCCCTCTATACATACAGGGGTTTGAATTAGACATTTGAAATACAGCCATTTGAAATACAGCCTTTTTGTGCAAAGATATATTTACTTCAGGCCTACAAAGGTTCAGACCGTGTGAGATACCCCCCTATGTACAGGGGTTTGAATTAGGCATTTGAAATACAGCCATTTGAAATACAGCCTTTTTGTGCAAAGATATATTTACTTCAGGCCTACACAGGTTCAGACCGTGTGAGATACCCCCCTACGTACAGGGGTTTGAATTAGGCATTTGAAATACAGCCATTTGAAATACAGCCATTTTGTGCAAAGATATATTTACTTCAGGCCTACACTGATTCAGGGCGTGTGAGATCCCCTCTATACATACAAGGGTTTGAATTAGGCATTTGAAATACAGCCATTTGAAATACAGCCTTTTTGTGTAAAGATATATTTACTTCAGGCCTACACATGTTCAGACTGTGTGAGATACCCCCCTACGTACAGGGGTTTGAATTAGGCATTTGAAATACAGCCATTTGAAATACTGCCTTTTTGTGAAAAGATATATTTACTTCAGGCCTACACAGGTTCAGACCGTGTAAGATACCTCCCTACATACAGGGGTTTGAATTAGGCATTTAAAATACAGCCATTTGAAATACAGCCTTTTTGTGCAAAGATATATTTACTTCAGGCCTACACTGATTCAGGGCGTGTGAGATCCCCTCTATACATACAAGGGTTTGAATTAGGCATTTGAAATACAGCCATTTGAAATACAGCCTTTTTGTGCTAAGATATATTTACTTCAGGCCTACACAGGTTCAGACCGTGTGAGATACCTCCCTACATACAGGGGTTTGAATTAGGCATTTGAAATACAGCCATTTGAAATACAGCCTTTTTGTGCAAAGATATATTTACTTCACGCCTACAAAGGTTCAGACCGTGTGAGATTCGCCCCTATGTACAGGGGTTTGAATTAGGCATTTGAAATACAGCCATTTGAAATACAGCCTTTTTATGCAAAGATATATTTACTTCAGGCCTACACAGGTTCAGACCGTGTGAGATACCCCCCTACGTACAGGGGTTTGAATTAGGCATTTGAAATACAGCCATTTGAAATACAGCCATTTTGTGCAAAGATATATTTACTTCAGGCCTACACTGATTCAGGGCGTGTGAGATCCCCTCTATACATACAAGGGTTTGAATTAGGCATTTGAAATACAGCCATTTGAAATACAGCCATTTTGTGCAAAGATATATTTACTTCAGGCCTGCACTGATTCAGGGCGTGTGACATCCCCTCTATACATACAAGGGTTTGAATTAGGCATTTGAAATACAGCCATTTGAAATACAGCCTTTTTGTGTAAAGATATATTTACTTCAGGCCTACACATGTTCAGACTGTGTGAGATACCCCCCTAAGTACAGGGGTTTGAATTAGGCATTTGAAATACAGCCATTTGAAATACTGCCTTTTTGTGCAAAGATATATTTACTTCAGGCCTACACTGGTTCAGACCCTGTAAGATTCCTCCCTACATACAGGGGTTTGAATTAGGCATTTAAAATACAGCCATTTGAAATACAGCCTTTTTGTGCAAAGATATATTTACTTCAGGCCTACACTGATTCAGGGCGTGTGAGATCCCCTCTATACATACAAGGGTTTGAATTAGGCATTTGAAATACAGCCATTTAAAATACAGCCTTTTTGTGCTAAAATATATTTACTTCAGGCCTACACAGGTTCAGACCGTGTGAGATACCCCCCTACATACAGGGGTTTGAATTAGGCATTTGAAATACAGCCATTTGAAATACAGCCTTTTTGTGCAAAGATATATTTACTTCAGGCCTACAAAGGTTCAGACCGTGTGAGATACCCCCCTACGTGCAGGGGTTTGAATTAGGCATTTGAAATACAGCCATTTGAAATACAGCCTTTTTGTGCAAAGATATATTTACTTCAGGCCTACACAGGTTCAGACCGTGTGAGATACCCCCCTACGTACAGGGGTTTGAATTAGGTATTTGAAATACAGCCATTTGAAATACAGCCATTTTGTGCAAAGATAGATTTACTTCAGGCCTACACTGATTCAGGGCGTGTGAGATCCCCTCTATACATACAAGGGTTTGAATTAGGCATTTGAAATACAGCCATTTGAAATACAGCCTTTTTGTGCTAAGATATATTTACTTCAGGCCTACACAGGTTCAGACCGTGTGAGATACCTCCCTACATACAGGGGTTTGAATTAGGCATTTGAAATACAGCCATTTGAAATACAGCCTTTTTGTGCAAAGATATATTTACTTCACGCCTACAAAGGTTCAGACCGTGTGAGATTCGCCCCTATGTACAGGGGTTTGAATTAGGCATTTGAAATACAGCCATTTGAAATACAGCCTTTTTGTGCAAAGATATATTTACTTCAGGCCTACACAGGTTCAGACCGTGTGAGATACCCCCCTACGTACAGGGGTTTGAATTAGGCATTTGAAATACAGCCATTTTGTGCAAAGATATATTTACTTCAGGCCTACACTGATTCAGGGCGTGTGAGATCCCCTCTATACATACAAGGGTTTGAATTAGGCATTTGAAATACAGCCATTTGAAATACAGCCATTTTGTGCAAAGATATATTTACTTCAGGCCTGCACTGATTCAGGGCGTGTGACATCCCCTCTATACATACAGGGGTTTGAATTAGGCATTAGAAATACAGCCATTTGAAATACAGCCTTTTTGTGTAAAGATATATTTACTTCAGGCCTACACAGGTTCAGACCGTGTGAGATACCCCCCTACATACAGGGGTTTGAATTAGGCATTTTAAATACAGCCATTTGAAATACAGCCTTTTTGTGCAAAGATATATTTACTTCAGGCCTACACAGGTTCAGACCGTGTGAGATACCCACCTACGTACAGGGGTTTGAATTAGGTATTTGAAATACAGCCATTTGAAATACAGCCATTTTGTGCAAAGATATATTTACTTCAGGCCTACACTGATTCAGGGCGTGTGAGATCCCCTCTATACATACAAGGGTTTGAATTAGGCATTTGAAATACAGCCATTTGAAATACAGCCTTTTTGTGTAAAGATATATTTACTTCAGGCCTACACATGTTCAGACTGTGTGAGATACCCCCCTACGTACAGGGTTTTGAATTAGGCATTTGAAATACAGCCATTTGAAATACTGCCTTTTTGTGCAAAGATATATTTACTTCAGGCCTACACTGATTCAGGGCGTGTGAGATCCCCTCCAGGGCCGGGCCGACACAGAGGCTGGGGAGGCTCCAGCCTCAGGGCGCAGCCTGGGGTGGGCGGAAAAACAAACCTTTTTTTTTTTTTTATCACTTACTTGCTGCCGGGCGCCCTGCCCTCCCCTCCCCTCCCCCGGCAGCGTGCCCTGTCTATCCCTGCAGAGCTAAACATATGAGGATCCCTCAGCTCCGCGCCCCCCCTCCCAGTATACCAGACATAGGGGCTCTGCGCCCTGCAGCTCAGTGTAGATGCGAGATCCTTCTAAGCTACAGGACCTTTGATGATGTCATGACCATGTGACCGGTCATGTGGGTGGGAGGAGCCAGGCTGTGGACTGGTAGCGCCTTTATGATCCTCATCTGCTCCTGACTTTGGCTTGAACTGTTGAACATATGAGGTTAGCACCCTAGCACTTACAATTCCGGGTACTTAGGGGTTAATGCAGGGATGATGTGTATGGCCTCATTCACACATTGCAGATTTAGTCAAATCTGCAAACAAGATGTACAGCGAGCTTGTAGCTGAGCTGTGTGTGTCTGCCTACCCAGAGCAGCTGTGTGTGGGGTGCATGTAGCAGAGCTGAGAGTGCTTCATGTGTATAATGCAGCAAAGATAGGTGTATAGTGTGAATCCAAAACAGTAGTGTGTGTGGTGTATGTAGCAGAGCTGTGTGTGTCTGCCTACCCAGAGCAGCTGTGTGTGGGGTGCATGTAGCAGAGCTGTGTGTGTCTGCCTACCCAGAGCAGCTGTGTGTGGGGTGCATGTAGCAGAGCTGAGGGTGCTTCATGTGTATAATGCAGCAAAGATAGGTGTATAGTGTGAATCCAGAACAGTAGTGTGTGTGGTGTATGTAGCAGAGCTGTGTGTGTCTGCCTACCCAGAGCAGCTGTGTGTGGGGTGCATGTAGCAGAGCTGAGGGTGCTTCATGTGTATAATGCAGCAAAGATAGGTGTATAGTGTGAATCCAGCACAGTAGTGTGTGTGGTGTATGTGGCAGAGCTGTATGAGACAGAGGAATGTATAATGTGCACAGCGGAGCTGTGTATGTAAAATGTGCAACACAGTGATATATAATGTGCCACCCAGAGCTGTGTGTGTGTGCGCATGTAGCAGAGCTGTGTATGTAAAATGTGCAAAAACCCTGATGCTCTCAAAAAGAGCAAGCAATATAAAACATTGTTGTTTGATACCTTTTACCCCTTAAAGACAGGCCCCATTTTCATTTGTACATTAGCCATAACCTTTTTATTTTTCCATTCACAGTTATATGAGGGCTTATTTTGTGTGGGACAAGATGCATTTTTTAAATGCCGCCAATTAGTTTACCATGTCTTGTATCAGAAAGCAGGAAAAAAATATATTTGTGGGTTAAAAAAACAAAACAAAAAAAAAAACACACACAATTCCACCAAGATTTTTGAGGTTTTCACATCACAGCGTTCACTAAAAATGCCGTCTTTATTCTGCGGCTCAATACGATACTAAACTTGTATGGTTTTTATTTCATTTAATTACTTTAAAAAATTACTTTTCTATATTTCGGTCTATGTGAGGGCTTGTTTTTGTTTAACGATCAGTAGTTTTCTGGGGGAAGGGGGGGGCCCATACAAAAATTTGCTGTGGGGCCCAGTCACTTCTAGTTACGCCCCTGAGCAGGAGGCTGCTGATTGGCCAGTATTAGCTAGCTGCCCTGCCATTGGTCCATCCTTTCACACCCCCTTCTCTCTGGAGCTGAACAGAGCAGGAGGCAGGCGTTCTCACAGTGGATCATGTGACCAGTGACGTCACAGACCTCCTTCTAACAAATCCATTGTAGCATCTACCCAGCATGTATGGCAGGACTCTGCTGAGCAAAGACCATGTGCCCAGGTGACCACAGAAGTGCCCTGGCATCTGTCTGCTGCTGGAAGCTCAATGTGGAGCTTTATGAATGTAAAAACTAATACCCAAGAGGCTAAACAAAGCCCTGCTTGTCTGCTTCTGACCCTAATCTTAACACATAACGTTCATTTGATTCCAATCTACTCTAACACCTAAAGGGATTTTTTTAAAGCCTGCTGTTTCTCTAGAAGATGACCTTATGCTGATAGTAGTGTTAATAGAGTCTCAAAGGTCTGTAAAAATAGGGTAACTGCTTTTATAGACCCTTGAGACTCTATTAACACTACTATAAACATAAGGTCACCTAGAGAAAGAGCAAGTTTTTTAAATTATCTTTTTCCTTTAGGTGTTAAAACATAACTTATTTGATTGCTTGAACACCTAAAGGAAATCAAATAAAAAACCTGCTTTGTCTCTAGATGACCTTATGTTGATAGCAGTGGTAATAGAGTCTGAAAGGTCTATAGAAGCAGTTACCCTATTTTTACAGACCTTTGAGGCTCTATTAACACTACTGTCAACATAAGGTCATCTAGAGACACAGCAGGTTTTTAAAAAGATTTTTCCTTTAGGTGTTACAGCAATCAAATGAAAGTTATGTTTTAACACCTAAAGGAAAAACATAATTAAAAAAACCTGCTGTGTCTCTAGATGACCTGATGTTGATAGTAGTGTTAATAGAGTCTCAAAGGTTTGTAAAAATAGTGTACCTGCTTCTATAGACCTTTGAGACTCTATTACCATGACTTTTAGCATAAGATCATCTGGAGAAACATCAGGTTTTAAAAAATAAATAAAATTTCTTTAGGTGTTAGAGCAATCAAATGGAGGGGGAGAAATGTGACATGGGTGAGGATGGGGTTACATGATGGGCCGGAGACAATGACTGTAGTCTGTCTGTGCCATGGACGGGGAGAAATATGACATGGAGGGCTGATGGCTGACATGGGGGTCTGATCTGAGGCATTGGGGCTGTGCTTGTGAGCTGAGGTCTAATTAACATTGGTGGTCGGATGGCTGACCTGACCTGAGGTGGAATGAAAAATATTGTTTCCTATTATCCTCCTTTAAAACCTAGGTGTGTCTTATGGGACGAACCTACATTTTGGCGCACCCCCCCCCCCCCTTCCCCCAGGTGAGCTGAAGGGGTCGGGGGCGCCAAAATGTAGGTTCGCTTGTGTTGGTAAAAAACCTTGCACCGGCCCTGGGCGCAGGCAAGGGGGGGGGGGGCGCACTTGGGCAGCTCAGCCTCTGTTGGTGGTGGACCTTGTCCCAGCCCTGATCCCCTCTATACATACAAGGGTTTGAATTAGGCATTTGAAATACAGCCATTTGAAATACAGCCTTTTTGTGCTAAGATATATTTACTTCAGGCCTACACAGGTTCAGACCGTGTGAGATACCCCCTACATACAGGGGTTTGAATTAGGCATTAGAAATACAGCCATTTGAAATACAGCCTTTTTGTGTAAAGATATATTTACTTCAGGCCTACACAGGTTCAGACCGTGTGAGATACCCCCTCTACATACAGGGGTTTGAATTAGGCATTTGAAATACAGCCATTTGAAATACAGCCTTTTTGTGCAAAGATATATTTACTTCAGGCCTACAAAGGTTCAGACCGTGTGAGATACCCCCCTACGTACAGGGGTTTGAATTAGGCATTTGAAATACAGCCATTTGAAATACAGCCTGTAACGGATCACCTGGCACCCCGACTGAGTACCTCCGTTGACGGATGCGCCTAGCGTTTCCTGAGGGTTCCAAACACTCTGGCAGACACCACAATCACCGAACCGAAGAAGTATATAAATCCTCTTCATCCATATGAATGCTGTAGCCAGTTGAATAGGAAACCATACGAATAGGTTTACACTCCTAGCAGTCAAACTGGGACAGCATGCAATAAATCCTCCCCCAAGCATGAGACGACACTTCACCTTGAGGGTTAAAACAGGAACTGACTTTATTTAGACACAGCACACCACTTTAAACTCCCCAACAGCCTCATTTACATACAATAGGGAACCTAGAGGACTCTGGTACAAGGAAGGGTGGGGCCAGACAATAGCAAGGGCTGATGGGAGATTGAGGAGGGACAGAACAGCTGGTTTAAACTGGTGTCCCTGCGACAACACCTTGCTGGAGAAACAATGGGACAGGAAAAAGGGGGAGGAGAAGAGGCACAGAACAGCCATGCCTGTAACATGCAAACATTACAGTAAGAGCAAGATATATACAGTCCACAACACACAGCAATACAATTTAACCGAACCTATAATAACATACATAATATTAAAGACAGCCTGAATGCAATCTGCTACACAGTCTTTAAGGGGCATTGTTCCTAAAAGTCATAACATGTCCACGGATGGCCATTAAAGGGCCAGTAGCAGCAATATAAAATACCACATGCCCAAATATTGCATTCAAACGTACCAATTTACCAGGGGCCATAGTCAGCAGGTAGGAGGCGGGCAGCCAGGCCTCTCCAATGCCCAGTGGCGAGGCGGGTTCAGCCACATTTCTCCCCTTTCCCATTGAGACTATCCAGACTCCACACCTCCAGGCGGTCTGGGGCTATGATAGTCAGCCGGCCTTTCTCAAAGGGTGTAGTTGTCCCTATGGCCCCCTGCCGCTTGTGCCCAGTTGTAGATCCATGGCTTGGGGGGAAGGTAACCAGGGTGCCCTCTCCCCTGGTTGAACAAAGCTGTTGCTGGGGGGAAGGGGTAACAGGCTCCTCTCTCTGCGACACCCTCCCTTGTTGTAGGGGAAAACAGACTGCCTCTCCTTCCAATACATTGTCCTGTTGTTGTGGACCAGGACAGACTGTCCATATCTCCAGTGGTGCAGGTACAGAGACTACGGTCCCATCTGCACTGTTGTGGGGCTTACTGTCTCCCCTTGATGTGCTAGGCTGCCGCTGGGGAGAGGGGGTAACAAACTCCTCTCCCTTACACACTTTCAGCCGCTGGGGAGAGGGGGTACAAGCCAGCCCTGTAACAAGGGGGTCGGTGGAGCAGAGGCTAGCGGCGCTCTGCGCGGATGCCAGCTCTTCTGCTGGAGGAACTGGAGTACAGTCTTGCTGGGTAGTAAGGGGACAAGTAGCGAAGAGGCCAGCGGTGCTCTGCCCAGATGCCAGCTCTTCTGCTGAGAGGGGGCCAGAGGGGGCTAATGACTCCTCTACTGACCCCAGTACCTGGTTGGGAGTTGGCTGTGGAGGGGAGGGGTTGCTTACCTCCTCCTCCTGGTACTGCTGCTGTTGGGGAGAGAGACCGACTGTCTCCTCTCCCTGTAAAGCACACTGCCACTGGGGAGTGAAACCCGCTGTCTCCCCTCCCTGTAAAGCACTCTGCCGCTGGGAAGGAAGGACGACACACTTCTCTCCCTGTAGTTCCCCCATCTGGAATTGGAGATCTGGGCCGGCTGCCCAGTATCCTTGTAGGTCCGGTAGAGAGATCTCGGTCCCATCTCCACCTGCCATCTGTGGGTCTTCCCAGGACCAGTCTGTGAGGTCCCTCAACATTTGCGAGTAAGGACCACCTGTGTCCACACCTGGCAACTCCGACTGCTGCTGCGGGTCTGGGCCAGCTGCCCAGCATCCCGTTGGAGAGACCTCGGTCCCGTCTCCACCTGCCTGTTGTGGTTCCTCACAGGACCAGTCTATGAGGACCCCTACTTCGGGATCCTCTGGCCGCCTCATGGGGAGACTGCTAACCTCCTCGGATGCAGCCTCTGCTCGGCTGCTGTAACACTCCTTCCGCTGGGCAATTTATCTCTCTTTTGCCAGTCGGAATTTGCGTTCCATCCTTGCGTGTCGCTTGGCTGTGACCTGGTTCTAGATGGCCTGGCATATATCCATGGACACATTATCTTCATACTGGGCCACTCGCTGCCTCACCTCGGCCAGCCAGTCATCTTCAGAGCCTTCCATACTTGTCTGCTCCAAGTCGCTGGATACCTCTGCTCCCAGGGGCGCTGCACGAGTGCTAGCGTTTGCCCTCAATTTGTGACTCCACACGTTACCGGTGTCTCTGAGCTGCTTCTCCTCGCACTAGGACGCCATCCCACTGCTTGCCACCAATGTAACGGATCACCTGGCACCCCGACTGAGTACCTCCGTTGACGGATGCGCCTAGCGTTTCCTGAGGGTTCCAAGAACTCTGGCAGACACCACAATCACCGAACCGAAGAAGTATATAAATCCTCTTCATCCATATGAATGCTGTAGCCAGTTGAATAGGAAACCATACGAATAAGTTTACAGTCCTAGCAGTCAAACTGGGACAGCATGCAATAAATCCTCCCCCAAGCATGAGACGACACTTCACCTTGAGGGTTAAAACAGGAACTGACTTTATTTAGACACAGCACACCACTTTAAACTCCCCAACAGCCTCATTTACATACAATAGGGAACCTAGAGGACTCTGGTACAAGGAAGGGTGGGGCCAGACAATAGCAAGGGCTGATGGGAGATTGAGGAGGGACAGAACAGCTGGTTTAAACTGGTGTCCCTGCGACAACACCTTGCTGGAGAAACAATGGGACAGGAAAAAGGGGGAGGAGAAGAGGCACAGAACAGCCATGCCTGTAACATGCAAACATTACAGTAAGAGCAAGATAAATACAATCCACAACACACAGCAATACAATTTAACCGAACCTATAATAACATACATAATATTAAAGACAGCCTGAATGCAATCTGCTACACAGTCTTTAAGGGGCATTGTTCCTAAAAGTCATAACATGTCCACGGATGGCCATTAAAGGGCCAGTAGCAGCAATATAAAATACCACATGCCCAAATATTGCATTCAAACGTACTAATTTACCAGGGGCCATAGTCAGCAGGTAGGAGGCGGGCAGCCAGGCCTCTCCAATGCCCAGTGGCGAGGCGGGTTCCGCCACACAGCCTTTTTGTGCAAAGATATATTTACTTCAGGCCTACACTGATTCAGGGCGTGTGAGATCCCCTCTATACAAACAAGGGTTTGAATTAGGCATTTTAAATACAGCCATTTGAAATACAGCCTTTTTGTGCAAAGATATATTTACTTCAGGCCTACACAGGTTCAGACCGTGTGAGATACCCCCCTACATACAGGGGTTTGAATTAGGCATTTGAAATACAGCCTTTTTGTGGAAAGATATATTTACTTCAGGCCTACACATGTTCAGACCGTGTGAGATACCCCCCTACATACAGGGGTTTGAATTAGGCATTTGAAATACAGCCATTTGGAATACAGCCTTTTTGTGCAAAGATATATTTACTTCAGGCGTACACTGATTCAGGGCGTGTGAGATTTCTTCTATACATACAGGGGTTTGAATTAGGCATTTGAAATACAGCCTTTTTTTGCAAAGATATATTTACTTCAGGCCTACACAGGTTCAGACCATGTGAGATACCCCCCTACATACAGGGGTTTGAATTAGGCATTTGAAATACAGCCATTTGAAATACAGCCTTTTTGTGTAAAGATATATTTACTTCAGGCCTACACAGGTTCAGACCGTGTGAGATACCCCCCTACATACAGGGGTTTGAATTAGGCATTTGAAATACAGCCATTTGAAATACTGCCTTTTTGTGCAAAAATATATTTACTTCAGGCCTACACAGGTTCAGACCGTGTAAGATACCTCCCTACATACAGGGGTTTGAATTAGGCATTTGAAATACAGCCATTTGAAATACAGCCTTTTTGTGCAAAGATATATTAACTTCAGGCCTACACTGATTCAGGGCGTGTGAGATCCCCTCTATACATACAAGGGTTTGAATTAGGCATTTGAAATACAGCCATTTGAAATACAGCCTTTTTGTGCTAAGATATATTTACTTCAGGCCTACAAAGGTTCAGACCGTGTGAGATACCTATCACGGTCGGCGTGGCTATCACATACGTGACACAGAGGGAGGGAACGAGGAAGGCCCTGCCCAAGTGAGAAGGAAGATGGTGACCCCTGACTCACCTGGCGGCTGGCACCTGGCTGCCCTGACGTCCCTAGACGGGTTCCTCACCCGTACGCCGATCACGTGCCTAAAGCCCTGGCTTTCCCTGAGCTGAGCCCTAGGTAGTGAACAGGGCGATGGGAACACTAGTCCTCACCACTAACTCTAAGGGAAGACACCAAGGGGAGGACAGACAACACAGACTCAACATATATTCCCAGGTGGGCGACAACAAGAGACAACAATAAGCCAAACAGGGATCCGGAGGGTAGCACACAGGAACAACAACCAGGATTAACCACTCCAGTGGGTCAGTATAGATGTCCAGGCAGGAAGCTCTATAACTGGCAACTAAAGAAGTGTGAGGGGAGAATATAAGGAGGTAGGGAGTGGCAGACAAGAAACAGCTGAGGAGGAGAAGCTACGGATCCCTGAGAGAGACAAAAAGGATAGCAAGGCAAACACAGAAAACAATAACTAAGAAACACCGTGATCTTTAGATATAGAGCGCGCAGCCACCCGCTGCGACTTCCTGACCCCGGGTATAACGGAGTCAGACGTGGCTCTTGATACCCTCGTGACAGTACCCCCCCTTTCACGAGGGGCCTCCGGACACTCAAGACCAGGTCTCTCCGGATGAGAGGCATGGAAAGTCTGAATTAACCTGTTGGCGTTTACCTCTGACGCTGGAACCCACATTCTTTCCTCGGGACCGTAACCCCTCCAATGCACCAGATACTGAAGAGAGCGGCGGACCCGACGAGAATCAACAATTCTGGCTATTTGAAACTCCAGATTACCATCCACAATAACAGGAGGAGGTGGCAGCGGCGATGGTTCTAGAGGTGGAACATACTTCTTGAGTAACGATTTATGGAAGACGTTATGGATCTTAAAAGTCTGAGGTAGCTCCAGGCGAAAAGCCACAGGGTTAATGATGGCTACTATTTTATAGGGACCAATGAACCTAGGACCCAGTTTCCAAGAGGGAACCTTCAACTTAATATTCCTAGTAGACAACCACACATAGTCATTCACTCCTAGGTCCGGACCTGGCGACCGTTTCTTATCGGCCATGCATTTATATTTACCACTCATCTTTTTCAAGTTAACTTGCACCTTCTGCCATACCGATGAAAGAGATGAAGAAAACCTTTCCTCTTCGGGAACCCCAGAAGACCCCCCCTCTTTGAAAGTACAAAATTGGGGATGAAAACCGTATGCACCAAGGAATGGTGACTTGCCAGTGGACTCCTGATAATGATTATTTATGGCAAACTCAGCTAACGGTAAATATGATGACCACAACTCTTGGTTTTCAGACACAAAACACCTTAAATATGTTTCTAGGTTTTGGTTGGTACGCTCAGTCTGTCCATTCGACTGAGGATGGAAAGCTGAGGAAAAGGACAAGTGAACCCCCAAACGGGAACAAAAAGCTTTCCAAAACTTAGAAATAAACTGGGTTCCCCGATCCGAAACCACATCGGAAGGGACCCCGTGAAGCTTCACGATTTCACTGATAAACACCTGAGCGAGAGTTTTAGCATTAGGAAGTGCGGGGTAGCGCAATAAAGTGTACCATTTTGCTAAACCTGTCTACTACTACCAAGATAACTGTTTTACCCGCCGACAACGGTAAGTCAGTGATGAAATCCATTGACAGATGTGTCCATGGCCTATTGGGGATGAAAAGTGGCAATAAAGACCCTGCTGGACGTGTATGAGAGACTTTCGCGCGTGCACAAGTAGAACAAGTAGACACGAAATCCATTACATCCTGACGCAACCTTGGCCACCAAAAACGACGAGATAAAAGCTCCAAGGTTGCTTTACTACCCGGGTGTCCAGCAAGTGCCGAATTATGATGTTCTTTTAATAATTCAAGACGCAGGTTTAACGGTACAAACAATTTCTCTGAGGGGCAAGAGGCCGGGGCGTCCCCCTGAGCCTCTAACACCTTTCCCTCTAGAACAGAGTGTACAGCAGAGACAACCACTCCTCTTTGTAAAATAGGTACCGGATCACAAACATTACCCCCTCCAGGGAAACTACGAGATAATGCGTCTGCCTTGGTATTTTTTGCCCCAGGACGATAGGTGATTACAAAGTTAAATCTGGTAAAGAATAGCGACCACCTAGCTTGTCTAGGGGTGAGACGTTTAGCCGATTCTAGGTACAGAAGGTTCTTGTGATCCGTAATCACCGTGACGGGGTGGATTGCTCCCTCTAAGAAGTGACGCCACTCTTCAAGCGCCAGTTTAATCGCCAACAGTTCCCTATTTCCAATATCATAATTCTTCTCCGCAGAAGATAATTTTTTGGAAAAGAAAGCGCAAGGACGCCATTTGCCAGGAGACGGACCCTGAGACAATACAGCTCCCACTCCCACCTCTGACGCATCTACCTCGACAATAAAAGGCTGGGAGACATCAGGTTGAATTAGAACAGGTGCCGAGGTAAACCTCTCCTTTAGAGAGGAAAATGCATCTTTAGCGGCGTCAGACCATTTGGAAAAATCCGTCCCCTTCCTAGTCATGTCGGTAAGGGGTTTAACGATCACTGAATAATTTTTAATGAACTTTCTATAGAAATTAGCGAAACCCAAAAACCGTTGTAGGGCTTTAAGGTTCTCAGGAAGATCCCAATCTAAAATTGCCTGGACCTTCCCAGGATCCATGCGGAAACCTGACGCAGATAATAGATATCCCAGGAACTGTAATTCCTGAACAGCGAAGACACATTTTTCAATTTTCGCATATAATTTATTCGTCCGTAGGACCTGCAGTACTTGCCTGACATGCACCTCATGTGTTTTCAGATCAGCCGAATAAATTAAGATATCATCTAGGTATATGACTACAAACCTGCCGATGAGATGACTAAAAATATCATTCACGAAATGTTGGAAGACAGCAGGGGCATTGGTCAGACCGAAAGGCATACCCAGATTTTCATAATGCCCCTCAGGGGTGTTAAAAGCTGTCTTCCACTCATCCCCTTCCCTGATACGAATCAGATTGTAGGCCCCCCTAAGATCAAGTTTGGAGAACCACTTAGCACCCGCAATCTGATTAAAAAGGTCAGGAATGAGAGGAAGAGGGTATGGGTCACGGATGGTTATCTGGTTTAACTCACGGAAATCTAAGCAAGGACGCAGGCCCCCATCTTTCTTTTTAACAAAGAAAAACCCTGCAGCCACGGGTGAAGAAGAGGGTCTGATGTGTCCCTTAGCCAGACTCTCGGAGATATAATCTTTCATGGCTTGTCTCTCGGGACCCGAAAGATTATACAACCTGGACTTGGGTAATTTTGCCCCGGGAATCAGGTTAACCGGGCAATCATAAGGACGATGAGGTGGTAGTTTCTGACAACCCTTTTCAGAAAAAACGTCCTCAAAGTCCGAAATAAATGTAGGTAGGGAAGCTATGGAGGCGATTAAGCAATTGTTATTTAAGCAATTCACTCTGCAATGCTCACTCCACTCCAATATCTCCCTGGCCTGCCAATCCACACTGGATTGTGCGCTACCAACCAGGGAAGACCCAATACCACCGGAGAGGGAAGGCCCTCCAGAACGTAACATGCAAGACACTCATTATGGTGGTCCCCTACCCGAAGGTGTAAATTACGAACAATGTGGGTGAGGTTTCTCTGAGACAGAGGAGCAGAATCTATAGCGAATACGGGAATAGGTCTCTGCAGCGTACAGAGAGACAAACCCATAGTGCGGGAAAAATGGGCATCAATCAAGTTTACCCCTGCTCCACTGTCTAGAAAAACAGAAATAGACTCCGTCTTAACACCAAAAACAATGACCGCTGGTAACACAAATTGAGATGTTCGTATGGAGGAAACGTATACCCCCCGGCTGACATCCTCCGCACAGCCCGGGGTTAGTAGTTCCGACGGTCTTTTGTTTTTGAGAAAGGAGGGACAGACATTAATGAAATGACCCCTCCCCCCACAGAAAAAACAAGCCCCCCCCTACGGCGAACCTCGGGAGGACGGACCTGACGAGAAGTTCCGCCTAACTGCATAGGCTCATCTAAGTCAGTACAGGCTGACTGTTGCTTGGGAGAGGTAACCAATTGCTCCGGAATTTTCGATCTCTCCCTAAGACGTCTATCTATTCTGATAGAGAGGGACATAACAGCATCAAGGGAAAGGGGGGTCTCATACAGCGCCAGTGCATCCTTAACCCTTTCAGATAACCCAGAGCAGAACTGACTCCTGAGAGCCGGGTCGTTCCACTGAGTATCCGTAGCCCACCTACGGAACTCTGAGCAATATTCCTCTGCTGACCGATCTCCCTGTAGGAGTCTCCGTAACTTCGACTCAGCCAGGGCGACTCGGTCAGGGTCATCATATATGAGACCCAAAGCCCCAAAAAATCCCTCCACTGACCGAAGAGCCTGAGAACCAGGGGGTAACGAGAACGCCCAGGATTGCGGATCCCCCTGAAGCAGGGAAATGACAATCCCTACCCGCTGTTCTTCATGACCTGAGGAGTAAGGGCGCAACTTAAAATATAATTTGCAGGCCTCACGGAACGTCGCAAATTTGTCCCTTCCCCCAGAAAATCTGTCGGGAAGAGCAACCTTGGGTTCAGAGACAACCTGGTTACCCATAGCAACCGCTGGGGGTGCTGTCTGCTGCATTTGCTGCTGTTGTTGGAGAACAGACGCCTTCAATCCTGCCACCTCCAAAGTCAGGCTTTGAAGCTGTTCTGCCAAGGCATCAATAGGATCCATATTGGATTCTAAGTAGAGAGAGAGGAAAAAAAAACAACAATTAAAAAAAAAATATATTTATTTTTTCTCAAAAAGTAAGGGCCAGTTATAATATCACGGTCGGCGTGGCTATCACATACGTGACACAGAGGGAGGGAACGAGGAAGGCCTTGCCCAAGTGAGAGGGAAGATGGTGACCCCTGACTCACCTGGCGGCTGGCACCTGGCTGCCCTGACGTCCCTAGACGGGTTCCTCACCCGTACGCCGATCACGTGCCTAAAGCCCTGGCTTTCCCTGAGCTGAGCCCTAGGTAGTGAACAGGGCGATGGGAACACTAGTCCGCACCACTAACTCTAAGGGAAAACACCAAGGGGAGGACAGACAACACAGACTCAACATATATTCCCAGGTGGGCGACAACAAGAGACAACAATAAGCCAAACAGGGATCCGGAGGGTAGCACACAGGAACAACAACCAGGATTAACCACTCCAGTGGGTCAGTATAGATGTCCAGGCAGGAAGCTCTATAACTGGCAACTAAAGAAGTGTGAGGGGAGAATATAAGGAGGTAGGGAGTGGCAGACAAGAAACAGCTGAGGAGGAGAAGCTACGGATCCCTGAGAGAGACAAAAAGTATAGCAAGGCAAACACAGAAAACAATAACTAAGAAACACCGTGATCTTTAGATATAGAGCGCGCAGCCACCCGCTGCGACTTCCTGACCCCGGGTATAACGGAGTCAGACGTGGCTCTTGATACCCTCGTGACAATACCCCCCTACGTACAGGGGTTTGAATTAGGCATTTGAAATACAGCCATTTGAAATACAGATATTTTGTGCAAAGATATATTTACTTCAGGCCTACACAGGTTCAGACCGTGTGAGATACCCCCCTACGTACAGGGGTTTGAATTAGGCATTTGAAATACAGCCATTTGAAATACAGCCATTTTGTGCAAAGATATATTTACTTCAGGCCTACACTGATTCAGGGCGTGTGAGATCCCCTCTATACATACAAGGGTTTGAATTAGGCATTTGAAATACAGCCATTTGAAATACAGCCTTTTTGTGCTAATGTAGTGTCCCACTAGATAGGCGTGGGCACTACACAAGGTTCAATTGGTGTGTGCGTTACTCTTCCTCACAAGGGACAGGAAAGTTATATTTAATTGTGCATCTTATGTATTTTATACTGTATTTTTGTGTGCAATGTTCCCCTGTAATATGCAATAGCAGGCCTAGTTGGATGCAGTTAGTCATCCCAGACGTTAGAGGGACTTAGAGAACCCCTAGTATAAATATCCAGGCCCAGACAGGGAGAGGGAGTGCAGGGTCAGGAGTCTGCAGAGACAAGTTAGAAGGACAAGCCAGAGCCTTCTCCTGACATGCAACTAGACAGCCCAGGCTTCTAGTTGTTACCAGGAGGCTAGTAGAGGGATCCTAGCCTACCTGCTGATCAAGAGAGCCATGGTTAGCTCAGAAGACACCCCAAAGGAAGAGTTTGCCTCCTGGGAGAGAACTTGCAGTTCCCACCATGTCAAGCAGAGCAAGCATGTCCAGCTAGTACAAGTAAGCTGAAGGGCAGAAGGAGTAGTCATGTAAAGCAAGGATGAGTACCTGAGGAAGATTGTTACCAAGGATAAAAGCCCACATTAAGGTATCCGGGCCTTGGGATAAAAACCAGACAGGAGTTCAATGGAACAGTGTACACTATCTCCGAGGAGACGGTACAGCCTGATTCTGAGTGTGTTGTTGTTTACCCTCTGAGTATCTTGCAAGGAAACAGTATACCTGCCATAATTGTGAAAGTCTGCTTGCTAACTGTATCTGATATGTGGAACTGAGCTGACATCCAACTGTATAAAGTTGAACTGATTCCAGTAAAGCAAAGTTTGGTTCACCATACCATCTGTGTACCTTACTTATTTAATACTTCCAATCAGTGTGCCACCGTTACAGGCACTGGCGTCACGAACCTTAAAGGGACCTTGCCCCAGGCACATAAAACACCTGCAACATCCAGGGCACCTCATCCACCACCAGGCCTGGTCCCTAAATACCGGGTGTGCCCCAGAGGACTCTTGTGCCAACCTCTCCTTCACTGCCGCATGCCTGCCCAGGGTTTCCCTACAGAACTGTGAGTAACCCTCGCTTGCCGTTAACCGTGACCTCACAATCGTAATACCCTGCAGGTCTGGCGTGCTGCACTAAGATATATTTACTTCAGGCCTACACAGGTTCAGACCGTGTGAGATACCCCCCTACATACAGGGGTTTGAATTAGGCATTTGAAATACAGCCATTTGAAATACAGCCTTTTTGTGCAAAGATATATTCACTTCAGGCCTACAAAGGTTCAGACCGTGTGAGATACCCCCCTACGTACAGGGGTTTGAATTAGTCATTTGAAATACAGCCATTTGAAATACAGCCTTTTTGTGCAAATATATATTTACTTCAGGCCTACACAGGTTCAGACCGTGTGAGATACCCCCCTACGTACAGGGGTTTGAATTAGGCATTTGAAATACAGCCATTTGAAATACGGCCATTTTGTGCAAAGATATATTTACTTCAGGCCTACACTGATTCAGGGCGTGTGAGATCCTCTCTTTACATACAAGGTTTTGAGTTAGGCATTTGAAATACAGCCATTTGAAATACAGCCTTTTTGTGCTAAGATATATTTACTTCAGGCCTTCACAGGTTCAGAGCGTGTGAGATACCCCCCCTACATACAGGGGTTTGAATTAGGCATTTGAAATACAGCCATTTCAAATACAGCCTTTTTGTGCAAAGATATATTTACTTCAGGCCTACAAAGGTTCAGACCGTGTGAGATACCCCCCTACGTACAGGGGTTTGAATTAGGCATTTGAAATACAGCCTTTTTGTGCAAAGATATATTTACTTCAGGCCAGGGGCGTACATAGAAATCATTGGGCCCCATAGCAAGAATCTTAATGGGGCCCCACTAACTCCGTCCACTGGCCCATCCCACCACCTGCCCTGGCTTCTCCCCTGCCATACCCCCAGCAGTTGCAGCCGTGTAGACATTAGGAGCTACTTTCACACTTGCGTTTCTATTTTCCGGTATTGAGATCCGTCATAGGGTCTCAATACCGGGAAAAAACCCGCTTTTGATTGTCCCCATTCATTGTCTGAGGGCACTGTCCACTATAAGCAGCACACAGGCACAGCTCATTGGGGGTGCTATGGTGGTGCTGGCATAATAGTATACCAGTGCCACCATAGCCCCCCTTGCCTTATGAACTGTCAGAACCTCCTAATGCATACCTCAGCTGCTGCAGAACATATAAAGCTTCGTTCACATCTGTGTTGGGGCCTCATTCGTGGATCAGGTCATAAATGCTGGACACAATTTTATAGCCTGGAAGATGGAAACCTGACAGATCTCATCATAGTCAGCGGGATCCGTCAGGTGTTGTCGTCCATGAAGTGCCAGATCCAGAACTGCAGTGATTTTTGTTGTTGTGCTCCTATGACGGCAGAACAGCGACCGTCACCAGCACAGAAGTGAAGAAGTAATACACACCTCAGCTGCTGCAGAACATTATAATAGTGACAAGGGAACTACAAGTCTCATCATCACCAGATTATTATTGGAAATAAGGGAGCAACACAGGAAGAGGTGAAAGTGGAGAGAGCTACAATTTCCAGCATGTCCAGGCTGTTATGATCAGATACAAGTAGATATTACACAGAGTATAAGGCCGGGTTCATATCACCGTTTAGTTTTCAGTTCTTCTGATCCGTCAGATAAACAGAAAAATAAAGGGAAAAAAATGATCCTGTATTTCAAGCATCAGTTCTGCACATTTGGCATCCGTTTATGCCATTTCTGTCGGAGATCCGTTATTTTAGACAGAAAAAAGTCCTGCATGCAAAACGGAAAACTAAACGGTGATGAGAATCCAGCCTAAGAAAAGAGAACTACAACTCTCAGCATGTCCAGATTATAGGACATCATCTAGTTGTACCAGGTAAGAGCTTTAAAAAGAAATAACTATAACCCCCAGTATGGCCAGACTTATTATGGGTCATCAGTATACATTCCAAGGAGAGGGTATAAGAGGAGAGAACTACAACTCCCAGCATTACCAGACTGTACTAGGGCATACGTTTAAATTACATTGAGAAACATATAATACGACAAAACTACAACTCCCAGCTTTTCTAGGATGTTATGTTATCCCAGAACACCACTAACCTCTCCTTCAGGCACCACACAGAAGCTCCGCCCCCTCACAGTGATATGCCACAGGTCTTTCACCAGTCCTCTGCACTGGTCACATGATGATGACATCACCAAAGGTCCTTTAGACTTCTGCTGCTCTGCTATTCATTGGCTTCCTGCACTGGTCACATGGTTGATGACATCACCAAAGGTCCTTTAGACTTCTGCTGCTCTGCTATTCATTGGCTTCCTGCACTGGTCACATGGTTGATGACATCACCAAAGGTCCTTCTCCACCTCTTACTTTCTCAGGTAGCCATACAAGTGTAATTAGTGGGCGGGGCCTATCCTCCACTGCGGGCCCCCTTCCCCCAGGGGCCCCATAGCAGCTGCGTGGTCTGCCTCTATTGGAGGTACGCCACTGCTTCAGGCCTACACTGATTCAGGGCGTGTGAGATCCCCTCTATACATACAGGGGTTTGAATTAGGCGTTTGAAATACAGCCATTTGAAATACAGCCTTTTTGTGCAAAGATATATTTACTTCAGGCCTACACAGGTTCAGACCGTGTGAGATACCCCCCTACATACAGGGGTTTGAATTAGGCATTTGAAATACAGCCATTTGAAATACTGCCTTTTTGTGCAAAGATATATTTATTTCAGGCCTACACAGGTTCAGACCGTGTGAGATACCTCCCTACATACAGGGGTTTGAATTAGGCATTTGAAATACAGCCATTTGAAATACAGCCTTTTTGTGCAAAGATATATTTACTTCAGGCCTACAGAGGTTCAGGCCCTCTGAGATAATACCTATACATACAGGGGTTTGAATTAGCCATTTGAAATACAGCCATTTGAAATACAGCCATTTGAAATACAGCTATTTTGGGCAAAGAAATCTTTAATTGAGGCCTAGTCTGGTTCAGGCCGTGTGAGATACCCCCATTACATACTGTCGTTCTTTTTTACTATTAATTAAACACCCATTTAGGGTAAGATCATAAATTCCAAAAATATGAGGAGAGAGTCAAATAAGGGACGTGGCCCAGGTCGTGGTGCTGCTGGTCGAGCTCCTGTTGCAGGGAGAGGACGTGGTCGATCTGTGCCAGCTACAAGCAAAAGTGAAACCCCTTCCTCAGGTGCGAGTAGGCGACAAAGTCTACAGCGGTATTTGGTCGGGCCTAATGCTGCTCTACGAATGGTGAGGCCTGAACAAGTACAGGCCATAGTAGATTGGGTTGCTGACAGTGGATCCAGTTCCTTCACATTGTCTCCCACCCAGTCTCCTGCTGAAAGACCACAGTTGGCACCTGCAGCCGATGTCCATCAGTCTTTCACCTCAACCCTTTGCAAATCAGCTAAGCAGTCTGAGCCCCAAGTCATGCAGCAGTCTCTTCTGCTTTTTGATGACTCTGTTAGCAGGGTTTCCCAGGGCCATCCACCTAGCCCTGCCCCATAAGTGGAAGAGATTGAGTGCACCGATGCCCAACCACTTATTTTTCAAGATGAGTACATGGGAGGACCATCGCAGCACGTCTCGGATGATGACGAAACACAGGTGCCAACTGCTGGGGCTTTCGGAAGCGTGCAGACCAACAAGGAAGTCAGGGGTGAAGACTGGGTGGAAGATAATGTGGAGGACGATGAGGTCCTCGACCCCACATGGAATCAAGGTCATGCGAATGACCGATGTAGTTTGGAGGAAGAGGGGGTGTTCGCACAGAGCCACCAGCACAGCAGAAGAGGGAGTAGAGTGCAAAAGCGGAGCGGCCATCCTCTAGACAGTACGCCTCCTACTGCCCACCGCAGCAAGGGACTGAGCACACCAAAGCCAGCTCCAAGGAGTTCCCTGGCGTGGCAGTTCTTCAGAACTGGGGGCCCGCCGGCTGGCCTTTGGGGTGTGCAGAGGGCGTAAAAAAATGAATGACCTTTTTTTTTTTTTCTTTATCTCACTTGCGCCTGCAGCTTCCCGAGTCCCGCCCATCCCCAGTCTGCTGCTTGTGATAGGTAGCCTGGCCGCTACTGGCACTGCCCTCTGCCTCAGCAACATGGGCTCAGGGCAGGCCACGGGGCGTGACGAGCGGTGCCGCGGCGGTGAGCTGACTGACTGTGTGTCAGCCGCCCTCAGCCAGAGCCCCAGATTGAAGACGCTGAACGCAGGTCACACAGCCAGCAGCAGGAGACAGCTGGACAGGAGAGTCAACTCAGGACAGCTGTTAGGGTAGGTGGTGACGTGGTGTGATGATGATGAATCATACAGTGTCTCAGATGTCTGAACTCTGGACTGGAGTCGGTGATCTAAGTTGTAAATGATGAGAGAAGTCTTCCATTAAATGCAGGCAGGCAGTGGCCTAGCTAGCAGCCATGAAAATGTACTAAGGGCATGGGCAGGCACAGCAGCATCTATTAAATGCAGACAGGGGGGCCTAGCTAGCAGCCATGATAAAAATGTACCAAGGGCAAGCACAGCAGCATCCAACTAAGTGGCCTAGCGCTCATCTTCTCAGAGAAGATGAGCGCTAGGCCACTTAGTTGGATGCTGCTGTGCCTGCCCTTGATACATTTTCATGGCTGCTACCTAGGCCACTGCCTGCATTTAAGGGCCAATTCAGACGACCGTATGAACGGATCCGTACCCGTTCTGCAATTTTGCGGAACGGGTACAGACCCATTCATTTCAATGGGGCCGCAAAAGATGCGGACAGCATGTCTTATACTTGTCCGCAAAAGAATAGGCATTCTCTATATAGAGCCGGCCATGTGCGCTCTTGCAGAGGTCAGCAGGGAGACCATGACCGGTCTGTGGGCCACGGCCGCCTAAGAACACACAAGGCATCATGACTTGCTGTAGATGGGGCTATATAGCCCACAGACCGGTCATGGTCTCCCTGCTGACCTCTGTGAGTGAAGACCCTAGACCAAGTTCCAATTTTTTTGTTCTATTCTAATAGTATGGGCATTTTCGGTCGGGGTGATACCCATGATGTTTATATTTTATTGTTATTTAGGTATTTATATTTTTCATTATAGCCAGCCCCAGCCCCAGAGCCAGTCAGCCCCAGAGCCAGCCAGGCCTCAGGCCCAGTCAGAGCCAGCAAGACCCAGAGCCAGCCAGGCCTCAGGCCCAGTCAGAGCCAGCCAGACCCAGAGCCAGCCAGCCACAGGCCTACAGCCAGCAAGCCGACAGCCTGCCAACCAGCGAGCCCACAGCCAGCAAGCCCAGAGCCTGCCAATCAGCAAGCCACAGCCTGCCAGCCACCAACCGTAATTAAGGTAGGAGCCAACTTGGCCTAGGTATCAGTGAGCTATGTTGTGTTGTTATATTGTGAATAGGAACCATAGTGTTGGAGACACCCCCCTCCAGGACCCATTAGACGCCATTGTAGTCTCTAATGTGACCTGCGGGGGACTCTTTCTAAAACACTCTCTGAGATGTCTTCTGTCAGAAAGGCCGCCCTTGATGGCCCATTAGAAAGAGTCCCCTCCGTTGTAGTCTCTAATGGGGGCTGGAGGGGATTATTTCTAATGGACACTGAGATGGCCTCTTTTAGAAAGACCCCCATCCAAGTCTATTAGACTGACTCCATTGTAATGGGGCCTGGAGGGGATTCTTTCTAACACACTCTCTAAAGGACACTGAGATAGCCTCTGCCAGAAAGGCCGCCCTCGATGGGCCACGATCGTTGCCTCTGCCTCGTACCCCCCTCCCTGTTAAATAAAGACCCTTTATTTACTCAACTGATCCCTGCGCCAATATCCCTCAGCACTGATTATTATTGCACTTTTGTTCTTTGTGTAGTGCGTGGCTGGAGGCGGGATAGGGGCGTGGCTGGAGGTGGGACATGGGCGTGGCTGAAGGTGGAACATGGGTGGGGCCTGGAAGGGGGCCCTTGATTTATTTTGCCCGGGGCCCCTGAGGGTTCTCAGTCCGCCCCTGAGCGAGGCATAAACGTTCTCAACCTGAGCACAACCTGCATGACCAGGCATTTAAGTGCAAAGCACGAGATGCAGTGGAGTAGACACCTCAAAAACCAGTCTGGCTCCTCCTGCTTCCTCTTCTGCTGCAGTCGCGGCCTCTTCATCCACCTCTGGAGTGACAGTGCCACCTGGCACCCCACAAACAGAGGATCTGCCAGCAACACCAACACCTGGGTCACCAAGCATCTCCACAATGTCACACGGAAGCGTTCAGCTCTCCATATCCCAAATGCTGGAGAGGAAGAGGAAGTACCCCCCTAACCACCCTCGATCCCTAGCCCTGAATGCCAGCATTTCTAAATTACTTGCCTTTGAAATGCTGTCATTCCGTCTGGTGGAGATGGATAGTTTTAAAGGCCTTATGGCGGTGGCTGTCCCACAGTACGTCGTGCCCAGCCGCCACTACTTTTCAAGGCGAGCCATCCCTTCCCTGCACAACCAAGTAGGGGACAAAATCAGGTGTGCACTGCGCAACGCCATCTGTGGCAAGGTGCACCTGACTACGGATACGTGGACCAGTAAGCACGGTCAGGGCCGTTATATCTCCATAACAGCACACTGGATAAATGCAGTGGCGGCTGGGCCTGAGGCGGATAGCAGTTTGGCGCATGTCCTTCCACCACCGAGGATTGCAGGGCACTTCAGTTTGCCTCCTGTTGCTTCCTCCTCCTACTCCGCTTCCTCATCCTCTACCAGCTTCTCATCTGGTCAGCGTAACACCTTAACCACCAACTTCAGCACAGCCAGGGGTAAACGATTTTTTAACCAAATTGAGTAAGGTTAACTTGGATGGGTTTGAATCAGTCACTTTGGTCTCATTTGATGTCACATCCCTATATACCTCCATTGACCATCAGAAAGGTATTGAGGCTGTGAAAAGTATGTTGGATGTATCATCAATGACACCTGAAGCTTGTTCTTTTATTGTTTCACTTCTTAGGATAGTTTTGGAACATAATTACTTCCTTTTCCAGGACACGCATTATGTCCAGAAACGCGGCGTGGCGATGGGGTCCAATGTGGCCCCCCACGTACGCCAATATTTTTATGCGCCGGTTTGAGGAGGATGTCATCTATGGCTCCCACCATGCCCAACACATTTTGGGATGGTGGCGATACATAGGCGACATCTTCCTCATCTGGTCAGGGTCAGAACAATAATTGTTTAATTTTCACCGATATCTCAATGGTATTGATGTTGATTTACAGTTCACCATCACCTATTCAGATACCGCCGTACAATTTATAGACACAAATGTATTATTTTCTAATGTGGCTCTTATTACACAACTCTATACCAAACCAACTGATTCGGGGTGGGTGCACCTAATCATTGGGGTGGGTGCACCTAATGACTAGGGTGAGTGCACCTAAGGGTCGGAGTGGGTGTATCTAAGGGTCGGAGTGGGTGCACCTAAGGGTCGGAGTGGGTACAAATAAGGGTCGGGGTGGGTGCACCTAATCATTGGAGTGGGTGCACCTAATGACTAGGGTGAGTGCACCTGTCACGGATGGTGTACAGGAAACAAGACAATGCAATACAATTAATGACTCACTGGATCCACAACTAAGGAACAAAGGGGAGACCCCTACATTAGTCCTGCCACTCTCCCTAATTGCTCAGCCTATGCGAACACCCCAAAGGTGGATGGGCGCATATCCACGTACCTCGACTATCTAATACCTGAAGACCCTACAATAGTGAGGGGACACGACCACCGGCTCCCTACACAAGACACGGAGCGAGTCAGGGTCATCTGAAAATCCAGCAGACAGAAAATCACAAACAAAGGAACAGCACTTATCTTGCAGAGGACTGAGGAATAGAAACAGCATGCACACACACTCCAGGAAGTTGTATAAGCCGCAACCTAATGCATCATGGGGAGGAACTTAAAGGGAAGCAATCAGTCCAACTGCATGACAGCTGAGATAGACTAACGAGATGAGGAACTTAACCAAAACAAAGAAACTCAAGGAGGAGGATCTGGAAAGCTCCTGTCAGAGCTTCTCAACTGTCTGGTTGTGACAGTACCCCTCCCTCTACGAGTGGACTCCGGACACTCAGGGCCCACCTTCTCAGGATGGGACCTATGGAAAGCCCTGATGAGACGAGTGGCCTTAATGTCCGTCACTGGGACCCACATCCTCTCCTCAGGACCATAACCCTCCCAATGAACGAGGTACTGGAGGGAACCGCGGACAAGACAAGAATCCACAATCCTAGAGACCTGAAATTCAAGATTTCCATCCACCATAATCGGAGGAGGAGGCAAAGGCGAGGGTACAATAGGTTGAACATAAGGTTTCAATATGGACTTATGAAAAACATTATGGATCTTCCAAGTCTAAGGAAGATCAAGACGGTAGGCAACAGGATTGATGACAGACAGGATCTTGTAAGGCCCAATAAACCTAGGACCCAACTTCCAGGAGGGAACCTTCAATTTGATATTCTTGGTAGACAACCACACCAGATCACCAACATTCAGGTCCGGACCAGGCACACGTCTCTTATCTGCCACATGCTTATATCTCTCACTCATGCTCTTTAGATTATCCTGAATCTTTTGCCAAATAGATGACAAAGACGAGGAGAATCTGTCCTCATCAGGTAAACCAGAAGACCCCTCTCCCGAGAAAGTCCCAAACAGCGGATGAAACCCATATGCACCAAAAAATGGTGACTTATCAGAGGACTCCTGACGACGGTTATTTAAAGCAAACTCAGCAAGGGACAAAAAAGAACACCAATCCTCCTGATTCTCCGCCACAAAACAGCGCAGATATGTCTCCAGATTCTGATTGACGCGCTCTGTCTGGCCATTCGACTGCGGGTGGAAAGCAGAAGAGAATGACAACTGAACCCCCAAGCGAGAACAGAAAGCCTTATAGAATCTGGAAACAAACTGCGTGCCCCTATCAGAGACTATGTCTGAAGGAATACCATGCAATTTGACAATGTGGTCAATAAATGCCTGCGCCAGCGTCTTAGCATTGGGCAAACCAGGAAAAGGGATGAAATGCACCATTTTGCTAAAACAGTCCACCACCACCAGAATCACAGTCTTCCCCGAGGAACGAGGCAAGTCCGTTATGAAGTCCATGGACAGATGTGTCCAAGGACGGGAAGGAATGGGTAAGGGAAGGAGAGGACCTGATGGCCGTGAATGAGGGACTTTGGCACGAGCGCAAGTCTCGCAAGCTGCCACAAAACTCTCAACCGACTTACGAAGCGCAGGCCACCAGAATCTCCGAGCGATGAGATCCAGTGTGGATCTTGCCCCCGGGTGCCCAGCAAGGACCGTATCGTGGTGTTCCTTAAAAATCTTGTGTCTCAAAGCGAGAGGCACAAACAACCTCCCAGGAGGACAAAGATCAGGAGCCTCTGACTGGGCTGCCTGCACCTCTGCCTCCAATTCAGGAAAAAGAGCAGAGACCACCACACCTTCAGCCAAAAAGGGACCCGGGTCTTCAAAATTCCCACCTCCCGGAAAACAACGTGACAGGGCATCTGCCTTCACATTCTTAACCCCAGGGCGGAACGTGAAACAAAATTAAACCTTGAAAAGAACAAAGACCATCTGGCCTGTCTCGGGTTCAGACGCTTGGCTGACTCCAAGTAGGCCAGATTTTTATGGTCAGTAAACACGGTAATAGGGTGTCTGGCTCCCTCTAGCCAATGGCGCCATTCCTCAAAAGCCAACTTGATGGCCAACAATTCCCTATCTCCCACATCATAATTTCTCTCTGCGGAGGAGAGTTTCTTTGAGAAAAAGGCACATGGTTGCCATTTGGCAGGAGAGGAACCCTGAGACAAGACCGCACCCACCCCTACCTCAGAAGCATCAACCTCAACTATGAAGGGTAACGAAATATCAGGTTGTACCAGGATGGGAGCGGAAGCAAAACTCTCCTTGATATTAGAAAAGGCCTTATGCGCCTCTACCGACCAGGAAGAAAAATCTACCCCCTTTCTGGTCATATCAGTGAGTGGTTTAACAACAGAGGAATAATTCAAAATAAATTTCCTGTAATAATTGGCAAAGCCCAAAAAACGCATCAGCACCTTCTGATTCTCAGGAAGCTCCCACTCAAGCATAGCGTGGACCTTCTCGGGGTCCATGCGAAAACCAGAAGCGGAGAGAAGAAACCCCAGAAATTGAATTTCTGGAACCGCAAACACACATTTTTCCAGTTTCGCGTATAATTTATTCTCCCGCAGGATGAGCAAGACCTGACGTAAATGTTCCTTATGAGTCTTGAAATCAGGAGAAAAAATCAAAATGTCATCCAAATACACTAATACAAATTTTCCCATTAAATGATAAAAAATGCTGTTCACGAAATGCTGAAAAACGGCTGGGGCATTCATCAAACCAAAAGGCATAACCAAATTCTCAAAATGGCCCTCAGGGGTATTGAAAGCCGTCTTCCATTCGTCTCCTTCTTTGACCCTGACCAGGTTGTATGCCCCTCTTAGGTCTAATTTGGAAAAGACTTTAGCCCCAACAACCTGGTTAAACAGGTCCGAGATCAGAGGAAGCGGATAAGGGTCACGAATAGTGATACTGTTCACCTCCCTGAAATCCAGACAAGGTCTTAAAGAACCATCTTTTTTCTTAACAAAGAAAAAACCAGCGGCAACAGGTGACTTCGAGGGTCGTATGTGTACTTTTCTCAGACTCTCAGAGATATAAGCACGCATAGCGACCCTCTCAGGTTGGGAAAGATTGTATAAATGAGATTTAGGCAGCTTGGCGCCTGGGATGAGATTAATAGGGCAATCGTACTCCCTGTGCGGGGGCAAATCCTGAACTCCACTCTCAGAGAAGACATCCGAAAATTCAGAGAGGAAAGGTGGTACAGTCTTAGTAGAAACCTCAGAAACAGATGTCATGAGGCAATTCTCTCTGCAAAAGTCACTCCAACCATTTATTTGCCTCGCTTGCCAATCAATGGTGGGGTTATGTTTAGTGAGCCAGGGTAGCCCCAACACTAGAGGAGTAGGCAAACCGCTAAGGACGAAACATGACACATCATCAACATGAGCATTTAAACGGATATTGTGAACTATGCCCTTTAATGATTTCTGAGAAAGTGGAGCGGAATCAATAGCAAAAACAGGAATATCCTTTCCCAAAGTGCATACCTGGAAACCATGAGTTATTGCAAATTGATTATCAATGAGATTGACAGCTGCTCCACTATCCACAAAAATCTCACAAAAAATGCTTTTGCTCTCTAGCGCCACCCTAGCAGGCAGGACAAAACGGGAACTACAAGCAAACGGAAAACCTTCAATTTCCGCCTCAACCCTGCCAATAGTAACAGACGGAACATTTTTAAAAGATTTTTTCCTTTTTGTTTCTTTATTACTCCCAGAAAACTGCCTGAATCTCCTAGAGGGACAAACATTTGCCAAATGATTTATACCTCCACAACAAAAACAAACCCTCCCATGCGGGCTGAATCTTCTATTGTCAGAGGCAATCAACCCCAGCTGCATGGGCTCCTGCTCAGAAGGGGCTGACAGCGACTGAGACCCCTGCGCACAGAAAGAGACCGCTGCACTGTCCCGGGACTGAGTATGACAGGAAGGAGAGATCTCTCCTCTCTCTCTAAGACGCCTGTCAATACGAACGGCCTGAGACATAGCAGAATCCAAGGAGGTAGGTCTCTCATGAAAGGCAAATGCATCTTTCAATCCCTCAGAAAGACCATGGCAAAATTGACTTCGGAGTGCAGCATCATTCCAACCAGTATCAGCTGCCCATCTCCGAAATTCTGAGCAGTATATCTCTGCGGATTGTTTACCCTGGCATAACAGACGTAGTCTAGACTCAGCCAGAGCAATACTATCCGGATCATCATATATCTGACCCAGGGCTAAAAAGAATTCATCCACTGAACGGAGGGGCCGTGCCCCCTCCGGCAGCGAAAAGGCCCAGAATTGAGCGTTACCCCTGATCAGCGATATAATGATCCCCACCCTCCGTTCTTCATCACCAGAGGAATGGGGAAGAAGGCGAAAATGGAGTTTGCAAGCCTCTCTAAAACGCACAAAATACTCACTACCCCCGGAGAACGTATCCGGGAGCGAGATCTTAGGCTCAGAACAAACTCCATGAACGCAAGCCGAACCGGTCACTTGAAACTGAGAAAAAGTCTTAAGGAGATCAGCTACCTCCAATGAAAGACCCTGGAAGCGCTCAGCCAAAAGTGAAACCGGATCCATGCTTGAGACGGTTTTGGCGGCTTATAATGTCACGGATGGTGTACAGGAAACAAGACAATGCAATACAATTAATGACTCACTGGATCCACAACTAAGGAACAAAGGGGAGACCCCTACATGAGTCCTGCCACTCTCCCTAATTGCTCAGCCTATGCGAACACCCCAAAGGTGGATGGGCGCATATCCACGTACCTCGACTATCTAATACCTGAAGACCCTACAATAGTGAGGGGACACGACCACCGGCTCCCTACACAAGACACGGAGGGAGTCAAGGTCACCTGAAAATCCAGCAGACAGAAAATCACAAACAAAGGAACAGCACTTATCTTGCAGAGGACTGAGGAATAGAAACAGCATGCACACACACTCCAGGAAGTTGTATAAGCCGCAACCTAATGCATCATGGGGAGGAACTTAAAGGGAAGCAATCAGTCCAACTGCATGACAGCTGAGATAGACTAATGAGATGAGGAACTTAACCAAAACAAAGAAACTCAAGGAGGAGGATCTGGAAAGCTCCTGTCAGAGCTTCTCAACTGTCTGGTTGTGACAGCACCTAAGGGTCGGAGTGGGTGCATCTAAGGGTCGGAGTGGGTACAAATAAGGGTCGGGGTGGGTGCACCTAAGAGTCGGGGTGGGTGCACCTAAGATTCGGGGTGGGTGCACCTAAGATTCGGGGTGGGTGCACCTAATCATTGGGGTGGGTGCACCTAATGACTAGGGTGAGTGCACCTAAGGGTCGGAGTGGGTGTATCTAAGGGTCGGAGTGGGTGCACCTAAGGGTCAGAGTGGGTACAAATAAGGGTCGGGGTGGGTGCACCTAATCGTTTTGGGTGGGTGCACCTAAGGGTCAGAGTGGGTGCACCTAAGGGTCAGGGTGGGTGCACCTAAGAGTCAGGGTGGGTGCACCTAATGGTTGGGGTCGGTGCACCTAATGACTAGGGTGAATGCACCTAAGGGTCGGAGTGGGTGCACCTAAGGGTCAGAGTGGGTGCACTAAGGGTCGGGGTCGGTGCACCTAATCGTTTTGGGTGGGTGCACCTAAGGGTCAGAGTGGGTGCACCTAAGGGTCAGGGTGGGTGCACCTAAGAGTCAGGGTGGGTGCACCTAATGGTTGGGGTCGGTGCACCTAATGACTAGGGTGAATGCACCTAAGGGTCGAAGTGGGTGCACCTAAGGGTCGGAGTGGGTGCACCTAAGGGCCAGGGTGCAAGCACCTAAGGGTCAGGGTGCGTGCACCTAAGAGTCGGGGTGGGTGCACCTAATCATTGGGGTGGGTGCACCTAATGACTAGGGTAAGTGCACCTAAGGGTCGGAGTGGGTGCATCTAAGGGTCGGAGTGGGTGCACCTAAGGGTCGGAGTGGGTACAAATAAGGGTCAGGGTGGGTGCACCTAAGAGTCAGGGTGGGTGCACCTAATGGTTGGGGTCGGTGCACTTAATGACTAGGGTGAATGCACCTAAGGGTCGGAGTGGGTGCACCTAAGGGTCAGAGTGGGTGCACCTAAGGGTTGGGGTGGGTGCACCTAATCGTTGGGGTGGGTGCACCTTAGGGTCAGGGTGGGTGCACCTAAGAGTCGGGGTTGGTGCACCTAATCGTTAAGGTGAGTGCACCTAAGGGTCGGAGTGGGTGCACCTAAGGGTCAGGGTCGGTGCACCTAAGGGTCAGGGTGGGTGCACCTAAGAGTCGGGGTTTGTGCACCTAAGAGTCGGGGTGGGTGCACCTAATCGTTGGGATGGGTGCACCTAATGACTAGGGTGAGTGCACCTAAGGGTCGGAGTGGGTGCACCTAAGGGTCGGAGTGGGTGCACCTAAGGGTCGGAGTGGGTGCACCTAAGGGTCGGGGTGTGTGCACCTAAGGGTCAGGGTGCGTGCACCTAAGAGTCGGGGTGGGTGCACCTAATCGTTGGGGTGGGCGCACCTAATGACTAGGGTGAGTGCACCTAAGGGTCGGAGTGGGTGCACCTAAGGGTTGGAGTGGGTGCACCTAAGGGTCGGAGTGGGTGCACCTAAGGGTTGGAGTGGGTGCACCTAAGGGTCGGAGTGGGTGCACCTAAGGGTCAGGGTGAGTGCACCTAAGAGTCGTGGTGGGTGCAATTAATCATTGGGGTGGGTGCACCTGATGACTAGGGTGAGTGCACCTAAGGGTCGGAGTGGGTGCACCTAAGGGTCGGGGTGTGTGCACCTAAGGGTCAGGATGCATGCACCTAAGAGTCGGGGTGGGTGCTCCTAATCGTTGGGGTGGGTGCACCTAATGACTAGGGTGAGTGCACCTAAGGGTCGGAGTGGGTGCACCTAAGGGTCAGAGTGGGTGCACCTAAGGGTCGGGGTGGGTGCACCAAAGGGTCAGGGTGGGTGCACATAAGAGTCGGGTAAATGCACCTAATCGTTGGTGTGGGCGCACCTAATGACTAGGGTGAGTGCACCTAAGGGTCGGAGTGGGTGCACCTAAGGGTCAGGGTGGGTGCACCGAAGAGTCAGGGTGGGTGCACCTAATCGTTGGGGTGGGTGGACCTAATGACTAGGGTGAATGCACCTAAGGGTCGGAGTGGGTGCACCTAAGGGTCAGAGTGGGTGCACCTAAGAGTCAGGGTGGGTGCACCTAATCGTTGGGGTGGGTGCACCTAATGACTAGCGTGAGTGCACCTAAGGGTCGGAGTGGGTGCACCCAAGGGTCGGAGTGGGTGCACCTAAGGGTCTTGGTGGGTGCACCTAAGGGTCAGGGTGGGTGCACCTAAGGGTCAGGGTGGGTGCAACTAAGAGTCGGGGTTGGTGCACCTAATCGTTGGGGTGAGTGCACCTAAGGGTCGGAGTGGGTGCACCTAAGGGTCAGGGTGAGTGCACCTAAGAGTCGGGGTGGGTGCAATTAATCATTGGGGTGGGTGCACCTGATGACTAGGGTGAGTGCACCTAAGGGTCGGAGTGGGTGCACCTAAGGGTCGGGGTGTGTGCACCTAAGGGTCAGGGTGCGTGCACCTAAGAGTCGGGGTGGGTGCACCTAATCGTTGGGGTGGGTGCACCTAATGACTAGGGTGAGTGCACCTAAGGGTCGGAGTGGGTGCACCTAAGGGTCAGAGTGGGTGCACCTAAGGGTTGGGGTGGGTGCACCAAAGGGTCAGGGTGGGTGCACATAAGAGTCGGGTGGGTGCACCTAATGACTATGGTGAGTGCACCTAAGGGTCGGAGTGGGTGCACCTAAGGGTCGGGGTGTGTGCACCTAAGGGTCAGGGTGCGTGCACCTAAGAGTCGGGGTGGGTGCACCTTAGGGTTGGGCGATATACCGGTATCACGATATACCGCGGTATTAAAAAAACGGCGATATGGTGATATCGCTGTTTCCAAAATACCGCGGTATTTTGTGACGTCATCAAAGCGGTCAGCTCACATTGTGCGCTGACCGCTTCTAAACGTGCGCCCGCCCGCCGCTGCACCTTGCATAGCGCTGCCGCTGAGTAACATTACTTCCTCTCGCTCCTGGCCTGGCTCCTTCTTGCTCCGCCTCCCTTAGTCAAGTCTCCACCCACCATCTGACATCATCACCGTCGTCACCCAGCGGCTCTATTGTATATGTGGCGATGGCGAATCGATCCCCTGTGTGAGTACTGGTGTCTCTGGAGAGACTTTTCCTGCAGCTGCCTCACTAGTGTGTGCTCTGGTAACGAAATTATAAACTTACTACTTCCCGCAGCGGCCGCCCCCAGCTCTCCCTCCTCCTTGCTCCCATGTTCAAATCTCTGCCCACCGGCATCTGATGTCAGAATCAGAGCACACAAGCGAGGCAGCCGCGGGAAAGGTATATCGCAAAGTATTACTGCATGTATGGTGTCCTGTGGCCACAAGACCTTATTATAACACCTCCTTGTGGCCCCCCATACAGTGTAACGCCTCCTTGTAGCCCCCCATACAGTGTAACGCCTCCTTGTGGCCCCCCATACAGGGTAACGCCTCCTTGTGGCCCCCCATACAGTGTAACGCCTCCTTGTGGCCCCCCATACAGTGTAACGCCTCCTTGTGGCCCCCCATACAGTGTAACGCCTCCTTGTGGCCCCCCATACAGTGTAACGCCTCCTTGTGGCCCCCCCATACAGTGTAACGCCTCCTTGTGGCCCCCCATACAGTGTAACGCCTCCTTGTGGCCCCCACATACAGTGTAACGTCTCCTTGTGGCCCCCGCATACAGTGTAACGCCTCCTTGTGGCCCCCCCCCATACAGTGTAACGCCTCCTTGTGGCCCCCCCCATACAGTGTAACGCCTCCTTGTGGCCCCCCCATACAGTGTAACGCCTCCTTGTGGCCCCCCATACAGTGTAACGCCTCCTTGTGGCCCCCCCATACAGAGTAACGCCTCCTTGTGGCCCCCCCATACAGTGTAATGCCACCTTGTGGCCCCCCCATACAGTGTAACGCCTCCTTGTGGCCCCCCCATACAGTGTAACGCCTCCTTGTGGCCCCCCCATACAGTGTAACGCCTCCTTGTGGCCCCCCCATACAGTGTAACGCCTCCTTGTGGCCCCCCCATACAGTGTAACGCCTCCTTGTGGCTGCCCCCATACAGTGTAAGGCCTCCTTGTGGCCCCCCCATACAGTGTAACGCCTCCTTGTGGCTGCCCCCATACAGTGTAACGTCTCCTTGTGGCTGCCCCCATACAGTATAACGTCTACTTGTGGCCCCCCATACAGTATAACGTCTACTTGTGGCCCCCCTTACAGTATAACGTCTCCTTGTGGCTGCCCCCATACAGTATAATGTCTCCTTGTGGCCCCCCCATACAGTATAACGTCTCCTTGTGGCTGTCCCCATACAGTATAACGTCTCCTTGTGGCTGCCCCCATACAGTATAACGTCTCCTTGTGGCCCCCCATACAGTATAACGTCTCCTTGTGGCCCCCGATACAGTATAACGTCTCCTTGTGGCCCCCCATACAGTATAACATCTCCTTGTGTTTTTTTTTCTTTTAAACGGGTATTTATCGCGATATATATCGTTATCGCGATAAATATTTTAATATCGTTATCGTCTGAATATTTTTGATATCGTCCAACCCTATTTGCACCTAATTATTGGGGTGGGTGCACCTAATGACTAGGGTGAGTGCACCTAAGGGTCGGAGTGGGTGCATCTAAGGGTCGGAGTGGGTGCACCTAAGGGTCGGAGTGGGTACAAATAAGGGTTGGGGTGGGTGCACCTAAGATTCGGGGTGGGTGCACCTAATCATTGGGGTGGGTGCACCTAATGACTAGGGTGAGTGCACCTAAGGGTCGGAGTGGGTGTATCTAAGGGTCGGAGTGGGTGCACCTAAGGGTCGGAGTGGGTACAAATAAGGGTCGGGGTGGGTGCACCTAAGAGTCGGGGTGGGTGCACCTAAGAGTCGGGGTGGGTGCACCTAATAATTGGGGTGGGTGCACCTAATGACTAGGGTGAGTGCACCTAAGGGTCAGAGTGGGTGCACCTAAGAGTCAGGGTGGGTGCACCTAATAGTTGGGGTGGGTGCACATAAAGTTCAGGGTGGGTGCACCTAAGAGTCGGGGTGGGTGCACCTAATCGTTGGGGTGGGTGCACCTAATGACTAGGGTGAGTGCACCTAAGGGTCAGGGTTCGTGCACCTAAGAGTCGGGGTGGGTGCACCTAATCCTTGGGGTGGGTGCACCTAATGACTAGGGTGAGTGCACCTAAGGGTCAGAGTGGGTGCACCTAAGAGTCAGGGTGGGTGCACCTAATCGTTGGGGTGGGTGCACCTAAAGTTCAGGGTGGGTGCACCTAAGAGTCGGGGTGGGTGCACCTAATCGTTGGGGTGGGTGCACCTAATGACTAGGGTGAGTGCACCTAAGGGTCGGAATGGGTGCACCTAAGTAACGGAGTGGGTGCACCTAAGGGTCGGGTGTGTGCACCTAAGTGTAAGGGTGGGTGCACCTAAGAGTCAGGGTGGATGCACCTAAGAGTCAGGGTGGGTGCACCTAATCGTTGTGGTGGGTGCACCTAATGACTAGCATGAGTGCACCTAAGGGTCGGAGTGGGTGCACCTAAGGGTCGGAGTGGGTGCACCTAAGGGTCGGAGTGGGTGCACCTAAGGGTCTTGGTAGGTGCACCTAAGGGTCAGGGTGGGTGCACCTAAGAGTCGGGGTTGGTGCCCCTAATCGTTGGGGTGAGTGCACCTAAGGGTCGGAGTGGGTGCACCTAAGGGTCAGGGTGAGTGCACCTAAGAGTCGGGGTGGGTGCAATTAATCATTGGGGTGGGTGCACCTGATGACTAGGGTGAGTGCACCTAAGGGTCGGAGTGGGTGCATCTAAGGGTCGGAGTGGGTGCACCTAAGGGTCGGAGTGGGTACAAATAAGGGTCGGGGTGGGTGCACCTAAGAGTCGGGGTGGGTGCACCTAATAATTGGGGTGGGTGCACCTAATGACTAGGGTGAGTGCACCTAAGGGTCAGAGTGGGTGCACCTAAGAGTCAGGGTGGGTGCACCTAATCGTTGGGGTGGGTGCACCTAAAGTTCAGGGTGGGTGCACCTAAGAGTCGGGGTGGGTGCACCTAATCGTTGGGGTGGGTGCACCTAATGACTAGGGTGAGTGCACCTAAGGGTCAGGGTGCGTGCACCTAAGAGTCGGGGTGGGTGCACCTAATCCTTGGGGTGGGTGCACCTAATGACTAGGGTGAGTGCACCTAAGGGTCAGAGTGGGTGCACCTAAGAGTCAGGGTGGGTGCACCTAATCGTTGGGGTGGGTGCACCTAAAGTTCAGGGTGGGTGCACCTAAGAGTCGGGGTGGGTGCACCTAATCGTTGGGGTTTGGTGCACCTAATGACTAGGGTGAGTGCACCTAAGGGTCGGAATGGGTGCACCTAAGGGTCGGAGTGGGTGCACCTAAGGGTCGGGTGTGTGCACCTAAGGGTAAGGGTGGGTGCACCTAAGAGTCAGGGTGGATGCACCTAAGAGTCAGGGTGGGTGCACCTAAGGTTCGGGTGTGTGCACCTAGGGGTAAGGGTGGGTGCACCTAAGAGTCAGGGTGGGTGCACCTAATCGTTGGGGTGGGTGCACCTAATGACTAGCATGAGTGCACCTAAGGGTCGGAGTGGGTGCACCTAAGGGTCGGAGTGGGTGCACCTAAGGGTCGGAGTGGGTGCACTTAAGGGTCTTGGTAGGTGCACCTAAGGGTCAGGGTGGGTGCACCTAAGAGTCGGGGTTGGTGCCCCTAATCGTTGGGGTGAGTGCACCTAAGGGTCGGAGTGGGTGCACCTAAGGGTCAGGGTGAGTGCACCTAAGAGTCGGGGTGGGTGCAATTAATCATTGGGGTGGGTGCACCTGATGACTAGGGTGAGTGCACCTAAGGGTCGGAGTGGGTGCACCTAAGGGTCGGGGTGTGTGCACCTAAGGGTCAGGGTGCGTGCACCTAAGAGTCGGGGTGGGTGCACCTAATCCTTGGGGTGGGTGCACCTAATGACTAGGGTGAGTGCACCTAAGGGTCGGAGTGGGTGCACCTAAGGGTCAGAGTTGGTGCACCTAAGGGTCGGAGTGGGTGCACCTAAGGGTCAGGGTGAGTGCACCTAAGAGTCGGGGTGGGTGCAATTAATCATTGGGGTGGGTGCACCTAATGACTATGGTGAGTGCACCTAAGGGTCTGAGTGGGTGCACCTAAGGGTCGGGGTGTGTGCACCTAAGGGTCAGGGTGCGTGCACCTAAGAGTCGGGGTGGGTGCACCTAATCGTTGGGGTGGGTGCACCTAATGACTAGGGTGAGTGCACCTAAGGGTCGGAGTGGGTGCACCTAAGGGTCAGAGTGGGTGCACCTAAGGGTCGGAGTGGGTGCACCTAAGGGTCAGTGTGAGTGCACCTAAGAGTCGGGGTGGGTGCAATTAATCATTGGGGTGGGTGCACCTGATGACTAGGGTGAGTGCACCTAAAAGGTCGGAGTGGGTGCACCTAAGGGTCGGGGTGTGTGCACCTAAGGGTCAGGGTGAGTGCACCTAAGAGTCGGGGTGGGTGCACCTAATCGTTGGGGTGGGTGCACCTAATGACTAGGGGGAGTGCACCTAAGGGTTGGAGTGGGTGCACCTAAGGTTTGGAGTGGGTGCACCTAAGGGTCGGAGTGGGTGGACATAAGGGTCGGAGTGGGTGCACCTAAGGGTCAGGGTGAGTGCACCTAAGAGTCGGGGTGGGTGCAATTAATCATTAGGGTGGGTGCACCTGATGACTAGGGTGAGTGCACCTAAGGGTCGGAGTGGGTGCACCTAAGGGTCAGAGTGGGTGCACCTAAGGGTCGGGGTGGGTGCACCAAAGGGTCAGGGTGGGTGCACATAAGAGACGGGGTGGGTGCACCTAATGACTATGGTGAGTGCACCTAAGGGTCGGAGTGGGTGCACCTAAGGGTCGGAGTGGGTGCACCTAAGGGTCTGGGTGGGTGCACCTAAGAGTCAGGGTGGGTGCACCTAATCGTTGGGGTGGGTGCACCTAATGGCTAGGGTGAGTGCACCTAAGGGTCGGAGTGGGTGTACCTAAGGGTCGGAGTGGGTGCACCTAAGGGTTGCGGTGGGTACACCTAAGGGTCAGGGTGGGTGCACCTAAGAGTCGGGGCGGGTGCACCTAATCATTGCGGTGAGTGCACTTAATGACTAGGGTGAGTGCACCTAAGGGTCGGAGTGGGTGCACCTAAAGGTCGGAGTGGGTGCACCTAAAGGTCAGGGTGAGTGCACCTAAGAGTCGGGGTGGGTGCAATTAATCATTGGGGTGGGTGCACCTGATGACTAGGGTGAGTGCACCTAAGGGTCGGAGTGGGTGCACCTAAGGGTCGGGGTGTGTGCACCTAAGGGTCAGGGTGCGTGCACCTAAGAGTCGGGGTGGGTGCACCTAATCGTTGGGGTGGGTGCACCTAATGACTAGGGTGAGTGCACCTAAGGGTCGGAGTGGGTGCACCTAAGGGTCAGAGTGGGTGCACTTAAGCGTCGGAGTGGGTGCACCTAAGGGTCGGGGTGGGTGCACCAAAGGGTCAGGGTGGGTGCACATAAGAGTCGGGTGTGTGCACCTAATGACTATGGTGAGTGCACCTAAAGGTCGGAGTGGGTGCACCTAAGGGTCGGGATGAGTGCACCAAAGGGTCAGGGTGGGTGCACCTAAGAGTCGGGGTGGGTGCACCTAATCGTTGGGGTGGGTGCACCTAATGACTAGGGTGAGTGCACCTAAGGGTCAGAGTGGGTGCACCTAAGGGTCAGAGTGGGTGCACCTAAGGGTCGGAGTGGGTGCACCTAAGGGTCGGAGTGGGTGGACATAAGTGTCTGGGTGGGGTCACCAAAGGGTCCGGGTGGGGTCACCTAGTGGTCCGGGGGGGTCACCTGGTGGTTCGGGGGGCTCACCTGGTGGTCCGGGGGGGTCACCTGGTGGTCCTGGGGGGGTCACCTTGTGGTCCGGGAGTGGTCACCTGGTGGTTCGGGGGGGGGGTCACCTGGTAGTCCGGGGGGGGGTCACCTGGTGGTCTAAGTTAAATGGCTGATATTTGATTGGCTATTTTAGGCTCCGCCCACTTTTAAAAATTTGAATCCCAGTCACGCATTGACCAACTGTTCCAAGTTTAGTGACTTTGCCATTGACCCTCTAAGAGCAGCGGCAGTTTTAAATTTTTCCATTAAAACATATGGCTGAAATTTGATTGGCCGTTGTAGACTCCGCCCACTTTTAAACATTTGAATTCTAGTCACCTATTAACCGATTAAATATTTTTTTTAAATCAAAATTTTTATTCAGATCTGGCATCAGGTAAAGTTTTACAGAAAGTAATAGAGTACATACAATGATTGATACAATACAGAAAAATATGACATGTATATTCAAAAAGGTGTAGGGTTAAAATCAAGCATTGTTTTTCAGGGAAAATTTTGCCTAGATCCTTTTTTTTTTTTTTTTTAAACCTCCAACCCTCCCAGTCCCTTCCCTCCCCCCAAGAAAAGCAAGTCAAGATCCGGAACACCCTGTTAATATTGGATTTCTACTAAGGTAGCCCTAAGAGATCCCAGATAGAGATAAAGGTCGTTTCGTTATTCTTGACATCTTTTTTTTCCCTTTCCCATTAAACATTTTTAACCGGCAAAACTCAAAAGTAGCACCACAGATAATCCAGAGAATTCCAGGTCATAATAATAGGCTTCCTAATCTACCTGCCACTCTCGCTTTCATATACCAAGTTGTGTCTACAACTGGTTTCATAACCTCCTGTATCTCATATGTAGTGAGTGAATTTTCAATAAATGGTCTCCACTTGTGAAAAAAGGATTGTATGGATTTTTCCTTGTTGCGTTCCGCATCTAATCTATCCATATACATGAGTACTTTCACAGTACCGATGACCTCATCCAGAGTAGGCACTTGGGGCTGTAGCCATTTCCTCAATATACATTTTTTTGCCGCAAGCAGTAAGACATGTGGCCCTTTGGTGCCCACTATGGGTGAATCAGCGTCCTCCTGATCCCTGGGAATGAACTGAAACACGCATTGCTGGGGTACATCCTTAACTTCAATTTCCCATACAGTCATGTGAAAAAATTAGGACACCCTTTGAAAGCATGTGGTTTTTTGTAACATTTTTAATAAATGGTTATTTCATCTCCGTTTCAACAATACAGAGAGATTAAAGTAATCCAACTAAACAAAGAAAACTGAAGAAAAGTCTTTTCAAGATCTTCTGTAAATGTCATTCTACAAAAATGCCTATTCTAACTGAGGAAAAAGATAGGACACCCTCACATGTATTCCCTCTTAAATTGGCTCAGATCTCACACAGGTATATCACACCAGGTGCACATAATTAGTAGATCGTTACTCTGCATGTTGAATGAGGCTTGCCCTATTTAAACCTCAGACATTTAGTTTGGTGTGCTCCTGACTGTTGAAGTGAGAGTGAGCACCATGGTGAGAGCAAAAGAGCTGTCAGAGGACTTCAGAAAAAAGATTGTAGCAGCCTATGAGTCTGGGAAGGGATTTAAAAAGATCTCAAAAGATTTTGAAATCAGCCATTCCACTGTCCGGAAGATAGTCTACAAGTGGAGGGCTTTCAAAACAACTGCCAACATGCCCAGGACTGGTCGCCCCAGCAAGTTCACCCCAAGAGCAGACCGCAAGATGCTAAAAGAGGTATCCAAAAACCCTAAAGTGTCATCTCGAGAACTACAGCAGGCTCTGGCTACTGTTGATGTAGAAGTACATGCCTCTACAATCAGAAAGAGACTGTACAAGTTTAACTTGCATGGGAGGTGTGCAAGGAGGAAACCTTTGCTTTCCAAGAGAAACATCGAGGCCAGACTGACATTTGCCAGCGATAAAGTTGACAAAGACCAGGACTTCTGGAATAATGTTCTTTGGACAGATGAGTCCAAAATTGAATTATTTGGACACAACAGCAGAGGACATGTTTGGCGTAAACCAAACACAGCATTCCAAGAAAAGAACCTCATACCAACTGTGAAGCATGGAGGTGGAAGTGTCATGGTTTGGGGCTGCTTTGCTGCAGCAGGACCTGGTCAGCTCACCATCATAGAATCCACGATGAATTCTACTGTGTATCAGAAGGTGCTTGAAGAACATGTGAGACCATCAGTTAGAAAATTAAAGCTGAAGCGGAACTGGACCATGCAACATGACAATGACCCAAAACATACTAGTAAATCAACCAAAGATTGGCTGAAAAAGAAGAAATGGAGAGTCCTGGAATGGCCAAGTCAAAGTCCAGATTTGAATCCCATTGAGATGCTGTGGGGTGACTTGAAAAGGGCTGTACGTGCAAGAAACCCCTCAAACATCTCACAGCTGAAAAAGTTCTGCATTGAGGAGTGGGGTAAAATTTCCTCAGACCGATGTCGAAGACTGGTAGATGGCTACAAGAACCGTCTCACTGCAGTTATTTCAGCCAAAGGAGGTAACACTCGCTATTAGGGGCAAGGGTGTCCTATCTTTTTCCTCAGTTAGAATAGGCATTTTTGTAGAATGACATTTACAGAAGATCTTGAAAAGACTTTTCTTCAGTTTTCTTTGTTTAGTCGGATTACTTTAATCTCTCTGTATTGTTGAAACGGAGATGAAATAACCATTTATTAAAAATGTTACAAAAAACCACATGCTTTCAAAGGGTGTCCTAATTTTTTCACATGACTGTATATCTTTGACATATGCACATATTTGCTCCCAGTACATTCTTAACTTAACGCATCCCCAAATCCCATGCAGAAGGTCGGCTTTGTACATATCACATTTGGGGCAATGTCTCAGGTAATACGCCGGCGCGTTGTCATAAGACAAGTTATAAGCATAAGTTGCCCTGTGAATTATTCTAAATTGTGTTTCTCTCCAGTGTTCACTGCTGATGGCATATCTTACTTTATCCATCCCTTCTCGTATTTTAAAAGTAAGTTTGTCATCAGCTAACTGTTTCTTCCAGTTTTTAAAGACCATCTGCACAACCCCCTCTAGCTTGATATTCATCAGCTTTCTATACTGTAGTGTGGAGATAGAATCTATGCTATTCGCCTGGTTCATCAAACTTGCGAACCTAGTTATGGTTGCCTCAGTGCCTAGTGTTTTTGATTGGGCTGCGCAGAATGTCTTTATCTGCAAAAACTGCAGGTACTGGCTTGGGGGTATGGAGTATTTGGACTGCACTTCTTCCCAGGATAGTAACTTTTGCCCATTAGCAACCAATAAATCTCCTAGGGTCCTTACATTTTTTCGACGCCAATCTTGAAACAGTTTATTAGATCTCCCTTAGGGGAAAGATGGGAGGGACCACAACGGCATGTAGGCTGAGATGTAAATTGGAAGCCGATATAACTTTCTGACATGTTTCCACGCCACTATTGTGTCCCTGAGTATTAAAGCTTGTTTGGCACTATCTGGAAGTAATGAGATTTTGGTGTGCAGCAGAGCATGTAGGTCAAGTGGCGCTACTAGTTCTTGCTCCAATGCCCTATCAGCATAACTTGAGGTTCCCCACACCCAGTCTCGAATATACCGCCAAAGTGCTGCCAAGTTGTAGCCCCAGATGTCAGGTAATTGCAAGCCCCCCTCCCATTTTAGAAGGCAAAGTTTCTTATATGCAATACGGGGCCTTTTTTCTTCCAGAGGAAAGCTACAAACGCGGACTGTAGCTTATTGATGTCCATGTGTTTCAATAAAAGCGGTATCGTCTGCAACGGATATACGAGCCTAGCAAAACTTGTCATTTTAATGAGACATGCCCTTCCTAATAATGTCAGTGGAAGTTCTTGCCATCTTTGTAATTCCTGAATAATTTTAGCTATCAAGGGGTCATAATTTAACTTGTACATCATGGCCGGGCATTTGCCTATTTTAATTCCCAGGTATTTTATATAGTCACGTGCTACCGTAATCAGGTCACCATCATATCTCGCTCCCAATCCCCTCCCTATATGCAGCAGCTGACATTTAGCCACATTAATCTTATATCCCATAAAGTTCGCACTTTATTTAGGGTATCCAGCACTTTTGACAAATCCTTGGTGGGGTCTTTTAGAAACAACAGCATATCATCCGCAAAACATGTCAGTTTAATTTCCTTGTTCCCCACTTTTATTCCTTCATAAACATCCAAACTGAGTAGGTGCCTTGCAAGTGGTTCAAGAGCTATGTTGAATAAAAGTGGGGAAAGTGGGCACCCCTGTCTCGTACCTTTCCGAAGTTGGAACGTGGTGGATAAAAAACCTGGGAGACAGATCCTTGCTTGTGGGGCGGTGTAAATTGCCCGGACAAACGCCCTAAATGGGCCTTGAATTCCTATCTTGTCTAACACTAGATCTAACCATTGCCAATTGACGTTGTCAAAAGCCTTTTCGGCATCCAAAGCCAAAAGAGCCTCTCTTCCCATCTCATCCGTCTGCCGTCTCCTGAGGAGCCAATCCTGGACTGCCAAGACTGTTCGTATGTTAATTGTTGCTGAACGGCCCTTCACAAATCCAACTTGATGTGAGCCAATAAATTTGGGCATAATGTTAGCTAGTCTATTAGCCATTATCTTTGCCAGAATCTTTAGATCTTGATTTATCAGGGAAATTGGTCTATAGGATCCCGGAAGAGTGGGATCTTTATCTTGTTTGGGTATCAATTTAATATGTGCCAAGTTTCCTGAAGGCATTACTGTATGGGTTTGGATGATGGAATTAAATAACAGTAGCAGGCTAGGGACCACCTCTGAGCCCAGTGATTTATAAAATTCCGCTGGGAAACCATCGGGCCCCGGGGCCTTCCCGTTATGTAAGGATTTTATCACCAGATGGATTTCTTTCTCCGTAATAGAAGCGTTAAGCATTAACAAGTCAGGCTCCTCAACAGACGGCAAAGAGACTGAGTCTAGGAAGGCATTCCCCTCTTTAATGTCACAAGGGTCCTGGGCATATAACTGTTCATAATAACTTTTAAATATCTCTAGTGTGATTTTTGGATCACTGCTCAGTTCCCCATTCACTGTTTGAAGTCTGGGGGGTGGCAATTGCGTTCTCTTCCCTTGTGCAAGCCTGGCCAGCAATCTACCTGACTTGTTTCCAAATTTAAAGAAGTACGCAGAAGAGTGATCTGCATGGATCCTTTCCAACTTTTCTGTGTAGTGATAGTTATGTTTAGCCGTCACCCATTTAGTTTTTTGGGCCTCTGTGGGGTTCTGTTGGAACGCCGTATAGAGTGTTCTCAAGTTATTTGTAGCTTCTAAGAATTTGGAGCGTGTATCCTTTTTTTGAGCCATGGTATAGGAAATGATATTTCCTCTCAGTACAGCTTTTGCTGTGTCTCAAAAAAGGGACGGGTTGTCCTGGTGCTGCCTATTTGTATCTTTATATTCCCACCACCATCCTAGTAGCTTAGATCAAAAAGTCTCGTCCATAGCTAAATACCCCGATAGACGCCATAGAATATCCTGACCCTTTGGGCTATCTTCTCTCACTTTCAATGATAGCGGTGAATGGTCGGAAATTACCATCTCCTCTACCTTCACCTCCCTCACTTTGGTAGTCAATAGACTGGATCCTAAGAAATAATCTATCCGGGACCAAGCACATTGAGAGTGAGAGAAGTGTGTATATTCCCGTTCCATGGGGTTGTAATGTCGCCAGATATCTGTCAATTTAGTAGCTTCCAGCATAGTGGGAAGTATGGACGATGTCTTCTGCTTATCTGCTCTACCAATCCTGGTTCGTTTCCTATCTTCAGGGACCGAATGCACCATATTAAGGTCTCCTCCAATTAACACTAAGTTGTTGGAGTCCTGCAGGATTAGCCTGTCTAAATTCCCAATGAAGGGACCTGCTTGCACATTTGGGGCGTAGACATTATAAATTGACAATTTCCCTGCAGGGATCTCTATGGTTAGGGTAACCAACCTCCCACTGTCATCCGTATCTGTTGTCAATATCTTACAATGCAGTTTTTTATGCAATAGTATGAGCACCCCTGCCTTTTTCCCGTCAGATGGGGACCCTATCACTTCTCCCACCCATAACTTTTGCATTCTCTTAAAATCTGTTGCCCCTAGATGCGTTTCTTGTAATAAAGCAATATCTGCATGCAATTTTTTCAAATGACGTAAAACCATCATCCTCTTATGCGGAGAGCGTAGACCTTTGACATTCCAGGTTACGATTTTGACCATCTTAGTACTGTATTAATTTCTCTCACAAATTATGTTTAGATTATCTGTAGTGCTATGAAATCCCAACTCCCTCCCTTCCCAACTTAAAACAAAATAACCCCCTTTATCACCAAGGGCGATTGCGAACTTATAAATTCCTGACTTCACCTTTTTCTCATATATCAAGAGACTACGCTATGTCTCGTCCTCCTTTGCTCAATCTCCGCAGTAATAATATAATCGCTATCCGCTATCCGGAAGAAACCTTTGCCCATTATACAGAAAGGGGGGAAAATTCCTTTGAACCATGTCGTTTCCCAACTTAACACACAGACAGGCAGTCTAAATGAGATTCCAGATCAATCATCTGGTGGCGATTCAGCTGAGTAGCCTACTAATACCAACCCATGAGAGCCATGGAAGTCAACTGTAGCATAGATAAGCATCAGATGGAACAGATATAATATACGGGAGAACTCACTGCCATAACTACAGTTTACATGTAGATTTGAGTGTTATCAGAACAAGCGCCTAGCACTTTAATCTCTCCTGGAACGTCGATCCTCAAAGTTTCGATTTCCTCGTCGACGTGGTGATCGCGGCCTTTGTGAAGCTGGCATATCCCGCTGTGTTGATGGCGGCCTTCTGGGTGGTGTAAGCGTGTCAGGTGATCGCTCGGCCCCTCTATCCAGTGTTAGTAAGTTTATACTTTTCTCGGCCTCCTCTGGTGTCTCAAAAACCTCCGATGAGCCATCCTCCTTAAAAACTTTCAGTATCGCCGGGTATATCAATGCAAACTTTCGCTTCTTCCTCACGAGAGTTGAGCAAATTACTGAGAAAGCCCTTCTCCGTCTCGAGACCTCAGCGCTATAGTCACCGAATAAAAGTATCTTATAGCCTCTTACGTCGATTGGTTTCCCTCTCTTCTTGAAGTGTCCCAAAATATCTGCATAGTTTAGGTACTTAACAATGGTGGGACGGGGCCTTGCGGTTTGATCATTATTTTGCTCGTCATTTTGGCCCGTCCGCATTGGTCCCATTCGATGTGCCCTTTCTACTACACAGGGACTGCGGATACCTAGGGCTTTTGGTATATCTACCGCACAAATTGATGCAAGCTGGCTGGATGGGATCGATTCTGGTAGGCCTATTATTCTTATATTACTGCGTCGGGACCGGTTTTCCAGGTCTTCTATTTTATCTCGAAGGCCCGAGGGAGATTTTAGCACTGCCTGTAGCTGCATCTGGGACTGGCCCAGGTCGCTTTCAAGTGAGCTGATTCTGTTTTCCAGTTCAGAAATCTGGGACGAGTGCATAGAAACGTCGGCCTGCAGTTGCGCCAGCGTGGTCTCCACCATGGCCTCAAGCGCGGCTTTAATATCTGGGGCTAAAAGTTTAGCTACTTCCACCGCCAATGCTTTACAGCCAACCCCCAGCCCTTGTAGTACCTCAGGCTCCTGGTCAGTACTGTCCGTATCCACAACCGGTTCAGTGGCCTTCGAGGTTATGGGGGGGGGGTTGAGATGAGGATCTGGCTGAGCGCATGAGACGATCTGCCGCGCCCGCCATCTTGTCTTCCCCAACTTTGCACTTCGTGTGCCTGCGGTGTGCTGGGCTTCCCACACTTGCGCCACTCCTGGTCAGGTACTTCTCCATCCACTCCGGAGGAGGTATGAAGCAGGTGAGTGGGGTTTGCACCCCTCTGAAAACACTTGTGGCTTTGTGATCGGTTCTCCGGTGCGGAGCTCTCGTCTCCTGCTGCCTCACATACGAGCGCCGGAACTGGAAGTCCTAACCGAATATATTAAGTTCAACAACCCTGCCATTAACAATATTGAAATGGCAGCAATTTAACATTTTCTCACTGAAGTCAATAGGGAAAATCTGATTGGTTGTTTGTAGCTCTGCCCACTTTTAAATGTCCCCAAAATGTGACATAAATTTTCAGGTTGACCACATGACTAAGTGACCCAATTTTGGTGAGTTTCACTCCGAAGCTGTATGAGTGACAAACGTTTGCATTTTTCCAATAAAACTCCAATAAAAAAAGAGGTTTTTGGGGGCCCGCCCCAGGGACCCGGAGGGTGGGATCGGTTAACAAAGCACAAGCAAGATACTCGTGTATGTACCGACCAAGAGTGCAAAGTTCGGTATTTATACTCCTAAATCTGTGGGAGGAGTAGCAATTTGAACATCTCATTATAGTCAATCGGGAGAATTTGATTGGTTCTGTGTGGCCCCACCCACATTTTAGGGTCTCTGAAATGTTCTAACAAATTGCACGTTGACCCCATGACTAAGTGACCCAAGTTTGGTGACTTTAGTTTCAAATCTATGCGACTGGGAGCGATTTGAAAATTTTCCCTGTCAAAGTCAAAGGGAAAAACGTGGATTTTGGGGGCCCGTCCCAGGGGCCCGGAGGGTGGGATCGGTTAACAAAGTACAAGCAAGGTACTCGGGTGGGTGCCAACCAAGTCTGCAAAGTTTGGAATTTGTACTCCTAAAAATGTGGGAGGAGTAGCAATTTGAACGTCTCATTACAGTCAATGGGGAGATTTTGATTGGTTCTGTGTGGCCCCGCCCACATTTTGGGGTCCCCGAAATGTGCCAAAAAATTTCGGGTTGACCCCATGACTGAGTGACCCAAGTTTGGTGACTTTAGCGTCAAAGCCTGGCGAGTGGGAGCGATTTGAAAATGTACCCTGTCAAAGTCTATGGGAAAAAAGGGGGCTTCCGGGGTCCGCCACGGGGGCCCCGGGGGTGGGATCGCTTATAAAAGCACAAGCAACTCAAGTCGCTATAGGTCGAAGAAGTGTAGAAAGTTTGGGGTATGTAGCCCCAAAACTGTAGGAGGAGTAGCGTGTAGAAAATGCGGCTAAGAATAATAAGAAGAAGAAGAATAAGCTGAAACGCTTTTTGACAATCGAATATCAATATGTTGGCTTTTGCAAGCCAACATAATAATAAGCTGAAACAATCGAATAACAGGATGTTACAGAATAACAGGATGGTACAGAATAACAGGATGGTACAGAAGAACTGTCACGGCCTTTGGTTTGCGCTGTGACACTGTTGCCACACTTGTGGTTGCCCGCGGCAACGTGTTGCTGTGAGAGCATGCGGTGGCAGTGTCTCGGCCTTCTGGGTGATTGCCGGGACATGGTTGCCACGCATGTGGATTGGTATGCTTGTGTGTGCACTTCCCCTTTATGTGGCTTCCTTCCTTTGTCTGGTGTTGGAAGGGTTAACTCCCTTCCTAGTGTTTTGTGAACACTGGGTTTATGTGTGTGTGGGTGTGGGTGTGGCTGCTTGGGCTATTTAGCCTCTGCTGGAGGCCTGAAGCTCTGGGTTCCTCCAGCCTTGGTGTATGTTGGTGGTTCACGGTTCCTGGCTTGTTTCATCTGTCCAGTGAGGGCCACCCTTGTGGTCATAGATGTTCAATGTTATCCCGGTGTCTCCTTCCCTTTCTGTCCCTATTTGTATGGAGTGAGTTATGTTCAGGGTGTTTGTATATCTAGTTGGTGTTACATGTCTGGTGGTGTTGGGTGCATGTTTACTAGACATTCACCTGTCATGTTTATTGTAGCTATGGGTGTCCTGGGTTCCTGTGTGGTTGTGGTTTGTGCTGTGTCCTCTAATGTTGGTGTGGACACCAGCACTTGTGCACGGGTTCCAGTCAGTGTGTCTGTGGCAGCAGTGGCGCACCTACAGGGGGGGGCCAGCGGGTCTGGACCCCTTCCCTAGAACAACCAGCCAAATTATTATTTTTTTAATCCTTCAGGGCCGCACCGCCGATCACCACAGGCGGCGCGGCCCTGGATGTAATTGCGGCGGTAGTGGTGGGGGCCGGGGGGGCAGTAGGAGTACTAGGAGATGAGCGCTTCCATTGTGGAAGCGCTCATCTCCATATCTAATCCATCTGTATCGCCGTCCTTAGGACAGCGACACAGATGTCTGTGCTGTGCTGTGGCAGAGAGGGAGAGGTGTGTCCCTCCCTGTTCTTCTGATAGGGAGCTGGCACTATGGGGCACTAAAGGGGAGAATGGCACTATGGGGCATCTGGTGGTACTTTTTTTTTTAGGTGGCACTTCTTACTGCCGCATTATGGGGGGGGGGCACCATGGGGGAGAGGAGCACTATGGGGGCTCTAAAGGGGCTTTTTTATTTTATTTTTTTACACATTATGGGGGGCACTGTAGGGGAGAACGACACTAGGGGGCATCTGGTGGCACTATAGGGGCATTATTTGGGGGGAACCATGGGGGAGAGGAGCACCATGGGGGCTCTAAAGGGGCTTTTTTTTTACACATTATGGGGGGCACTATGGGGCATCTGGTGGCACTATAGGGGCATTATTTGGGGGCACTATGGGGAAGTGGGGGTTCTAAAGGGGCCTTTTTTTCTTATTGGCACATGGGGGCATTATGGCATCTGGTGGCACTAAGGGGGCATTTTTTACTGGCACATTATGGGAGGCACTATAGGGGAGGGCGGCACTATGGAGGAGTGGAGCACTATTGGGGCATATGGTGGCACTTTGAAGGGGCATTTTTTACTGGCACATTATGGGGCGGCACCATGGGGGAGAGGAGCACTATGGGGGCATCTGGGGGGTCTAAAGGGGCTTTTTTTTATTCACATATTATGGTGGCACTATAGCGGAGAATGGCACTATGGGGTATCTGGTGGCACTATAGGGGCATTATTTGGGGGCACTAAGGGGAAGTGGGGGCTCTAAAGGGGCCTTTATTCTTATTGGCACATTATGGGGGCATTATGGCATCTTTGTGGCACTAAGGGGGCATTTTTTTACTGGCACATTATGGTAGGCACTATAGGGGAGAGCGGCACTATGGGGGAGTGGAGCACTATTGGGGCATATGGTGGCACTTAGAAGGTGCATTTTTTACTGGCATATTATGGGGGACACTATGGGGAAGGGGGAGAGGAGCACTATGAGGGCATTTACTGGGGCACTATATAGGGGTATTTTATACTGGCATACATTATGGGGACATTAGCTCAACAGCGGGCACTAAGCGGGGGTATTTCATGTACTGTCATATTGTAGGGAGAATTTTTAGTACTAGGAGGTATTATGCGGAGCTTTGCTAATACTGGGGGGCTATGAGGAACATGATTACTAGTATGGGCACTATAGGGGCTTTAATACTACTAAGTGTGCTCTGGCAGAGAATTATTTCTATTTTGGGGAGCCCTGTTACTTTGGGGGGCACCCTGCCACAGTATCAGCTTAGCACAATAATTTTTGGGGGACATTATCTTTATACTATTAGTGTCTGGGCGCAGTTATTTTTTTTAGAGCACTGTGTGCCAATAATTGTTGAAGGGGGCACTATCTGTTTGGTAGTAGTATTTCCAAGGGGACTGTTTCTGCAGTATAGTATTGGGGGCACAGCGGGCACAGTATTGGGGGTGTCAGGAAAGGGTGTTCAGAAGATGTGCAGATAATGGAAATGTGGGAAACTAATGTCTGTTTGTTAATCTCTGCAGAGATGGGAGATGGCTGAAAAATCATCATGGCGGTCTAGTCTGAATGGAGAAGATGAGGAAAGAGAACGTTTACAACAAAGGTGACATCACTGGATGTAAGAGGTATGTGGTGCTATGTAGGAGAGGAGATGCTCCGGCTCCTCCCCCTGCCATTTGCAGAAGGAGGATTCAGAGCTGGGTGAGGACCGTCAAGGGGGGCAGCAGGCCACGGGCGGGTGGCAGATGGTGGGGGGAACCATAGGCCTTGAGCAGAATCAGGGGAGGGAGGAGAGCGGAGGAGCTTCCTGGCTGTAGCCGGCTGTCTATTGTATAATGTGAAGCAGGCAGTGCAGCCAGGACAGACCTCCCCCCCTCTCCGTATGATGTGTAGAGACAGGCCGCAACTATAGAATGTCAGCTGTACAGTGTTTGTTGGGAGTGGCCTATTATATGTAGGAGGGGCTTTTAATAATGGGCGGGGCCAAAAAATGCGGCGCATTGTTGTTATCCTGCAGGGCTTTTAGAATCGCTAAGTAAAAGAATCAGCACAACACAATACACCCCTTCCCTGCATTTTTAAGTATAAAGGGGGCTTTGAAAAATTGAATTAGCACAGCGCACTACACATGCCACATTTTTTTGCCTTTCGGACCCCCCCTAGACAAAATTCCTGGGTGCTCCCCTGTGTGGCAGGTAAGTGTGTTATAGGTTTCGCTTACCTGCCATCTCTATAGCTGTATGTGTTCCCCTCTCTTTGCAGCCTGACCTCAGATAGAGACTCCTGTTCCTCCATGACTGGGATGAACAGGTCGTCTCTCCCCTGCTCCTAAGTGAGGGATTTCCAGGGCGACTCAGGATATTAGGTATCCAGGGTATGAGCCGTCCCACCATCGGGGTCCGCTCATACGGTGAGGAGTCATGGAGAGGATTAGGGATGTTGTAGGAGGTGACCTGCTCCCTTATTACTCCTTTTGGCCAGGCTGATCCCCTTTACCCTTTGACACCGCACGGTGTGTGGTTTCCCCCACTCCCCGCCAAGACAAGAACAGGATGTTACAGATGACAGGATGTTACAGAATAACAGGATGTTACAGAATAACAGGATGTTACAGAATAACAGGATGTTACAGAATAACAGGATGTTACAAAAGAACAGGATGTTACAAAAGAACAGGATGTTACAGAAGAACAGGGTGGTACAGAAGAACAGGGTGGTACAGAAGAACAGGGTGGTACAGAAGAACAGGATGTTATATAAATTCTATCAGTGCTGTAAGGAAGTTCACTGAGCAGTAGTGTCAGTTCATACAAGGTGAGTGAAGCAACTCCCACCCGGGAAGTATGTCTGACCAACTATACATGTTAGCTTTTCAGGGCTACCAGGGAAAGGACACATACCTAGCACCTCAACACAACACACACATGTGCAATGGGCCAGGATACTGGTGGATAAAAGTCTGTATTTGTTGTGATGCCAATTGCAGCGTGCCCAGGGTACTACCCCAGGGCCCTTCCAAGGTGTTATAACGCACGTCCCAGATTAGGAATGCCAGAGTGGTGTAATGGCCTATAATGTCTCTATAGGATAGTGATAATGGTGTCACGGTGTCTCCTACCTGGGTACGGCTTGACTCCTGGCTCACTTACAATAAATTTGAGTGTAGTGATAGTAGGAGTAATAGAGGAATTTTGCAGCAGAAATGATGTCCAGAACTTTAGATGAAGTTCAAACATTTAATTACTGAAGATGACTTGTATCCAAGCAGTGTACAGCTTTGATCTCTGGTCCCAGCAGGTTTTAGCAATGATTGGCAGGAAATGAATGCTTCTGCTTTAAATGTGAGCTTGCAGGATAAGTCGTCTGCTTGGTAGCTCTGTAATTGTGACAGGAATTAATCTTCTGCACTTTTCTATAACTTCTGCTTTATAGGGACAGACTAGCTGAGGAGGAATAGCTTCTCCTAGGTCTCTGGACTTACTCTCAGGTGGTTTCTCGGGGGAAGCTTTCTTCCTGGATCTCTAGAGGTTGTCTGTAGCTTTCTGCTTCTTCATCCAGCTGAGGCTGAAGGAGCTCAGCTGGGTATGTGATCAGGTCTCAGCCGAGACAAGATCCTTGCTGTCTTCCCTATGCAGGGGAACTCCTCTCTCACACACCCTACCCCTAGCAGGGGGTGGGCTACACTAACTCTAACTTCTTTCTCCACCCATGCTGCAGGAAGTGGGAACAGTCCACACCCCCCACAGAAGAGGAGCTAAGCTGGAATAATCCATTCCAGCCTAGATACACTAAACTAGGACTAGTACCTGGCCAATGCATTGCTGCCACCTGCTGGTAAACCTGGAAAATTACAAAGAACAATTGTATTCAACATGGTTTTATATGCACATTTGTGAAGACATAATATAAATTACATCAGATGACAATGTAAAAGCTCTTAACAGATAGTAGCGGGGTAGAGGTTTGTAGTAACACAACTCTGGGGTGTTACACATGGGCCATACCAAAACTGTTGATTGATTGCACAGTCTGATCATGCCTGTTCTTCTCCAGACTGGGAGCCGTTGCATGAGAAGCTGATATTGAATTAAAGGAGGCCTCTAGCTGGCTGCTAAGTTCTCATTAGTCAGCTCAATATCATGAACAGAGTATAGGGAGGCCACCCATCTCTCCCCCAATTCCAGCAATCCAGAATCTTTTCTGGCTTTTATACCCAACCCAAAAATTGTTTCTCTGCACAGCTTAAACCCTGGTTGCCTAAAAATCACCTTTAGTTATAAAAATATGCAACTCTAGCCTGTGATTTTACATATATATATATATATATATATACAGTTGCAAGAAAAAGTATGTGAACCCTTTGGAATGATATGGATTTCTGCACAAATTGGTCATAAAATGTGATCTGATCTTTATCTAAGTCACAACAATAGACAATCACAGTCTGCTTAAACTAATAACACACAACGAATTAAATGTTTTTATTGAACACACCATGTAAACATTCACAGTGCAGGTGGAAAAAGTATGTGAACCCCTTGATTAATAACATCTCAAAGAGCTAATTGGAGTGAGGTGTCAGCCAACTGAAGTCCAATCAATGAGATGAGATTGGAGGTGTTGGTTACAGCTGCACTGCCCTATAAAAAACACACACCAGTTCTGGGTTTGCTTTTCACAAGAAGCATTGCCTGATGTGAATGATGCCTCGCACAAAAGAACTCTCAGAAGACCTATGATTAAGAATTGTTGACTTGCATAAAGCTGGAAAGGGTTATAAAAGTATCTCCAAAAGCCTTGCTGTTCATCAGTCCACGGTAGGACAAATTGTCTATAAATGGAAAAAGTTCAGCACTGCTGCTACTCTCCCTAGGAGTGGCCGTCCTGTAAAGATGACTGCAAGAGCACAGCGCAGACTGCTTACAAAAGTCGCTGGCATATGCTAACATCCCTGTTAGCGAATCTACGATACGTAAAACAATAAACAAGAATGGATTTCATGGGAGGATACCACAGAGGAAGCCACTGCTGTCCCAAAAAAACATTGCTGCACGTTTACAGTTTGCACAAGAGCACCTGGATGTTCCACAGCAGTACTGGCAAAATATTCTGTGGACAGATGAAAGCAAAGTTGAGTTGTTTGGAAGAAACACACAACACTATGTGTGGAGAAAAAGAGGCACAGCACACTAACATCAAAACCTCATCCCAACTGTGAAGTATGGTGGTGGGGGCATCATGGTTTGGGGCTGCTTTGCTGCGTCAGGGCCTAGACGGATTGCTATCATCGAAGGAAAAATGAATTCCCAAGTTTATCAAGACATTTTGCAGGAGAACTTAAAATTAAAACCTCATAAAATTCATCAGGACATACATATACATTGGTTAAGCTTGATTTCTTAAGAGAGAAACCCATACTTACACCTTGTTATTGCTGTGTTTACATGCTGAGGGGGCGTATAACAACAATGCCTGAGCTCTCCCTCATGAATATTTGTGGGCGTGAACAACCTGACCTTCCCCTCACCCTGCTCTGCACAACCTGTTTGCATTAAAAAAAAAACTGTCACATGATCATCTCCTAGCTCACACAGGCAGATACAGCTACGGCTCTGATGCAGCTACGGCTCTATCTATAAGATGGACATATAGCTGTATCTAAGCTACCGCTGATTCTAAGCTACCGCTGTGTCTAAGCTACCACTGTGTCTAAGCTACAGCTGATTCTAAGCTATCGCTGTATCTAAGCTATCGCTGTATCTAAGCTACGGCTCTATCTATAAGATGGACATATAGCTGTATCTAAGCTACTGCTGTATCTAAGCTACCGCTGTATCTAAGCTATCGCTGATTCTAAGCTATCGCTGTATCTAAGCTAACCCGATTGAGATGCTGTGACATGACCTCAAGAAAGCGATTCACACCAGACATCCCAAGAATATTGCTGAATTGACACAGTTCTGTAAAGAGGAATAGTCAAGAATTACTCCTGACCGTTGTGCACATCTGATCTGCAACTACAGGAAATGTTTGATTGAAGTTATTGCTACCAAAGGAGGTTCAACCAGTTATTAAATCCAAGGGTTCATATACTTTTTCCACCTGCACTGTCAATGTTTACATTGTGTGTTCAATAAAAACATGGTAACATTTAATTCTTTGTGTGTTTTTAGTTTAAGCAGACTGTGATTGTCTATTGTTGTGACTTAGATGAAGATCAGATCACATTTTATGACCAATTTGTGCAGAAATCCATATCATTCCAAAGGGTTCACATACTTTTTCTTGCAACTGTATGTATATATATAGTGGGGAAAATAAATACCGTAGTTTTCGCTTTATAAGATGACACCTGATGATAAGACGTACCTAGGTTTTAGAGGAGGAAAATAGGAAAAAAATATTTTGAACCAAAAGATGTGCTAAAATATTTTATAAAATAATAATAATAGTTTACACTGTTATGGGGATCTACAGATGACACAGTATTATGAGGATATTTGGGAGATCTTTGGATGACGCACTGTTATGTGACTCTAACCCCCCTCATCCTTTAGAATACACCCATGTACTGCAGTTCCATGTGCAGCGTTCTCCGCTTGTTCCTTATTTTAGGCAACAATTTATGGAACCAGTACCCGCTTACCCCTTGCTCCTGAAGAAGTGCACACTACAGGGTTAACAGAAACTCATTGAGCAGGACTTGTTCCTATTAGGTAGCCTCATACAAGCGGTAGCAGGGGCTCTCCAGTAGTCTGCCCTGGTGTTAGCTACACAGACACTCCCGGGCAGCCCTGGGGAATTGAATGACCCCCTTCTGTAAAGTGGGATAGCTGGACCGGAGCCTCTATTAAATAAAAAGAGACTTGGTCCTTTGCTGTCACGATCTGGGGACCTACCGCAGTTACATGATTTTCAACTGTGTTCATCCATAAACAGTGTCCATGAATTCCGCGATGGTAGTCCGGGATACAGTTGAATATATACTGTACCTCTGACTCTTGGTCCCATCTGCCTATCTCTGAATAATAAGAGAGTGATTAGCTGTATTTTATTTAAGTATCTCCTATCTAAGGCTGAATACAGTACTCTCCAAGAAAAGATCTCCACTATCCTCCTGGAAAGACGGAAGGAAATCGAGTTCTCCAAGAAAAAGAAATTTCTGAGAGATACAGAAGACTATAAGAGCAACAGAATCTACCATTGGCCAGACTCCACCGGATTTCGTCCGAGGAAAAGTGGAAGGGCTTCCTCCATGGACTCTCAGAGATCAGCTTCAAGGCAGGATTCTCGCCATCCTGATGAGCAATGCAGACCTAAGAACACTCGAAGAGCACCCAGAACTGGGACATCGCAACAACAAATGTCATCCGTCACTACCAGATCCCAGGTACCGTAAAGTTCAATTAATACACATACCACACACTTGTTACCGTCATCTGAGTCACTGGTGATTAACATCTCCTCGACTCCCCTCAGTCCATCCGAACTGACTTTATTACAAAAAGGACTATCATTTTGTCCCTCATACTGTTTAAACAGTTTTGAGCTGGAACTTGACTTACTGCGCTTTTTCAGAAATATTCGCCTTCGAGCATATTTCGAAGATGATGATAGAGAAGCACACCCTACTCCTGATAAGGAAGGATCACTTATATCAGCCCGGGACCTAGGCTTACGTACCAAAAGCACATACATGCCCCCACGGAATCAGCCAGCTGTGGAAACCTTTATCAAATTAGTGCAAAGAGACACTGACACTTTTATTAAAGGGGTCAGAGAGGGCCAATACAAATACATGAATAATTTGACCAATACAGAAAGAGTATCCCTAGAAGCACTAAAACGGGCAAAAAAGTTGATTCTGAAACCTGCAGATAAGAGGGGAGCACTTGTCGTGATGGACAAAATTCAGTACGTGGCGGAAATACACCGTCAAATTAATGATACAACAGTCTATAGAAAATTAGACCACAACCCCACACATCTATAGCCACCCTAATCAACAATACCCTAAGACATCATCATACTAAGGGCACCATTGATACTTCAACTGTCAACTTTTTAACCAAAGCCTACCCCATTACACCAGTTTTCTATGTACTACCTAAGATCCATAAAAATCTCCATAATCCTCCTGGCCGACCGATAGTTGCATCCACAGAATCCATACTATCTCCTCTGTCTATTTTTCTTGAAAAGGTCCTTACCCCTCATGTTAAACGTACCAGATCTTTCCTCTTAGATACTACATCATTTCTTAAACTGATTAGACAACTGGATCTATTACCATCTGACACATTTCTGGTTACCTGGGATGTCACTAGTTTATATACCTCTATTAAACACGAAAAGGGCATTGATGCAGTAACCACTATGTTGACCAATACCGATTTACACAAAGACATCATCTCATTATGTCTAGACCTTCTCAAGTTAGTGCTTCATCACAACTTCTTCATGTTCCAGGACACATTCTACCTACAGGTACAGGGTACCGCTATGGGGTCAAACGTGGCCCCTCCATACGCAAATTGTTTTATGGCACATTTGGAGACCACCCATATATACCCGTCAGATCTCTTTATAACACATTGTAGGCTATGGAGAAGGTACATAGACGACATTTTCTGCATCTGGACCGGAACAGAAGAATCACTCCTCACATTCCACAATCACTTAAACTCCATTTGGCCAGAGCTCCAGTTCACTATCCACCATAGCAACTCATCAATAGCCTATCTGGACACAGTCGTCACCATAAATTCTCAGGGCAAACTCAAAACTGATCTATATCGCAAACCGACTGACCGTAACAGCTTATTACACTTTTCCAGTTTCCATCCACCCATGACAAAAAAATCTCTACCATGTTCACAATTAAAAAGAATACAGACCATAGTGGATGATCCCCTCATACTAAAAGAAAGGGAGGATGAGATGAAACAGAGGTTTAGGACCAGGGGTTACCCAGAACATACCCTCAAGACTAACATCAGAAATAGGACTCCAAGAAATAATAATAAAAGAATCCCATTTGTCCACACCTTCCATCCTAGCTCCAACAAAGTTTTACATATCATCCGCAACCACTGGCCAATTCTCAAAAAGGCGTATCCGAAAATAGAGGAATTTCACAATCTAGTACTTTCATGCAATCGTCGTCCCCGCAATCTACGAGATAACTTGGTGAGGGCAGACCTGGGCTCCGAGACATGCTTACCTAGACAGGTTTTTCTACAGACCCAGAGGAAAGGCACATTCCCATGCCTCACATGTTCCCAGTGTTCTAACATACAAAAAGGCTCCCAATTTACGCACCCCCAAACTGGCAAAGCGTTTAATATAAATGGCTTCTTTACCTGTGACACTGACTTTGTCATTTACCTTATAAAATGCCCTTGTGGAATAGCTTATGTAGGAGAAACCACACAAAAAGCGAGAGACAGGATTTGTCAACACAAATCAACGATACGGAGGAAAAATCTACTGCTACCAGTCCCGATAAACACAAACATTCTATATCTCAATTAGAGTACCAGATAATTGAACAGGTACCTCCACCTCGCAGAGGGGGTAATAGGATCAGAAACCTCAAATTCAGAGAAGCTTATTGGATTCACACACTGCAGACGCTCCATCCGAAAGGAATGAACAAAGAATATGAGATCCAATGTTTATTATAATGCGGTTATGAATGTGTGTCCAATCATCATATTAACTCCTATTTCTCCTTTTTCCTGACAGGCTTCCTGATCCCCACCTCTTGGACCACGTGCCGTCTACTGTATCCTTGACCTATATTTTCTATTACTTAGTTTACACCAATACAACATCACATAGATACATACTACACATCAGTGCCGTTCACATATACCACTTACACCATTTCATCTAGCATCACACTGTAATTACATCACTTTAGTTCAAAATATACACTGCACTATATTACCAGTCTATATATTAACACATTTGGCTATGTATACTCATCCATTAGTATTATCCCTTCACATATAATCACATATTGTCATGTTCATATCCTCTTTTCCCTTCTATTATGCTATACTATATAATCCCTTATCCTTTTGCTTCTTCCTAAAGTCCCCAGTGTTGTTTCAGATGACTGCATCCAACAGACCGATTCACTTCCGGTCGTTGGAACGCAGTCAAGTGACCTGATGCGTTCCATTTGCCGATTCACTTCCGGCCAATGGAACGCACGGCGTCACACGTGCTCCATCTCCCAGGTCCGCCCCCCTCTCAAGGCGCGCTCCCTGGCACTCTTTTAAAGCAGTGGATCGCATTGCTATGGGCACACACCTCAAACCACTGGTGCTGACAGCACCTGATCTACACTTGTGTGTCTTCCACATCCTCCTTCCATCTCCAGCGGCAATGGTAGGTCCTCCTGAGTGGGGATTAGGCTCCTTTATCTGTGTGATATTTTTCTTCTATATATAACTAAGGAATACTATCATCACCATACCTGGGGTTATTAGTCTGTGACTTATTAGGGTGGAATTGGCATCATACTGTAATTAGAGGACTCTGTTTAGATATGGCTTTTCCTTAATTTTACTCTTCAGGAACCATCGCATCGCCATGTAAATCCTATGTTGTATGCCAGTATAATACTATGTAGCTACTGAATTGTAATTTTACATCAGGATGATTTCTCATTAATTATCTGCCTGCCATTTTTTTCTTATTTTTTCTTTTTTCTTTTTTTCACCTTTTATGTCCTTTTTAAGTTTATTGTCGCCCATGGTTTACTACATAGGTTTATGTATATGCCTTGTATATGTATGTATGTATGTATATATATATATATATATGACACTATTACTCTCTGTTCCATAATGTCTGATGAAGGCTAATATAGCCGAAAACACGTTTACACATGAATGTCGCATATAACCTGCAAAAAATAAATTGCAATCAAAGAAAATCTCTCACTGCTGTGATTTCTATTATACTCCAATAAAGTTTTGTTATTTTATTCTAACCACTCTATTAGGCAGTGAACCAATGAGGAGGGTTATAGTCACATTTAATATTAGCACTGTCCAGAGACTATAATGTAATTGGCCTGTGTTTATATAAAAATGACTATAACCCTCCTCATCCATAAGAATCCATCTATTTATTGCAGTACATGAGTGCATTCTTAAGGATGAGGGGGTTATAGTCATATTAAATATTAATACTGTCCAGGGACTGTTCTGTAATTGGCATGTGTCAATATTAAATATGATTATAATTCCCCTCATCCATAGGAATCCACGCATATACTGCAGTACATGGGTGCATTCCTATGGATGAGGGGGCTGGAGGCTTCACTGTTGGGACGGTGTTCTTCTTCCTCCAAACACGTGGAGTGAAGTTGATACCAAAAAGTTCTATTTTGGTCTCATTTGACCACATAACCTTCTCCCATACCTCCTCTGAATCATCCAGATGGTCATTGGAGAACTTCAAAAAGGCCTGGAAATGTGCTGAAGTCAGTAGGGGGACCTTGTGTGCCCTGCAGGATTTTAATCCATGACGGCTTAAGGTGTTACTAATGGTAATCTTTAAGAGTGTCCTCCCAGCTCTTCAGGTCATTGACCAGGACCTCCCGTGTAGTTCTGAGTAGAGTTCAGTGAACCCGAACTGCAAAGTTCGGGTTCGTACTGAACTTTGGGAGTTCGTATACCCGGACCCGGACTTTTTCACTGAAGTTTGGGTTCGGTGTTCAGGTGATTTTATTATTTTCCGTTATAACATGGTTATAACAGAAAATAATAGCATTCTTAAAACAGAATGCTAAATAAAATCTCTACTGAGGGGTTAAAAAAAATAAAACTCACCTCATCCACTTGATCGTACAGCTGGTATCTTCCTTTCTTCAGGACCTGCAAAAGGACCTGCGGCGACGTCACCGCAGGTCCTTTTGCAGGTCCTAAAGAAAAGAAGATATCGGCTGCGCGATCAAGTGGATGAGGTGAGTTTTTTTTTTTTTTTAACCCCTCAGTAGACATTTTATTTAGCATTCTGTTTTAAGAATGCTATTATTTTCCGTTATATCAATGTTATAACGGAAAATAATAAAGTGAAGTTCGGGTCCCCATTGACTTAAATGGGGTCCAGGTTCGGGGTGAAGTTTGGGTCAAGTTCGGGTCCCAAACCCGAACTTTGACCTGAAGTTTGGCCAAACCCAGCAAACCCGAACTTCCACTGGTTTTCTCAACCCTAGTTCTGGGCTGATTCCTGACCTTTTTCAGAATCATCCTTACTCCATGAAGCGAGATCTGTCATGGAGCCCCAGACTGAAGAAGATTGACAGTGTTTCCTCCTTTTTCTAATAATTGTGCCAACTACTTGCCTATTGTCCAGTAGCCCATCCCAGCCTTGTGCAGGTCTACATTTTTGTCCCTAGTGTCCTTAGACAGTTCTTTGGTCTTCTTGGCCATGGTGGAGAAGTTGGAGTGTGATTGATTAAGTGTGTGGACAGGTGTCTTTTATACAGGTGCGATTAAGGCTACTTTCACACTCGGGTTTGGTGCGGATCCGTCATGGATCTGCACAAACGCATCCGTTCAGATAATACAACCAACCGCATGCATCCGTTCAGAACGGATCAGTTTGTATTATCTTTAACATTGCCAAAACGGATCCGTCTTGAACACCCTTGAAAGTCAATGGGGGAAGGATCCGTTTTCTACTGTGCCATAGACTGTTGGTAAATAGGGATTAACCCCTAAGGGATGGGCCATCCGGTCAGGCCCATTCACAACCCTTTACCTTAAATAATAGACTGACAACCATTTTTCTTTTAATGCTGGGTGATGATCGGCCACAGCTTTCTTTATTTAACGATAACACCATAACTGTAAATGGCGCAGTATGCCAGCCGCTGGCCTCCCAGGGGGCATGTCTGCCTTGTGCCACAACCAAATTCCATACTGAATTATAAACCGCCAGCTGTGACTTGTTCTCATATCATATATAACTTTATTTATATTTCTTTTTCTTTCTTTTTTTTTTTTAATCACTTTTATTTATTCTTTTTTTTTTTTTTTAAGACATTTTTGCTTTTTTTTTTTAACACAGAAGAATAACCTCTATGAGGAACAATACGGATCCAGTCCGTCAAACCACCACAATCTCACAGGGAGGGCGGGTGGGAAACCAGCGCATCCACCGTCAAGAGGAAGTGATGGGTGCGAGTCCAAGGATATATAGCCTCCAGCACCGCCCCCTTTCCTGATGAATCATGGGAAGGCTTCCCAAATTAACTCCTTCCAACCAGGGGCGTAACTAGAAGTGACTGGGCCCCACAGCAAATATTTGTAAGGGCCCCTCCAGCGCGCTTCGCACCTCCCTCCTCCTGTGTAAACCCCACTCCTTTGGCACAGTCTAGCGGTATACTGTATATTGTGGGGCACAGTGTAGCGGTATACTGTATATTGTGTGGCACAGTGGATGCTATATGTGTATTGTAAGGAAATATCCTTATCTTCCTCTTAATGTGTACCCCAGGTACAAGACTTCGGTATTCAGCTTGATTTGATCCTTATCTGGCCAGAGAGAGTGATAATGAGATATGACACAGTACTGTGTGGTTTCAAAATCACTCTGAACTTTATTATCCTTGTGACACATATATATAGTACTCAATGGCGTGATATTTAAGTTAAACAGTAACACGTGTTTTTAGCCAGATAATTATCTTATCTTCTACCAGAGTCCAAGGCTATTCATACATACGAGAAAAACCTTTTAGTAATAGCTATCATATGGACTTCAACCTGCTACGTGTCCATGCTCACGTAATATATTAATGTATGGGACATTGTTCTGCTTCGCGTTATTGAACTGTTGTATAACACTAGTCAGACAGCTTAACAATAATTCAGAAGTCAAGAAACGTGAGACATCAGATCTGTATGTATTCTCTTTTCTGAATAACTTTGTAAAACTACAATATAAACATAAACAAAACATATGTGTCAGTACATTACATATAATACAGCAGCCTCACTCCATCAGAGAGAGTACTCACAGACAATTCCATCATTAGTCCAGGAATAGATCAAGAGCTCCTCTGCATGCAGCCTGCTACATCCAGGAGCAGTGATGAAATGGAGGAAATACAGTTCCAGGTTAAAGGTTACCGCCTCTGACTCAGAGAACAATACACTTTATGTAAAGTTCTGGCGAAGTAGAAACTAACTCTAACCACTAGATGGCAGCAACGTCAAACATAACATTTCAGTATAATCTTTACAGTACATTACATCCATTTATTATGCACAAAATGAGCAGAACACTCCCTGTCTGGCATAATTATTATGTCACAACCTAAATAACTACTGCTATGCAGGAAAAACATATAAACAGGAAATGGAATCCTAGCTAATCGGAAACTAAAACTATAATGTCAGTTATAGGTCTAAGATAGATTTTGGAAGTCCCATTCTTTGCAATCTTGACCTTCACCTTCCTAACCTTGCCATCCCTGCTTGGTAGAGCATTGACAATAAGTCCTACAGGCCACTCGTTCCTGCTCTCTTGGCTGTCTTTCAACAGAACAACATCACCCACTTTTACATTTGGGCGATCCTCAGTCCACTTCCTACGGCGTTGCAGATTGGACAGATACTCCCTCTTCCATCTTTTCCAAAAGGTGTCTGCCAAACATTGTACTTGCTTCCATTGTTTCGCATGAACTTGTGTTGTACTTATGGTTCCGGATGGAGCAGACAAAGAGTTCACCTTTTGAGTCAACAACATTGCTGGGGTAAGGAACATAGGTACATCTGGGTCTGAGGACACAGGAACTATAGGCCTGGCATTCATAATAGCTGTAACCTCTGCCATAAAGGTGCTTAAAGTCTCATGGGTCAAGTGAGCAGTTTTAGTTTGTAGCAACATTGCGTCCAAGATTCGCCTGGCAATACCTATAAGTCTCTCCCAGACACCACCCATGTGTGAAGAGTGTGGAGGATTAAAGACCCATGTACATCCTCTGTCTTGGAGAAAGTCTTGCAATTGTGATTCGCTGGCACAAATGTTAAGTTCCTTGCAGGCTCCTACAAAGTTTGTTCCTCTGTCAGAACGGAGCAGTTTTGCTGGGCCACGAATTGAGAAGAATCTCCTTAAGGCATTAATAAAGCTTGATGTTGACATGGTTTCAAGTAGCTCTATGTGAACAGCTCGGGTGGACAAACAAGTGAAAAGGACTGCCCATCGTTTACTGTCCGCGCTGCCTCCTCTAGTGCGGCGGGTTAAAACAGACCACGGACCAAATACATCTAAGCCCACATTGGTGAAAGGTGGTTGAGCAATTACTCTGTCCTCTGGTAGCTCTGCCATCTTTTGACTTTGTAACCTTCCTCGCAGCTTGCGACAGATGACACATTTGTGTATGACAGCTGATACCAAGCGTTTGCCACCAAGAATCCAGAAACCTGCGGATCTAATTGCACCCTCTGTGATGTGTCGCCCTTGGTGAACTACTTGTTCATGATAGTATCTAACAAGCAGTGTCGCAATGTGGTGATCATAAGGTATAATGACAGGCTGTTTCTCTTCCTCTGTAAGTTCTGCAAGAGACAAACGTCCACCTACTCTCAACAACCCATTTTTGTCTAAAAAGGGGCTAAGCTTCCTAAGCCGGCTTAGTTTTGGGAATGTCTTTTGTTTTTTGATGCAGTCAATTTCCTTCTGGAAATGTTTGCTTTGAACAGAAGAGATTATGACAGACTTTGCCTGAGTAAGTTCTTCTAGATTGACCTGTTCATGGAAACTTTCCCACCTTCTGACCTGATTGCTGCTGGTTTCCCTCTGGAAGGTTTTAGCGACATGGATGAGTCTGGCTAGGGTCTTAACTAATATCTTCCAGCAAGAAAATCTATTAAAGCAATGTGAGTGAAATGTGGCTTCTGAAGCTCTGGTGCTGAAGCTTGTAATTTCAAATCTGATTTCAGGGTCAGCTTCAGGCTCTATGAGTGGAAAAACATTAGCAGTGTCTATCTGCTCACAGTGTGGTTGGTACAGAAAGGATGGGCCTGAGAACCATATAGAGTTCTGAAGGCATGCTGCTTGAGTAGGCCTAGTAACATAATCTGCAGGGTTTTGATCCTCTGTAGAGAGGGCCTGTTTATCATCATCTTTAGTTTTCTGAAATACTGTTATCCCTAGATTGTCTATCTCAATGTTGGAATTGACTTCTTCTTTACCATATAGTGTAGGAGAGTCACAGTGTTGTGTTGACCTGCCAAAGCTTTCCTTGACAATGAAGTTGTTGTGACAGGGACTGAGAAGGGATGCGCGTCCATTTGTTAACACAGACGTCTTCAAAGTGCTAATGTTGTCAGGCTGGTGCACTGTCCCCAGGCAAACTTCTCCTACAATGACCCACCCCAGGTCCAGTCTCTGTGCATAGGGGGCATTATAAGGTCCATTGATTTGCTGGCGTACCTTGTGTACCTGAAGGATATCTCTTCCAAGAAGTAGAAGGATAGAAACATCTGGCTCAACGACTGGGATAAGGTGAGCAATTGAGCGGAGGTGAGGGTGGTGATGAGCCACTTCTGGAGATGGAATCTCAGTTTTGTCGTCAGGTATCATGCCACACTCTATTAGGGTAGGAAGTGGGAACTGCACTTTCTTATTGAAGGATTCAATGGTAAAGTCAGTAGCTCTTCTCCCTGTGGTTTCAATTGTCCCTGCACATGTCCTTAGAGTGTATGGAACTGCACTTGCCTTAAGGTTAAAGATATCAAAGAAATCTGACTTTGCAAGGGATCTGTTGCTCTGTTCATCTAGCACTGCATACATTTTCACTGCCCTTTCTCTCTTGCCAGTGGGATACACAGTCACTAAACAGATTTTAGAGCATGATCGTGCACTCTTGCCTTGTCCACATACTTCTGTGCAATTAGACATTACAGAGGAGAGTGGGGTCTCTTGTGGCTCCCTGCCCTGATCTTTCCTGGGTTCTACAGTCTCTAGTGGGGCAGGAGCAGGGCCAGGGTGTAAAGCTGCAATATGTCTCTCACTGCCACATTCTGTACATTCTACTGGTATTTTGCAGTCTTTGGCAATGTGATAAGTAGATCCGCAGCACTTGAAACAGATGCCGTTTTGTTTAAGGAAGAACATCCGCTCTGCAATGGGTTTGCTTCTAAAGCCTTTGCATTTCTTTAGTGGATGTGGTTTTTTGTGTATTGGACAATGTCTATCAGGGTTTTCTATGGTGTGTACCTTGTGGGTGCTTTGGTAGTCTGTGACTTCTGAAGGTACTGCTGTTTTGTGTGTGGATACATAGGTCCTACCGTGAGGTCTGTGAGGTCTCTCAGGTCTGTGTGGTTGATTGCCGCTGGTGGTGAAGGCGAAACTGGGATCACTTCGGATTTTCGCTTGCTGTCGGACAAACCTAGAAAACACAGAGAAAGGGGGAAAGGCAACTCCATAATCTTCTTTGAATTTGCCTCCTACAGACATCCACTTGTCTTGCAGATTTGAGGGTAGTTTCTCTACTATGGGATTAGTGCCTCTAGCTGTATCTAGATACGAAAGTCCTTGCAAGTAGCCATCCTCTTTGGCATATTCTATCTCTAGTAGAAGATCACTTAGTTCTTGTAGCCGCACGTTGTCTCTGTAGCCCACCTTGGGAAAGACTTCAAGTTTTTTCAACAGTGCTCCTTCTATTACCTCTGGGGATCCATACGTTTCTTCTAGTCTTTTCCAGGTCATGTTGAGTCCTGCTCCAGGGTTGAACAGGTTTGCTCTTCTCATCCTCTTAGCATGCTCTGCTGATTCAGTACCAAGCCATTTTATCATTAAATTAAGCATTTCTGCTGGTGATAAGTTCAGACCTTCAGTGGCATACAGAAAGGAAGATTTCCATGCCCAATAGTTTTCAGGACAGTCATCAAATTGGATAAAGCCTGAGCTAACCATTTCTTTGCGGATGAGATATTTGGTGACATCCACTGCACATTGTTGTTCGCGTATGTAATCTATAGGTTGAGGTGATGGGAACACTTGTTTTTTGTTCTTAGGGGTTTCTGGTGCTTCCTTCTTGGTTTGCTGGCAGCCGCTGATCTCATGTGGTTGATTGGGCCTGCTCAGGGGGTATGTTGATCTCGGCCTGAATTCCTTTGCTTCAGGTTTAAGAGATTGTTCCTTTGTATGCGCATCAGTAAGGTTCTGGACGTACTCACTTGTTCGATCTGCAGAGAATAGAGGTTTTTCTGGAACCTCTGAGTCTTTATATGATTTTTCACTTCCTGACCGACTTGTTCCCATGTAGGCAGCGGCCTCTGCTTCAGCAGCTGCAGCTGCAGTCTGTCGCTGCAGGATGAGCAATTTTGATTCTAAAACCGCTTCTTCTTGTGCTATGGCAGCTTTCTTTGCTGCTAACTCCTGTATCATCATGGCTTCTTTTTCTGCGTAATGTAGCTGGACGCGGGCAGCTTCTGCCTTGGCACGAGCTCTAACTGCTGAGGAACTTGCTGAGGACATCTTGCTAGCCCGTGAAGTTCTAGAGACATGCGACTTTGCATCGTCTTGCTGGGCACTGGGAATGTACTCCCTGCCTTGCTGTGTCGGCGGTAGCGTGGCATCAGCCTGGTACTTTGTTCCTGATCTTAGACTCATGCTGCAGTAATGGCGTCTCAGTTTATTCCAGACCGCCACGTGGATTGTCTTTTTACTGGCTATTCCAGACCGCCAAGTGGATTGTCTTTTTACTGTTATTCCAGACCGCCAAGTGGATTGTCTTTTTACTGTTCTGCTTCGCGTTATTGAACTGTTGTATAACACTAGTCAGACAGCTTAACAATAATTCAGAAGTCAAGAAACGTGAGACATCAGATCTGTATGTATTCTCTTTTCTGAATAACTTTGTAAAACTACAATATAAACATAAACAAAACATATGTGTCAGTACATTACACATAATACAGCAGCCTCACTCCATCAGTGAGAGTACTCACAGACAATTCCATCATTAGTCCAGGAATAGATCAAGAGCTCCTCTGCATGCAGCCTGCTACATCCAGGAGCAGTGATGAAATGGAGGAAATACAGTTCCAGGTTAAAGGTTACCGCCTCTGACTCAGAGAACAATACACTTCATGTAAAGTTCTGGCGAAGTAGAAACTAACTCTAACCACTAGATGGCAGCAACGTCAAACATAACATTTCAGTATAATCTTTACAGCACATTACATCCATTTATTATGCACAAAATGAGCAAAACAGACATGATGTAATATAAACTTATATAAAAATAGGTTTTGAACTGAAATAGAATCCTTCAATCCTCTCTTTAAAACCTATTTACATATATCTATATAATGTGGGTTTTTCATTTTGTTCCTTTCTAGTTTTTTCCTCAGTTTGCTTGTAAGCCTTTAGGTATTCCATGTACCCTTCAGGAGTATAATCCTGAGGCTTTGTTGAGGTTGTGTTTGCCTCTTCTACCTCTACCGGAGTATAGAGGAATGTTGGGTGTACCCCTCTTTTGGCCACATTGTTACATATGGTAAGAAGGGAGGGAACACACTGCAGACAACAGCAGAGACACACTATTGCAGCGATCACGGCGAGTGCCACTCCTAAAACATATCTTATTTGACCAAAGTCAGGTATCCAGCCAAAAAGCCAGTCCCACCAACCTTGGTCAACATCTTGTTTTATATGTTTTATCATCTCTTCTAGTTGGCCTATTTTATCTTTTATTCCACGGGAGTGATCTGATAAATTGAAACAACACATCCCTGGAACGCTGAGCATCCTATACCATGTTGAAGCAATAAATAGTCAATAGTTGCCCTATTCTGTAAGATAGCCTTTTTATATGATTGTATATCCAGCAGCATATCTTGCAGAACTGCACCAGTGACATCTATCTGTTTTACCATACAACAGGCAAGTTTTGATATTGTCCTGTGGTTATATATGGCCAACCCTGGTACTCCTATCAAAGATACCCCTTAACTCATGTATTCTGTTCTAGAGAGGAGATTCACATTATAATCACAATTTTCTGGTAGCTGTAGAGAAGTGTCTCTCGTGTGTCGTGTCTGCATTGCTGGGAATAGTGGTATCATTGCTAATGTCAACCTAGCTATTGTACAGGGTCCCTCTGTAATATTGGCCGGTATATATGTGTGACTAGTATTTCCACAGGCCAATACCCATCCTGCTGGTAGAGGTACATGTTTGTCTAGGGATGGTACTGTTTTTGTAATATTACATTGCATATATATATATATATTTTTTTTTTTTTCCTGATACTATCTTTTTACAACTTTCTGGATTTCTATCATATTACTTTGCAGAGTCTCATATGTAGGACAGTTATAACAAGCATGATAAGGATTTACATATCCATATTTAACATCATGATCCTGCAAATCTGTGTCATTTGATTGGGAACGTAGGAGCCCCGTCCATACAGCTACTGGGGTGGGGACTGCAATTATCAAGGCACTACATTTCAGCCATCTCGAGGAATTTCCCGACTGCGTCATCTCGTTGGGGGTCAAGGCCGTCTGCCTCCGTTAGTACCCCTTCTGTATCTTCTTCGAGGTCAAGGCTGTCTGCCTCCGTTAGTACCTCTGGGCCTCGTTGGAGGTCAGGGCAGTCTGCCCCCGTTAGTACCTCCTGTCCTTCTTCAAGGCCAAGGCTGTCTGCCCCCGTTAGTACCTCCTGTCCTTCTCTCACAAGCTTCACTCGGGTGGCGTGGATTCAAATTGGAGATTGTTCAGTCAGCACAGCTGTTCTGGTTACTGCAACGACGGTAGTAGGTGGGCCGTATACGAAATCACCTTGAGCTCTTCCTTTCTTCAGTGTTTCGACCACCATCTCATCCCCCACCCTGTATGGGTGGGTGGGTTCCTGTGGAAAAGAGGGAGACTTACAAGCAACTTTGTCCTCAGTTTTGTTAAGTACCTGTATCAATTTGGTGACATAGTCTTCCCTAATCTGGTCTATGTCGCCTTCCTGTACCACTAGGGGGGGACTTGCCCAAGGAGTTGGAAAGGGCCTATCCATAAGGATTTCAATGCTGTTATGTCCTACTCCGTAGAAATGTGCTATTAAGATGGAAGCACTGTATTGGGGGAATGCATAACTTCCCCTCTTTGCAGACCAATTCTAATCCTGTCTTAGGATTTTTCTGCAATACTGGATAACACCAGTCTTGCTGTTCCTGTTCAGTGGCATACCACTGAAGATCAGTAAGTATTTGCAACATCTCAGGGGTTGGAGGTGCCGAACATGGCATCTCCCAATGGTTACACAAACCTGTGGGGTTGCATTTGGCCACTCGTTTCGCCACCTTATCTGCCAGCGCATTGCCCTGTGAGACATGATCCTTACCATCTGCTGCCGTGAATCCTCTCCTCTGCCAGATCATACCATGGTCCCACACTACCCCATGTGTGTACCTACTCTCAGTATAAATGGTGACAGGTCTATCAGTATGTAGAATACATGTCCTAGTGAGTGCAATGAGCTCAGCTGCCTGCTGTGTTGAGTGCGGATGCCCTTGAGTAGGCCTACAACATCATGAGTGGTGTGCAAAAATGGTGTGATGTCACATTGTGAAAGGAGTTGCCAACTCTACCATCATAGCACAGGCTGCAAGAGAACACAGACATGCCGGCATCCCTTGAAGAGAGGTGGGCATTACCTTTGAGAAAAATACTCAAGGACGCAACTTGCCTCCATTTTCTTGTGTCAGTACACCCGCCATGGTTTTACAATTTTGGCGTGCAAACATGTGGAAGGGCATATTATAGTCAGGGAGGCCCAGCCCTGGACTCGACATGAGTGAACATTTCAGATAATCAAATGCATTGTACATTTTAGAAGACCATTTAATCAAATCTGGATTTTCTTCCAGAGTGGCTTGCCTCAAAACATTGTCAATAGTGGGAGCAATCAGGAATCCATTGTCTACAGTAATTTATCATACCAAGGAAAGATAACATTTCTTTCTTGGTGTGCGGGGCGACCAAACCCGCAATAGACTGGACTCTTTCTGAGCTGATACTCCGTTCACCTTTTGTGAGGACAAAGCCCAAGTATTCAACCTGCATTTTACACCATTGCATTTTCTTAAGTGTCACTTTGTGACCACATCCTGACAATCATTATAACAGTGATAAACCATCCTGAATGCTGGCCTCCGCTGACATGCTACACAGTAACAAATCACCGTCATATTGCAGCAGCACAGAACCTTGGGGGGATGTACCATGGCTTTAACATCGCTTGGAGGACTATGCTGTACACTACAGGTGAATCAGCATATCCCTGGGGTCTGCACCAGGTCAGTTGGTGTCCGTCAAAGGAAAAAGCAAAAAGTAGTCTGGTTATCTTATCAACTGGGATAGAAAAGAATGCATTTTTCAGATCTATCACACTGAACCAAACAGCGTCTGCTGGAATGGCAGATAATAATTGAGTGACATCAGGTACAACAGGGGCTATAGGCACAATGATGTTGTTGATGGCCCCTAAATCCTGTACAAAGTGGGTAGCACCATCTGCCTTTGTCACTGGATTCACGGGCGTGCTGTAGGGTGAAATCACCTCTTTCAGGATTCCCTTTTGTAGGAATTCTTCTATCATTGGCCTAAGTCCATCAAGTTTCTCTTTTAACAGCGGGTATTGTTTCTGGAACACTGAGATGACACCTGGTTTCACAGTAGCTGTGTAAAGTGTGCAATCTATGAATCCTGTGTCATATTCATTTGAGGACCATAATGCAGGGTTAATGTTATTAAGTTCTGGGTGGTTCGGTATGTTTGCAAGAATCAGTGGCACTGGTATAGAGACTGGAATGAGATCTTAGTGTACTCTTATGCCCTGATTCTTTGCTGATACCTGCAAGTCAAGCTTAATGAACAAATCTCTCCCTAACAGGCTGACTGGGCAATCTGGTATAATGCTGAATACATGATCTGTGACGTATTCCCTGTCCATGGTCTCGAGTGGTAGTGAGTCAGTTTTAAAAGGTTTTGTCAAAACCCCATTAATTCACATAGAAGGCTCACACTTCCTTCCTCCCACTCTTAGTCATCTAAGTCCACCCCTTTTAGTCGGACGCTGTGGTCCTCCTTTTTGTCTGTCATTAGTATCCTAGCTGTCCAAAAGAACAGAGCTCAGATGTTAAGCACAACACTTAACATGTAACACATAACTGCAAACATTGAAACAAACAGATTTGACAATACAGACATGAACACACAAAGGGCCCATAAAAATTTTTCATTGACTTCAATAAAAAAATGTACAGCTTGATCAATGCTGTTGGCACCAATAAAAACCAAAAACTTCCAAAAAATAAATAAAAATAAAGTTCTCAATGCGCATATTATATAAAAACAAATACCGTATTCCATACACATTCACATACATTTTCATGTACTTAAAACAGCTCATAATCAGTCTTCACACATATTCGCCTCAATTACAACTCAAAGCCACACCCATTCACATTCCACTGAATCATTCATGTCTTCCAACCCACATTGTTTCATCCCGAAACTTGCAGCACAGACAAACACAGCTTTCCTGGAAACAGATAGCCACACCACACACAGTTTGTTGCTGCATTTTCCAATGTCTTCTGGTTTTCCCTCTGTGGTTAATCAACTCTTATAAGAAGACAATATACATGTTATAATCACAGTCATTTTGTTAAAAGCTGGATTCCCTGGGGAAGAAAATGACCAAACAATTCTTCATCTTGTATAATATATTACAGATTACTTACTCTGCCCGCTTCCCTTATCTCAGGAATGTGTTTGTGTGAAGGCGGGGGAAGTGGATTTCTGTAGCTAGATACATACAATACTTATCCATTAACTGATGCTGTCTGAAGTCCACGTGGAGACGTTCTTTTTTTTTTATGGTAAGCATTAGTCTATCAGATTGTTAATAAATGTGGAAATAATTAGACTGTCATTCTGGAGAACCAGTAGCCCTGCCTCCAATTTCCAGCAATCCACAAATCTCCAGAAATCAATAACGCTTTCTGAGGGTTTTTGGTTACATGCTACGGCTACTGGGAGTGAAGACTTTTGTTTAAATACCTCTATCATGTGTTTTTCTATCTCCTTTCTGCATATAATCGATATCTCATGAAGGGTCAGGTTCAAAATACGGTCAGGCGGCAGTGTCGCCTAAGCATAGACCCTTGACCATGTCCATGTGATATATGCTATTGTCTCCTTCCCTGGGAAAGGGGTCTATCGCTTCCATTGCCTCTGTCCACTCTTCCAATTTATCTATCCATGAGTTAACAAGGTAATAATTTGTAGGACTGACTCGGGCAACATATTGTTTACATGTTTCTCCTGGTTCTGGTTTAGGGTATTCTATCTTCGATTTTTTTTGACTACCCATTATTAAAACTTATTTTCTTACAAAAAGAATTCAAAACACAGAATGTTAGTCTTGGGACGACAGCTGTATACTTACGACCCAGCTTGTCACTTCCTCTTATATAACTATTAGACAAAACAAGTTATCATGTAAAAACTTCTACAATTATCAAACAACTTATCATGCAAAAACTTCTACAATTATCTTATTAAGAATCAAATCAAGCTGTTAAACCTTCTGTTTCCTAAACAAATCTTTTACGGGACTCCCAGAGCCCACTGAAGTGCACTTTCCTTGTTACTGGATTCCCTGAATCCTTTCTGTTCCCGGAACAGATTTTTTACGGGGCTCCCGGAGCCCTCTGAAGTGCACTTGTCTTGTTACTGGATTCCCTGAATCCTAAGGCAAAAACTCCCTGAGTTTATGCTTACTGTATCCCTGACACAGTACTTCGAAGTCTATCTAAGGGTCCCTTATGTACTTACTTGAATCGAGACGTGGTCAGTGCCCCTGGAATGGCCTAAAGGACAAAAATCAGTGTCTCTTCTTACCAAACATCAGGGATGACCTTCCCAATTCCGGACAAAAGCCCCCAAATTGTAAGTAAATATCTTTATCTTCCTCTTAATGTGTACCCCAGGTACAAGACTTCGGTATTCAGCTTGATTTGATCCTTATCTGGCCAGAGAGAGTGATAATGAGATATGACACAGTACTGTGCGGTTTCAAAATCACTCTGAACTTTATTATCCTTGTGACACATATATATAGTACTCAATGGCGTGATATTTAAGTTAAACAGTAACACATGTTTTTAGCCAGATAATTATCTTATCTTCTACCAGAGTCCAAGGCTATTCATACATACGAGAAAAACCTCTTAGTAATAGCTATCATATGGACTTCAACCTGCTACGTGTCCATGCTCACGTAATATATTAATGTATGGGACATGATGTAATATAAACTTATATAAAAATAGGTTTTGAACTGAAATAGAATCCTTCATGTATAACATAAACATATTTCATATGAAAACTTACAGTTACTTGGCTTGGCCCTTGGGGATCTTTGACACCACTAACACTTTGGCCGGGGGCTCGGCGGAGCTGATGTTGTGCTTTATCCTAATGAGAAAGATTTCATAATAAGGATTTGGAGAAGGGGAAGAGGGATAGCAGAACAGGGAGAGGCTGGTGCTGCTACTAGGGGGTCATACCATGGGGAGTAATAAAGCCCACCATAATGCCCCCCCCCAGTAAGAATAATTCTCCTTATAATGTGACAGTGCAAAAATACCCCCTTGTAATGCCCCCAGTTGAGCTAATGTCCCCATAGTGCCCCCATAATGTCCCAGTATAAAATACCCCTATATAGTGCCCCCAGTAAATTCCCCCATAGTGCTCCTCTTCCCCCTTCCTGCTAGTGCCCCCCATAATGTACCAATATAAAATGCCCCATATATAGTGCCCCAGTAGATGCCCCTCAGTGTCCGGCCTTCCGGCCTCTGATAGGCTGCCGGCCTAGTGTCCCCCATAATGCCCCCCAATAATGTGCCAGTAAGTGTCCCCATAGATGCCCCCCCATCATGTGCCAGTATCAATTGCCTCTCTCCTCCCCCCCACATGTCCCAGTATCATAGTGCCATCTCCCCCCCCCACAAAAAAAGTGCCAGTTTCAAGTGCCTCTCTCCCACCCCATGTGCTAGTATCAGGTGCCAACCCCCCCTCCCCCCCAGGTGCCAGTATCAGGTGCCAACCCCTCTCCCCCCCATGTGCCAGTATCAGGTGCCTCTCTCCCCCCCATGTGCCAGTATCAGGTGCTAACCCCCCCTCCCCCCTAGGTGCCAGTATCAGGTGCCTCCCCCCATGTGCCAGTAACAGGTGCCTCTCTCCCCCCCATGTGCCAGTATCAGGTGCCAACCCCCCCCCCAGGTGCCAGTATCAGGTGCCTCCCCCCCATGTGCCAGTATCAGGTGCCTCTCTCCCCCCATGTGCCAGTATCAGGTGCCAACCCCCCCTCCCCCCCAGGTGCCAGTATCAGGTGCCAAACCCTCTCCCCCCCATGTGCCAGTATCAGGTGCCTCTCTCCACCCCCATGTGCCAGTATCAGTTGCCAACCCCCCCCCAGGTGCCAGTATCAGGTGCCAGTATCAGGTGCCTCCCCCCATGTGCCAGTATCAGGTGCCTCTCCCCCCCCCATGTGCCAGTATCAGGTGCCAACCCCCCCTCCCCCCATGTGCCAGTATCAAGTGCTCCCCGCTCCCCCCCATGGCAGTAACAGTCGGGTATTAAAAAAAATAAATAAACACTTCTACTTACCTCCATGTCAGCGTTGCGATGCAGCCTCTTCCTGTGTCCCGCCCTGTATGTCCATATATGGAGTCAGTGCTTGTATTTCAGAAAAGTTTCTGCTGGGATTCGAACTCACGACCTTCTGTATCAGAGGCAAAGCATTTAACCACAAGACCAGAACAGCTGCCTTGCTGTTGATTGAAAAAATATGAGACTTCTACTGTTATACCTGGCTAAGTGTACCTCTATACACATGACAGCTGCTCATATATAGAGATATAGCAGAGCTGAGTGTGCTGGGACAGCTGTCATATAGAGATATAGCAGTGCTGGGTGTGTTGGGGCAGCTGTCATGTGTATAGATGTACACTTTTTTTTTATATATATATTTTATTTATTTTGTATTTTATTTTTTTATACCTTTTAAAGCAGCAATTCCGGCCGAACATAGCGCGCAAAGCAAGCAGAATGCCAGCGACCAATACGCATAACCTCCGCTTCTGGCAAACCCGCTCTCGCCGCCTCTGTAGCCGCACCGATGCGGAACGAATGGGTCCCGAACTCCTTCGGATCGGCCCCCACCACCGCAAGACACCGTCTAAAAACAGCAGTAAACTGAAATTTTGTCACCGGGGACCCATCCTCATGAGAAAAAAAATTAGAACCCTCGCGTCGCCTGCCCTTGAATTCCGTCACCAAACTAACCGGGCAAGCGGAACCAGGAACAGGCAGAAGCGGAATCCACGCCCCATATCCATATTGATCCGTCTTTGACCGTCTAACTCTGATGCGAAGGGAGTCATTAGCTAAAACCACGTTCTGCACCAACAAACCACCCGCCTTCCTAAGCAATGGGGCAAATAATTCCCCCACCCGCAGAGCCGCAAATAAGGCGACGCTGAAACTGGCAGCAAAGAGGGATCCCTCATATGCAGTCTTACAAACGGTAGCACAACTAATAATAAGCCTGCACAGCAAAGAAAAATACACCGGACGATGCGTGTCCCGCGCCACGTACTCCTTGTGCCAGCCACGCATAGCCTGACGAACCACAAAGTGTTTCGTTACGTCCATCCAACCACATAACTTAAAAAAGAAAGCCACGCCCGACAAACGCCGAAGGTCTACAGGAACAGACACACCCAAACTGTGTAAACGAAGCAACCAATCCACGGTAACCTCCAGCCGGATATCATCCCGTGAAGACACATCCCTCGACCCCACCATCGCCAACCACTCAGACCATGCCTTACCATGAGACTGCCACGTTGCCGGGGAAACCGATGAGCTAATGAGCGACATCAACCGTCCACCAGACGCCACAGGAACGGCGGACACTCCTTGCCACACTCGTCCGCCCCCGGATGAAGCTCCCGGAAGACCTGCCAATGAAATCGAGAGAGAGCGTCAGCAACCCTGTTATCTACCCCCGACACGTGGTGAGCCCGGAAGTAAATGTTATGCTCCAGGCAACGCAAGACCAGTTGACGCAATAACGCCAAGAAAGGAAGGGAAGAGGAGGACAGACGGTTGATCACTTGCACCACCCCAAGGTTATCGGACCAAAAACATACATGCTTATTGGACAACCTGTAACCTCAAATCTCCACTGCAACCACAATGGGAAATAGCTCCAGTAATGTCAAATTCCTGCAGAAAGTGGCCTCCTGCCACGACTCAGGCCACGGGGCGGCACACCATTCACAGCCTAAAATGGTACCAAAACCATAAGACCCGGCCGTGTCCGACCACAGCGAAAGCTCAGAACTCCGTATTTCCCTGGAAATATAGCAAGTATGACCATTATAGACACCCAAGAAGGAACGCCAAACACATAAATCCGCCTTAAGGGACTTAGTCAATCGTATACGATGTCCCGGAGCAGATACCCCCGTAGTGGCCAGGGACAACCGGCGAGAAAAAACGCGGCCCATAGGCATGACCCGACACGCGAAACATAGCAACCCCAACAGGGACTGGAGTTGCTTAAGAGTCACCTTTTTAACTGCCATAAAACCCTCAATCAGCTGCAACAACCTACCTAGCTTGTCCCCAGGCAACCGGAAAACCAAAGCGACCGTATCAATTTCAATCCCTAAAAAGGACAAGCAAGTGACCAGACCCTGAGTCTTCTCAGCCAAGATAGGAACTCCAAACTGACCCATACGTGCCAAAAATACAGACAACAAGTAACTACAACCCTCCCCCCGCCGGGAGCGACAAATAGGAAATCATCCAGGTAGTGTATAACGGATGCCATACCCGATTCATATCGCACGACCCATTCTAGGAAGGAACTAAATAACTCAAAATAGTGACACGAGATGGAACAGCCCATGGGTAGGCAAGTATCGTAGTAAAAATGACCCTCCCAAAAACCTCCCAGCAAATGAAAACAATCGGGGTGAACGGGAAGAAGCCTAAAAGCCGACTCAATATCAGAATTAGCTAACAAAGCACCTTTACCCGCATCCCTGACCAGGGAAACCGCCCTGTCAAAAGAGACATAAGAAACCGAAGCCTCTTCCTGAAGAATCACATCATTCACCGAGGAACCCTTAGGGTGAGATAAATGATGAATCAAACGAAACTTCCCTGCCTCCTTCTTTGGGACCACTCCCCACGGCGAAACCCTTAGGTTAGGAAACGGAATAGAAGGGAACGGACCTTGAATCCATCCCAGCTCTTCCTCCTTCATCAGCTTATCTTAAATACCTCCGGGTTATCCCACGCTGACTTCAAATTGTCACTAAAAACAGGGGACCGATTAAGGACAAACGGGATAAAGAAACCAAACGAAAACCCAGAATGAATCTGATAAGCAGTCTGCTTATCGGGGTACCTGTCTAACCACGGGGACATCGCGTCCACGCTCACCGGGGTCCTTGGTATCACTCTGGGAGGGCAACTTGGGGAACTTGGCCGACTGAACCGAACACCTGATCCCTGCATGGGGGCCTCTGCACACGGAGCACTCATGCTTAAACCTGCACAAACCCGCGTATTTGCAATTGCCTTCATTGAATGGCCAGCACGCCCCCGGGCGTCTAACGGCTGCCGGTGCGTGGACATGGGCTCCCCCAGCACCGGCGGCCGCACCTGGAAAGGGGGGATGCCTCTGAGACAACATGAGCCGCAACCACACATCAGTAGCCTTCACTCCCCAACCTACTTCCGGTCGAAGCGCGAGGCGCCTCCTAAACTCCTCGTCATACCGCCACCATGGGCCTTGTAAGCACTATAAATGGTATCAACATAAACAAACAACTCGCAACACCGTTCCGGGTGGCGCTGACCCATAATACACCCCAAGACCGAAAAGGCCTGCAACCAATTACTTGCTACCTTATACGGCCTGTCCACAACCCGCCGTTCCCTATCCACTGTATGCTGATCTACCGAGATAAGCGACCATATGTCCACATATTGATTGGCCCAAATTTTTTTACCTAACTGCCTCCTCAACGTGTGAACCCAGGGGGCTAACCCTGCAGAAAAAGGATTCCTTATGTACCTCCGCAGCCACCGGGGAGGGGGTCGGTGGAGCTACAGGAGAGGGGACATTCTGCAACTTATCTAACAAAGCCCGCATCAGCGATTCCATCCCCGCCACAGACCCACTCTCCCCCCACGCACCCGCAAATTGAAACTCACCAACCGAAGCATGAGGAACCACTGGAGAAGACGTCTCAACGGGAACCGCTGGACCCTCGACCACAGGATGAACCAGGCTTGGAGCCCTGGAAGTACAGCTAGGCACCGGCCTCACTCTTCTACTCCGCGAAACTCTACAAGACTCCTCAGATGCGCCCGATGACCACTCCGAAGATGAGGGGGAACGCCACCTGGAGGGTCTGGAGCATCTGCGACTCCCATGAGCCCTAGAACGGCGACGGGACGGACGCCTGCGGTAAGAACGCTCACCCCTGCTACCTTCTACTGAAGAAGAGGGAGAGACAGAGACCTCCCTGCGTCTCCTCTGCCTGGAAGCCGCAGGAACAGGTGGCACAGGGGGGGGGAGGGGGTGCGGAAATACCGCAAGGGGCTGTTAACATGGCACTATTCAGCACCCTGACTGGATCCCCAGACACAGGTGCCGCCGGCATTATAGATGACCCCTGCCCCTCAGTGACCGGGGGGGGGGGCAACAATTGAGATAGGGGGGTGTAGGGGGTGAATCCTCCCCAAGCGTACTTACCCGGGCTCCCATTATGCCACTGGAACACAGCGCGCCACCGGCCGCAAGCTCACTTCCGGAAGACGGCGGAAGGGGAGGAGCCACAGCACCGCGCTGAACCCGCCCATCTTCCCCCCACCCGCAGGAGCGGCCCGACCTGGCGCGGCGCCTGGAGCGAGCCGCACAGGGGGGCGGGAACGACGTGCGGACGCCGATCGCCCGTATAACTGTCAGAGCTGGCAGCAGGAGCCGGAAGCTCAGCGGCAGCAGCAGGCAGAGGGGCCGGAGTAGGGGAAGGCAAAGGGGAATGCAGGCTACCCAGGAACGCCCGCAGCCATTCCTCTCCTTCCTCCTGAAAACACGCCAGGAGGGATTCCCTCAGGGCCATATCTCCTGCGGACATGACAATGGCAAGGGGGTACATCAAACCAGCGCATCCACCGTCAAGAGGAAGTGACGGGTGCGAGTCCAAGGATATATAGCCTCCAGCACCGCCCCCTTTCCTGATGAATCATGGGAAGGCTTCCCAAATTAACTCCTTCCAACCCTTCTCCTCTCATACTGCTCCTAAATCCTAAACAGGGCCATGACCCCTATTAACTGGGGGCAAAGGGAATTAGGAAAGACCCCCAGTCTCTTATCACCCTCCTTAAGCAGTCGGGTCCTTACCATTCTGTCAGTGAAAACGGAACCGTCCTCATTGACTTACATTGTGGGTCAGGACGGATGCGTTTGGCTCAGTTTCGTCAGACAGACGCCAAAACCCTGCAAGCAGCGTTTTGGTGTCCGCCTCCAAAGCGGAATGGAGGCGGAACGGAGCCAAACTGAGCCGAACTGATGCATTCTGAGCGGATCCTTATCCATTCAGAATGCATTAAGGGCAAAACTGATCCGTTTTGGACCGCTTGTAAGATCTCTGAACAGAAACCAAAACGCCAGTGTGAAAGTAGCCTAATACAGGAAATGAGTGCAGAGTAAGAGGGCTTCTTAAAGAAAAACTAAGGTCTGTGAGAGCCAGAAGGTGATCAAATACTTATTTCATGCAATAAATTATTATTTTTATTATTATTATTATGCAAATTAATTATCTAAAAATCATACAATGTGATTTTCTGGATTTTTTTTAGATTCTGTCTGGCACAGGTGAAGTGTACCAAAATAATAGCAAAGACAGGTGGGCAAATTACAGGAGCATGAGGCCGACTTTGAGGCCGACTTTGCTCCCCTATATATATATGCACAACTGCATGTGGGTTTGAGCACTTCCTGCTTGTTTAATACCACACCATTCTTTTCAGTTTGTATATATAGAGATGCCCGGAGGTGTATAAACTCCAATTTAAATGTGCCTGTTTTCCATCTACAGGCTACATTTAGGTGCACCTGTGAGGCCTGGGCCTTATCAGCCAGTCTTGAGTGGGACTCGCAGACTCCTCCCTCCTCCCATAGCTAGCATGGTTACATGCTGGAGGTGAGTTGTTTGTGAGTCGGCCTCATGCTCCTGTAATTTGCCCACTGGCTCCTGGTATTTCCCACATAGGCACAGGTAGGTGAGTGTTAGGTCCCGAGCTACTTGAGAAACCTTGGAGCGGTGCTCGGGCTCAGACATGTCCTACACCGTAGGACATATTGGCTAATCTGTCAATTTTAAAATCAGTTTGAGGGTTTAGTAAGACCACAGAGTGCACCTGTCTTTGCTATAATTTTGTTATATTGATTATCACATCCACATAGTTGCTATCTTATGTAGGATGTTTATTGTGGTACTTGTGGTTTGCTGCAGTCATCCTCCACTGTATGTATTTTTGATGGGGATCGTCATTAGCAACGGGCCACAAGTGCAGGATTTGCTCCCCTGTATATATATATGCACTTCCTGCTTGTTTAATACCACGCCATTCTTTTCAGTTTGTATATACAGGTAAAGTGTACCTACGACAAAAATTACAGACCTCTCCATTCTTTGTACAGTAGGTGGGAAAACTTGCAAAATCGCCAAATACTTATTTTCCCCACTGTATATACAGATATATTTGGACAGTTTCACAGTTTTCATAATTTAGTCTGTGTACACCACCCCACAGTCATCAATATTACTGAACAATGCATGTAACTGTGTGACAGGATCCTATATTTACCATTAAGTGCTTTTCTTCTTTCATTCTCTGCAGAGGAAAGCACTCAATACAGTCCTCAAATGGTCAGCCCAACAAATGTATACAGAAACTCAAGCAGGAGATAAATTGTGCTTCTGGCTAGCAGGGTTAGGGGGAGCGCAACTAGAATAGCGTGAGTTGTGCACCCCTGCTTTAATAGAGAACAACGCTGGAGCTGGAGAGGGTCCAGAGGAGGGCAACTAAAGTAATAACTGGAATGGGGCAACTACAGTACCCTGAAAGATTATCAAAATTAGGGTTATTCACTTTAGAAAAAAGACGACTAAGGGGAGATCTAAATTAACATGTATAAATATATCAGGGGTCAGTACAGAGATCTATCCCATCATCTATTTATCTCCAGGACTGCAACTGTGACGAGGGGACATCCTCTGCGTCTGGAGGAAAGAAGGTTTGTACACAAACATAGAAAAGGATTCTTTACGGTAAAAGCAGTATGGAACTCTCTGCCTGAGGAGGTGGTGATGGTGAGTACAATAAAGGAATTCAAGAGGGGCCTGGATGTATTTCTGGAGTGTAATAATATTACAGGCTATAGCTACTAGAGAGCGGTCGTTGATCCAGGGAGTTATTCTGATTGCCTGATTGGAGTCGGGAAGGAATTTTTTTCCCCTAAAGTGTGGAAAATTGGCTTCTACCTCACAGTTTTTTTTTTGCCTTCCTCTGGATCAACTTGCAGGATAACCGACCGAACTGGATGGACAAATATATTTTTTCGGCCTTATGTACTATGTTACTATGTTACTAACCAATAAAAGTAAAACAATAAAAATGAATATAGACAAAAAACATAAGATCTGAGGGGGTCATTTATGAAATCGGGTATGTCAGTTTTTTCCATGGGAACTGCGAGGCCAGGCAAACCCCTGGTCTACTTTTACACCTAAAGATGTAAACCACATTACACTAAGGCCAGATATATTATTAAAGTACACCAGTTCATAAATTTGGTGCAGGCACATGAAGCAAAGCCAGACTTAAAACTGTCATAAAAAAACTTACATGATAAATGACCCCCTAATTATTTACAAAATAAAAAACACTAAATTATACAGTCCTCTTAATAGAAGAAATAGAGATGTTCTGAATATTGGCACTTGTTTTATATAGATGTGGAGGTTTCTAGAAAAATTTCAAAAGAACAAAATAACCCAGGGGAACGTCAAAGAATCTTCCAAGAGCAGAGACTTCTCAGACATTTAAGCATTCACAAGACTGCCAAGGGACGACCAAGAAGTAAACAACTCATTCCTGTTATCAGTGTGATGGTCAGGTCCAGGAAAAGAAGCACAGACAGAAATTCTGTGTCACCTCTCTTATTATATATCAGTGTGAATATGTGCTGGATATAAGCAGCGACAAAAGCCTCCTGTCTCCATCTATAAACAACGCCAATCCCCAGCAGAAATGAATACAATGGAGGATGCCGGCAGCGGACCACATGTACCACAAGAGCACCCTATACAAGATGGTGCACCACAATAATATGCAACTGACAATACAAGGCTAAACCCTCAAGCTGATGTTAAAAAAATGAGATTTTAGCCAATATATTCTGGTCAGGAACATATCGGAGCCCGCGCACCCCGCCAAGGTATCTCACTGTAGCACAGGACCTACTGCTAACCTACCTGTAGTATGTAAACACTGTTCAAAAGGTGCCAAGGTCCAAATCACAGCCAAACTCCCACATACCTCCAAAGTAAGATCACTAATACAATGGGAGGAGGAAGGAGGCTGCGAGCCCCACCTATAGCAGGCCATGTGACACAGGCTACCAGGTGCACTAGACTGCCGAGAATGTAACCCTATAACCTCACCTTGATACTTAGCAGCTAGGAATAAACTACAGAACACTACTATTGTTGTGTGAGAGTCGGTCACAGCTTTATTAATAATTTTATTTATCAAACCAACTTTTATATCTCAAAACCAACATCAACAACTTGGAGTCTCAAGATGCGGTATGCCCCACAGACTCCCTCTGTGAGAAAGTCCACCTTCTTCTCCGTCTTGATTTTGATCACCGACCTCCGCTGTGACTTAAATTAACAGCAAAAGAACAAACGTAAACAAAACCGATCAACACCAAACCAGGGCGGGAGTGGGGGGCGCTGCCTGCGGTGCCGTAGAGGAAGAGGCAGGGGCATGCATAATCCGCTTTTTTAACCCCCCCTGGCCTCTACCACTTCCAACCACCAATCAGGGGTTAGGGGGGATTCCAAGGAGCGTGCTGGAATCACCACACACACGGCTCTAACCTGCTCTAAAAACCCCACCATCTTGGCCGTACCAACAACACTGATAGCTGCTAAGCAAGATTTTTAACCCTTTTAGCTCCCTGTCTCTCTGCAGTATATGCCACCTTCGTTTACCCCTCGGCGCCAACTAGACTGCCGAGAATGTAACCCTATAACCGCACCTTGATACTTAGCAGCTAGGAATAAACCACAGAACACTACTATTGTTGGGTAAGAGTCGGTCACAGCTTTATTAATAATTTTATTTATCAAACCAACTTTTATATCTCAAAACCAACATCAACAACTTGGAGTCTCAAGAAGCGGTATGCCCCACAGACTCCCTCTGTGGGCAAGTCCGCCTTCTTCTCCGTCTTGATTTTGATCACCGACCTCCACTGAGGAGCCCGTGTACTCCTACACGGCGCTCCGACCCCCACCCAACAAGAACAAAGCTTGCTCCACTCAGTCCTGTAAGCCAGACAAGAAAATATCCAAACCGATGTCGTTCAAATGGACACTGTCGGGCCGCATAAGGCGCTCATTATCACCTTCCAACTGGCGATGACGTATGACCACCCCAGCTCGGGAGCGTATAAAGCGAGAAATACGGTTATTGACAGTACACCTGGCCCGTTCGATCGCCGTGGAATCCCTAGCCCCTTGCCACGTAACACGGGGGATAATTTCCGACCACACTACAGTTGCCTCGTGGAAGAAAGAGGGGAGTCTCTCCAAATCAGCCCGTATTAATGTGATCAACTCCGCAATTTTTAAGAGGCAAAGGTCATTGCCTCCCGCATGAATCACTAATATAACAGGAGATCGCGCTGAGTGGCTAAATTCCACCGCTTCCGGGAGGACCTGTGACCAGCGCAAGCCCCGGACACCCCGCCAATGGACTTGAATATTCCGAAAATCTCGGCCTCGGCCTCCCAGCCAGCATCAGCTCTCTGGCCTGCCCAGAAGAAGTACGAGTGGCCGATGAAACATACTGTAGGCTGGACTGCACCTAAAAGAAAAGAAAATCAATAAATGAGGGCGAACATAGGAAGCGAAACAGGCAGATTTCCATCTTCCGATCCGCTGCACATCGGACTCTGGCAAGCCAGCTCGAGCCGCCTCGGTGGCAGCCCCAATCCTGAAAGAGTGGGTACCAAATTCAGCAACCGGTAAGTGAAGCGCGAGAAGGCAATGGCGAAATATCGACCTAAATTGGAAACGGTCAAGGGGGGTGCCATCAGCATGTACCAGGAAGGGGGAGCCTATTGCTCGAGTAGATAGGAACTGAGCAGCCGCAGCATAGGGGCAAGCTGGGCCATCAATCTTATGCAAAGGGAGCCAAGCACCTTGCGCAAAAGCATATGTTTTAGAGTGCCTGATGAAGACTCGGAGAGCAGAGTCGTTGATGAATACATCACTAACACCTAAACCTCCTGGGCGAGTGAGGGAAGGAGAAACCAACTCACCTATAAGGAGGGCAGCGAAAAAGGCTAAATAAAAAGGCGCCCAAAAAAAACGCACCTCATAAGGAGATGAACAGATAGAGGGGAGTAACTGGCATATGCGCGACAATAAGGAATAGGAGACAGGGAGGCGATATTCTCATCGAATATGCTCCTTATGCCATCCCCTAATGGCTTGCCTAATTAGGAAATGCTGAGTTACATCCGGCCAACCGCGCATTTTTAGGTAAAAACGAACTCCCCACATTCTACGCTGTGCCACTAACGTGGTAACTCCCCTGGTTCGCAGGCTCAAGAGATAAGAAATGGTCACCTGTAAGCACGCAGCTGGCAAAATAGCATCCGTGGAGTTAACCGCCACAGCCCACCATTCTGCCCACGCCTTACCATGTGCCGACCACGTTGCTGGAGTCACTGAAGCTCGTACCATAGCAATCAGTCGTTGATCGGCAAATCCCATAGCGTCGGCGGGCATGGTATTCCTTTCTGGATTGCCCCCGGCAAAAGGTTCCTGAATTCCTGGCAATGAAAGCGAGATAGAGCATTAGCTACCGAGTTGTCTACTCCCGGCACAGGACGGGCCCGGAACCAAACATTGAACTCTAGGCAGCGAAGGAGAAGATGGCGCAATAGAGAGAGGACTGGGAGGGAAGAGGATGTTAAAGAATTAATACAAAAGACTACAGCCATGTTGTCCGTGTAAAAACAGACCCGTTTGTTTTGGAAACTGGGGCCTAATTAGTTGATGGCCACAATAATAGGAAACAACTCCAACAGGGTCATATTAGAACACAGACCAAGGTCACGCCAGAAGTCCGGCCACGTTGCGGCGCACCACTCATAGCCAAATATGGCACCAAAACCGGTAGACCCCTTGTGCCGCAAGTCGAGAGAGATAGACGGCGGGAAAAACACGAGCCATTGGCATGATGCGACATGCAAATACCAATAAGCCCATTAAAGCCTGCATTTGGCATAGAGTAACCGATTTAACTGCAAGAAAACCTGCAATCATGCCGGTTAACTTTTTTAATTTGTCGCTCGGTAGTCGAAAAACCACCAAGTTGGTATCGATTTCGATACCTAAAAATGTGATAATTGTCGCCGGACCGATGGTCTTATTATCGGAGAGGGGGACTCCAAAACAGGACATGAAAAAACGAAATGTATCCAGGAGAAATTTACATTTATTAGAATTACCCGTGGAAACGAATAGGAAATCGTCTAAGTAATGAAAAAAAAATTTGCGAGCCAGTTTCAAAACGTATGACCCATTCCAAAAAGGTGCTAAACATTTCAAAGTAATGGCTCGATATAGAGCAGCCCATCGGTAGGCATGTGTCATAATAATAGAAGTCATCCACCATATAGCCCAGTAAATTATAGCAATCAGGATGTACTGGGAGTAGACGAAAAGCCGCTTCAATGTCCGATTTGGCGGGCAAAGCGCCTCTTCCGGACCGACAAACTAAAGCAACTGCCCTATCAAATGACACATAGGACACCGAGGCCTCCTCCTTGGAGATACCATCATTCACCAAGGAACCTTTTGGAAAGGACAAGTGATGGATCAAGAGAAATGAGCCTGGTTCTTTTTTAGGGATAAGGCCTAAGGGGGAAATACGTATGTTCCTAAACTGGGGGATGTAAATGGGCCCATTATATGACCCAAAGTCACTTCTTTAGCTAACTTGCTTCTCAAGTGGTCTGGATTATCCTTTGCTGATTTAAAATTATTTGAAAATGTAGGGTGAGCAGAAAAATAAAAAGGGATGAAAAATCCAAAAGTGAAACCGAAACATAGTTGAGCAGCCATTGGGGTATTGGTCTAGCCACGGGGACATCGCGAGCACGCTCACCGGGGTCTTTCCCTCTAGTGGAAGTGGGGGCTTTGTGTACTGCTGCATGACGCTGGCATCGGACCGCGGCATGTGAACCTTCGCAGACGGAGCATTCATGTTTGTATTTACAGAGGGCAAAGAATTTACAATGACCCTCGTTGTATAACCAGCAGGCTCCTGGCCTGCGCACGGCCACTGCCCCTTGTGTATTTGCTGAGGGAGCAGTGGCCGCAGGGGGAAAGGGCTGTGTTTTTTGCGCCATCATAAGGCGGAGCCATAAATCCGCGGCTTTTACCCCCCAACCAATGTCTGGGTGCAGCGCCAACCGTCGGCGGAACTCTTCGTCCTACTGCCACCATGCGGATCCACCGTGCGCCTTGAAAGTGCTATAAATGGAGTCCATATACACAAAGAGGTCAGCCGAGCTTCCGGATGTCGCTGAGCCATAGTGTAACCTAACACTGCGAATGCTTGTATCCAATTCCCTATGGTCCGAGCTACCTTTGACCTACGGTCTATAAACCGTTAAGCGTTGGGGCGCCGCTCTTTGTCTACGGTGTGCTGATCCACAGAAATTAAGGACCAAACGTCTATGTACTGGTTAGCCCATATCTTGTTTTTGGTGTCATCATCTAGATGGGCCCCTAACGGCGTTAAACCACAAAATAAGGATTCTTTATGGTCACTAAGTCTGGACTTACTTGACTGAACTGCCACGGGAGCGGGCTGTTGAAGGGTAGAGCTGGGGTCTAATTGGGCTAACAACGCCCTAAGAGCAGGAACTAAACCTTTGGCTACCGTGTCTGCACCCCAAGCCCCAGTAAAATTGAACTCACCGGTAGAAGGATTCTGCTGTGTGGGAGCCATTGAACTCGCCTGGGGAGGTGCTGCTGGAGCCGCGCTGGCTGTCTCAACCACGCGGGACGACCTTCGAGTCCGATGTCTGGGAGCACGCAAACTACGAGAATGTGACCTGCTGGAGCTAGAATCCACAGAAATTAAGGACCAAACGTCTATGTACTGGTTAGCCCATATCTTGTTTTTGGTGTCATCATCTAGATGGGCCCCTAACGGCGTTAAACCACAAAATAAGGATTCTTTATGGTCACTAAGTCTGGACTTACTTGACTGAACTGCCACGGGAGCGGGCTGTTGAAGGGTAGAGCTGGGGTCTAATTGGGCTAACAACGCCCTAAGAGCAGGAACTAAACCTTTGGCTACCGTGTCTGCACCCCAAGCCCCAGTAAAATTGAACTCACCGGTAGAAGGATTCTGCTGTGTGGGAGCCATTGAACTCGCCTGGGGAGGTGCTGCTGGAGCCGCGCTGGCTGTCTCAACCACGCGGGACGACCTTCGAGTCCGATGTCTGGGAGCACGCAAACTACGAGAATGTGACCTGCTGGAGCTAGAACCGCAGGAGCTCAGATCCGAAGATGAAGGCGACCGCCACCGCACTGATCTTGAACGGGTCGATCGTCTACTCCGGCTATGGGCGCTGGAGACATGGCGGTAACGTCGGCTGCGGTGAGACTCCGACCTGCACCTTTCTCGGTGGTCGTGGATAACAGCAGGTGATCTGTAACGGTCGCGTACACACACACACAGGGGGGAGGGAAGTGACCACTGCGCTCCACCCTTACCCCTGGCCCTGCCTACTTGCCTCGCGAGTCCTAATGACAGGGGACAACTGGACGGCAATCCCTAACTTGGAATAAGTGCAGGGATGACAGACAGACAAACAACAGGACGTGAACGGACCGAGTCAATACCAGGAAAGCTACAAAGTACAAATGGAGCAAGCAGAGAATTGTCAGGAGAAGCCGGGGTCATAAATACCAGGAGAGACGTGAAGTACCAAAGGAGTCAGCAGAGGAACGTCAGGAGGAGGCCGGGGTCAGAATACCAGGATAGCAGCAAAGTACACAAGGAGCAGGCAGAGGATCGTCAGGAATTCAGCAGGAGGTAAGTACGCCAGGAAAGACCAAATCACAGGTGGAGGACTCATCTGTAGGTTGGCTGATGTAGTTGGGATGTGGGGAAGGCAAAGTGCCTGCAGGGGTGGTTGGGGGGGAGGAAACATGACTAGGAAGAAGCTGTACTGCCGTCATGACTAGGAAGAAGCTGCTGCCGTCTCCGGGAACGGCAAGGTACTGGGGCAGACGAAGGGCTGAGGCGGGCGGGCGGGTGGGCGGATAGTTTGTGAGGCCGCCTGCCACCCACACGCTCAGGCAGTTGGACTCCAGGGGGGGGGGAAATAAGTGGCAGCTGGGGCGCTTGTAGGCCCGCCATCAGGCGGGATAGAAAAGCCGGCCCTCGGTCTGCATATGTGCAGCTAGCGCTGCGATAAGCTGCTCCTCTGTGGCCATACATGCGCTGCCTGCGGTGCCGTAGAGGAAGAGGCAGGGGCATGCATAATCCGCTTTTTAACCCCCCCCCCTGGCCTCTACCACTTCCAACCACCAATCAGGGGTTAGGGGGGATCCCAAGGAGCGTGCTGGAATCACCACACAAACGGCCCTAACCTGCTCTAAAAACCCCACCATCTTGGCCGTACCAACAACGCTGCTAGCTGCTAACCTGGATTTTTAACCCTTTTAGCTCCCTGTCTCTCTGCATTCCATGCCGCCTTCTTTTACCCCTCGGCGCCAACTAGAATGTTACCAACGATAAGCGTCCGCACATTCAATACATATCAAGAAAAATCGCAGAATAGAGTAGCCTTACTGGGAGGAAATGCTCAAACCCCAAATACTGTAGCGTATTTATAACAGGGGGAGCAGATCCTCCACATGTGATCCACTGCAAATGGCAATCCCCAGCAAAAATGCATACAATGGAGGATGCCGGCAGCGGACCACATGTACCACAAGATCATCCTATGGCCTCATGCACACGACAGTTGTTTTTCTCGGCCTCCGTTCCATTTTTTTTGCGGATAGGATGGGAACCCATTCATTTCAATGGGTCAGCAAAAAAATGCTGATAGTTCATCCGTTTGTGTTCCGCGTCCGTTGTCTGTGTTTCGGTTCAGCAAAAAAAATAGTGCATGTCCTACTTTTTTCACATTTGCGAACAAGGATAGGCATTTATTACAAGGGATCTGTGGAAAAAAACGGATCCTCCCAAAAAAAACGGATGCCGCATCCTCCACGTCTCCTGATGTACTGGCCTGTCTCCTGGTATCAGCTGTAACATTCTAGTGCACCTGGTAGCCTGTGTCACATGGCCTGCCATAGGTGGGGCTCGCAGCCTCCTCCCTCCTCCCATTGTATTAGTGATCTTACTTTGGAGGTATGTGGGAGTTTGGCTGTGAGTCGGACCTTGGCACCTATCGGACAGTGTTTACACACTACAGGTAGGTTAGCAGTAGGTCCCGCGCTACAGTGAGATACCTTGGCGGGGTGCGCGGGCTCCGATATGTTCCTGACCGGAATATATTGGCTAAAATCTCATTTATTAACATCAGCGTGAGGGTTTAGCCTTGTATTGTCAGTTGTGGTGCACCATTTGCAGTGATCTATTGTCTCCATCTATACCCTGCACCATAATTACCAACCATCTACAGCTTTTGCAGTAGGCAAAGCAGGGTAAGCAGCAGATTCCATCCAGATACAAAATCATCACTAATATTTATTACATGCAGACATTTATACAATGTCATAAAGAAAGAATATCACCTAAATATTTCTACTGATATCTGAAATAATTTCCCAAACTCAAAATACAGTAAAGCTGAAATTATAGAGGTTGTCTGGGCTTTTAATATTGATGACCTATCCTCAGGAGATACTAAAAGGGTGGACATCCCTGTGTCCATCCAGGCCCTGCACCGGACAGAGGACAGGGAGCCTGAAAACCGGACTGTACGGCCTAAAACCTGACGTCTAGCCTAGCTGTATGTGTCTGTCCCTGTGTGTGTGTGTGTGTGTGTGTGTGTGTCTGTCTATCCTTGTCTGTGTGTGAGTCTAAGGCATTGCTTAGACTCCATTTGCAGTCTAGCCAGTGCCTAATGGGTTACAGTTTAAACCACCTTCTGGTACATGTTGATAATTCCTTTTTTAACCCCAGCCCATGTCCCCCCAGTATTGGGAATCAGTGGGAGTCATATTAGAAGGAAACAAAAGGTTGGAGCATAAATAAAGGTGGAATTCCCTTTTAATGTCCCCTAAAGGTGGCCACACACATTAGATAGAAGTTGGTTTACGATCTCACCATCGCACAGGTGTCTGTCCATATGTATGTGTCTGTCCCTGTGTGTGTGTGTCTGTCCCTGTGTGAGTGTCTGTCCCTGTGTGTGTGTGTCTGTCCCTGTGTGTGTGTCTGTCCCACTGGTGGATCCGGGGGGGGGGGGGCAACGGGGCAATTGCCCCTCCCGAGCAGGCGGCGGAAGCGGCGCCGGGGCACAGGGAGATGAGCGCTTCCATTGTGGAAGCGCTCATCTTCATAGTCATCTGTATCGCCGTCCTCAGGACAGCGATACAGATGGCTGTGCTGAGGCAGGGGAGGGAGAGGTGTGTCCCTTTCCCTTCCTCTGATAGGCTGCAGGCACTAGTGCCTGCAGCCCATCAGAGGCCGGCGCAGGCGGCGCAATGACATCATCGCGCCGCCTGAGCCGTACAGCGCGGGACACAGGCCGGAAGAGGCCTGCATCGCATTGCTGACATGAAGGTAAGTATGTGTTTTTTTAATTTTTTTTATATATACAATACTTTTACCCGCACATGGGGGGGGGGGGGGGGGGGGGGGGGGGGGCTGTTATTGCTGGCACATGGGGGGGCTGTTATTGCTGGCACATGGAGGGGCTGTTATTGCTGGCACATGGGGGGCTGTTATTACTGGCACATGGGGGGCTGTTATTGCTGGCACATGGGGGCTGTTATTACTGGCACATGGGGGGGCTGTTATTACTGGCACATGTGGGGGTGTTATTGCTGGCACATGGGGAGGCTGTTATTGCTGGCACATGGGGAGGCTGTTATTGCTGGCACATGGGGGGGCTGTTATTGCTGGCACATGGAGGGGATGTTATTGTTGGCACATGGGGGGCTGTTATTGCTGGCACATGGGGGGCTGTTATTGCTGGCACATGGGGGGCTGTTATTGCTGGCACATGGGGGGCTGTTATTGCTGGCACATGGGGGGCTGTTATTGCTGGCACATGGGGGGCTGTTATTGCTGGCACATGGGGGGCTGTTATTGCTGGCACATGGGGGGCTGTTATTGCTGGCACATGGGGGGCTGTTATTACTGGCACATGGGGACTGTTATTGCTGGCACATGGGGGCTATTACTGGCACATGGGGGGCTGTTATTGCTGGCACATGGGGGGGCTGTTATTGCTGGCACATGGGGGGGCTGTTATTGCTGGCACATTGGGGGCTGTTATTGCTGGCACATGGGGGGCTGTTATTACTGGCACATGGGGGGCTGCTATTTCTGGCACATGGGGGGGCTGTTATTGCTGGCACATGGAGGGGCTGTTATTGCTGGCACATGGAGGGGCTGTTATTGCTGGCACATTGGGGGCTGTTATTGCTGGCACATGGGGGGGCTGTTATTGCTGGCACATGGGGGGGCTGTTATTGCTGGCACATGGGGGGGCTGTTATTGCTGGCACATGGGGGGGCTGTTATTGCTGGCACATGGGGGGCTGTTATTGCTGGCACATGGGGGGCTGTTATTGCTGGCACATGGAGGCGCTGATATTGCTGGCACATGGGGTGCTGTTATTGCTGGCACATGGGGGGGCTGTTATTGCTGGCACATGGGGGGCTGTTATTGCTGGCACATGGGGGGGCTGTTATTAATACTGGCACATGGGGGGGCTGTTATTAATACTGGCACATGGGGGGCTGTTATTAATACTGGCACATGGGGGGCTGTTATTAATACTGGCACATGGGGGGCTGTTATTAATACTGGCACATGGGGGGCTGTTATTAATACTGGCACATGGGGGCTGTTATTAATACTGGCACATGGGGGGCTGTTATTAATACTGGCACATGGGGGGCTGTTATTAATACTGGCACATTGGGGGGCTGTTATCATTGGCACATGGGGGGGCTGTTATCATTGGCACATGGGGGGCTGTTATCATTGGCACATGGGGGGATGTTATTACTGGCACATGATTGGGGGGTTGCTCTTGTTATTGGAACATCATTGGGGGCACTATAGGGGCATCTACTGAGGCCACAAAGAAGGGGTATTTTATATGGGGGGGCTCTATACAGTACAATTTTATACTGGGACACATTATGGTGGGTACTATGGGGAAGGGGGAAGAGGAGTACTAAGGGGTCATCTACGGGGGGCACTAAGAAGGGGTATTTTATACTTGAAAATTATGGGGGACACTGAGGGCATCTACTGGAGCATTTTATACTGGTACATTATGGGGGCACTAGGAAGAAGGAGGGTGTGGAGCACTATGGGGCATTTACTGGGGGCACTATATAGGGGTATTTTATACTGGCACATTATGGGGGCACTATGGGGACATTAGCTCACCTGGGGCATTACAAGGGGGTATTTTTTGCACATTATAAGGAGAATTATTTCTACTGGGGGGGCATTATCGTGGGCTTTATTACTCCCCCATGGTATGACCCCCTAGTAGCAGCACCAGCCTCTCCCTGCTCTGCTATCCCTCTGCTTCTTCTCCAAATCCTTATTATGAAATCTTTCTCATTAGGATAAAACACATCAGCTCCGCCGAGCCCCCCAGTCAAAGTGTTGAAGTGGTATCCGAGATCCCCAAGGGCCAAGCCAAGTAATTGTAAGTTTTCATGTAGAATATGTTTGTTATACACATATAGCATACACTGTGCCACACAATATACAGTATACCTCTACACTGTGCCTCACAATATACAGAATACCTCTACACTGTGCCACACAATATACAGTAAACCCACTCACTGTGTAGTCTGTTCTATAAGCACCATTGTTTTGTGGCGGCGGACAGAAAATAATCTGGAAGTGCCCCTCCCGAGACCAGGCTCTAGATCCGCCACTGGTCTGTCCCTGTGTGTGTCTGTCCCTGTGTGTGTGTGTCTGTCTGTCTGTCCCTGTTTGTGTGTCCGTCCCTGTGTGTATGTGTGTCCATGTGTGTGTATCTGTCCCTGTGTGTATTTGACCGTCCCAGTGTGTGTGTCCTTGTGTTTATGTGTCCCTGTGTGTGTGTCTGTCCCTGTGTGTCTCTCCCTGTGTGTGTGTCTGTCCTGTGTGTCTCTCCCTGTGTGTCACCATCACCATGTCCACAGTGTTCCTATGCCTTGACACAGCTGCATCAGGACGTTCTGTGCGGGGCAAGAAGAAGATGGAAGAGGAGGCAGCGCCGCCAGCATGGAGTCCATGGTAGAGACACAGGGAGGCACACTAAGGACTTGGGTAACACTACCACATGATCTACACTAGTGTTATCTGTGGTTTTACATAGGACTGCAGGTAACACTACCACATTATCAGCACTAGTGTTATCTGTGGTTTTTACATAGGACTGCAGGTAACACTATCACATTATCAGCACTAGTGTTATCTGTGGTTTTACATACGACTGCAGGTAACACTACTACATTTTCTGTACTCAGATAGCCATCACTGTGTTATCTGTGCTGTTACATAGGACTGCAGGTGATATCTACTATATTATCTGTACTCAGAGAGTTATCACTGTATAGGGGGACACATTGAGACTTTATCGCCCAAGGGCCCACATGAACCTGGAGCCGGCACTGGTCATTAATACCCGATCAGAGGGGGTCCAACACCCGGCACCCCTGCTGATCAGCTGTTTGAATAGAAGGTGCGTACACTGCGCATGTGCCATCTCCCTTCTCTCTTCCTGCTTGCTGCTGCTATGTCGCTGGTTTCCTCCCAAAGACATACTGATAGGGAACTTACGGTAGATTGTAAGCCTCATTGGGGACAGCTTGGTGATAATGTCTGCAAAGTGCTGTGGAATATGTTAGAGTTAGCGCTATATAAGTTCATAAAATAAATAGTAGTCTTGTATATGCAAGCAGTATTATAGTAGTTATATTCTTGTACGTAGGAGGCAGTGTTATAGTAGTTATATTTTTGTACATAGGTGACAGTCATAGAGTAGTTATATTCTTGTACATAGGGGCAGTATTATTTATTTTACACACTTAGGCTGAGTTCACATGAGCGTGTCCGGATAAGGTCCGGATGCGTTGCGGCAAACCCGCGCGAGTAGGTACCCAATTGCAGTCAGTTTTGACTGCGATTGCGTTCCGTTGTTCAGTTTTTATCGCGCGGGTGCAATGCGTTTTGCACGCGCGTGATAAAAAACTGACTGTGGTACCCAGACCCGAACTTCTTCACAGAAGTTCAGGTTTGGGTTCGGTGTTGTGTAGATGTTATTATTTTCCCTTATAACATGGTTATAAGGGAAAATAATAGCATTCTTTAATACAGAATGCTTAGTAGGTGGTCAATTGAGGGTTAAAAATAAATAAAAAAATAACTCACCTTCTCCTCTTGATCGCGTAGCTGCCGGTCTCTTCTTACTTCTTTATTCATGAGCTGCCGGCTAAAGGACCTGTGGTGACGTCAGATCACATGGTCCAATCACATGGTCCATTAACTCACCTTCTCCTCTTGATCGCGTAGCTGCCGGTCTCTTCTTACTTCTTTAATCATGAGCTGCCAGCTAAAGGACCTGTGGTGACGTCAGATCACATGGTCCAATCACATGGTCCATCACCACGGTGATGGATCATGTGATTGTACCATGTGATATGACGTCACCATAGGTCCTTTAGCCGGCAGCTCATGATTAAAGAAGTAAGAAGAGCCCGGCAGCTACGCAATCAACAGGAGAAGGTGAGTTAATTTTTTATTTTTTTTTAACCCTCAATTGATCACCTACTAAGCATTCTGTATTAAAGAATGCTATTATTTTCCCTTATAACCATGTTATAAGGGAAAATAATACAGTGAATAGACTGTCATCTTAGCAACCATGCGTGAAAATCGCACCGCATCCGCACTTGATTGCGGATGCTTGCGATTTTCACTCAGCCCCATTCACTTCTATGGGGCCTGCGTTGCGTGATAAACGCACAATATAGAGCATGCTGCGATTTTCACGCAACGCATAAGTGATGCGTGAAAATCACAGCTCATGTGCACAGCCCCATAGAAATGAATGGGTCCAGATTCAGTGCGGGTGCAATGCGTTCACCTCCCGCATTGCACCTGCGCGGAAATCTCGCCCGTGTGAACTCAGCCTTAGGGATGCTAATGGAGGAAACCCACACAAACAGAAAGAGAACATACAAACCCTATGAAGATGTCCTTGGTCTGCAAGGCATCAGTGCTAACCACTGAGCCAACATGCTGCCTATTAGGCCCCTTTCACACGGGCATTGCGGATTGGGGTCGGATGCGTTCAGGGTGCGTTCAGTGAAACTCACACAATTTTGCAAGCAAGTTCAGTCAGTTTTGTCTGTGATTGCGTTCAGTTGTTCAGTTTTTTCTGCGCGGGTGCAATGCGTTTTGATGCGTTTTTCACGCGCGTGATAAAAAACTGGAGGTTTACAAACAACATCTCTTAGCAACCATCAGTGAAAAACGCATAGCACCCGCACTTGCTTGCGGATGCAATGCATTTTTCACGCAGCCCCATTCACTTCTATAGGGCCAGGGCTGCGTGAAAAACGCAGAATATAGAACATGCTGCGATTTTTACTCAACGCAGAACTAATGCGTGAAAAACAACGCTCATTGAAATTAATGGGTCAGGATTCAGTGCGTGTGCTATGCATTCACGTCACGCATTGCACCCGCGCGGAAAACTCGCTCGTGTGAAAGGGGCCTTATAGTTGTTATATTCTGTTGCATAGGAGCAGTATTATAGTAGTTATTTTCTTGTGTATAGGGGTGGCATTATAGTAGTTAAATTCTTGTACACATAGTGAAGTATTATGGTAGTTGTATTCTTGTACATGGGGGGGGAGTATTATAGCAGCATTATAGTGTAGCCACAGTATTGCCATTTGTGTCACAGAATTTGCTGGTATTTGTGACTCATTAAATAAAGTAAGAAGTGTTGTCATTCATTTCTTATACACAGTCATGTGTAAATCAGAATTTGTTCCTGTTTTAGCAGACTTTTGTGTCATGGCCGCAGTCATGGCCGCAGAGTTCAGTAATGCTTTAAGATCTCTCCATCAGTCCTTTTCTCAAGTGATATCAGAAGTATATTTATACTGAAATAATCCCAGGAAACCTTGGTTGAAAGGTGAAAGCTATCTTAGGATTTGCGCAATTCGTGAGTGCGATTTGTACGGGGACTTGTCAAGGATAACACAGCTCTGGAGGATTTAATCCTGTGAAATATATGATACCTGCAGCCAATAATAGAGGTTTATGTGGTGGTGACAGCTAAGTTTTAGCGAGCTGCTCCCAGACATCAAGGGTCATAACGCTGAGAGTTTCAATTATAACAAATCATTAAAAGAAAAGGAAAGGCCACCTCAACCAATACACAGAAAAATATGCTCTAGCTTCAGGTAGCAGAAGCTGGTGTTATCTGTTATCAGCCACCAATTCAAAAGCATTTCTTCCACAAAGATGTCCTGATGATTGGACCTTGAAGTGGAAGAGCTTGTAGATGAAGAGATGTGTAAAAAACATGGCTGCTTTGTTCCAGAAACAGTGCCACACATATCTACTGTACTTGTATCCAAAATTGCCACTGGACTCCGTTAAAGTGAAAGAGGCTGAGCTGTGCCAGAAAAAAAACCACTAATACCATTTTGGAGTACAAAATACTTCTCCAGAAGAACCAAGTACCACAGTGCAGCACAAAATACCACTCAAGAAGGTGCCCCACTGTTGGAGCCAACACCAGCTGTCATGTTCTGTTCTCTTTTTCCTCCAGTTGTCTCTAATTAAGAAATGGAGGAGGGGGCTGAGGAGGATGCCTGCCCCACCTTCAGCAAGCTACCTTGTCTTTCAATGCCACCAAACATACAGGAGAATACAGTACCACATACCTACAGTATTACGTCCAGTGACATCTGCTCTGATGTAGACCAGATCACTTCACAACAATTCAAGAGGGCATCTGCTGCCACTGGCTGGATGCATAGGTTCCTGATGCATTCCATATTAATTAATGCTATAATTGCCAGACCGTTGTGTACCTAGAAGTTGGGTGTGAGGATGCCCCTCTGGGCATTGACCCATTCCGAAGTTTACCAGTAGGGTCTTTGGCCTGTCCACCCCTGTTTCTCAGGGGCCCATAGCCTATGTCTCTATGGTGTGTATAGTCTTGAATACTAGTTATACACATATGAGTTTCATAGACTGACTCATTAAAGTCAGTGGTGGACATTTATCATGACTGGCGTTGCCATACACCACTCTTGATCCCCTGTGCACTGGTGAAAGATGTGCCTAATTTATTAAGAATCAAATGCCTATTAATAAATTAAAGACATCTCTAGGACTCCGCCCCCACCTGCTAAGTGCTGCCCCCTTTTCTCACCACATTAGAAAAGTGACGAGAATCTCAAAATTTTGCAAACTATGTCACAAACTTTCTTTTGCCACAACAGTGGTCTAAATACATTGATAAATGCCCCTCAATGAGTTTATGCATATTGCCGTTTTTGTCTCACACAAGATCGCTCCGCGTAACAAATGCAGCATATTCTATATTTAATATTTTTCATACAAGAAATAACCCACAGAAATTAAACACAGTACATGCATTGCCTTGCATTTTTCACGCAGCATTTGCCTATTCAAGTCAATAGGTCAGTGAAAAAACCTGAACCACTGTGATGGACTGTCCTCTTTTTACTGATAGCTGTTATGAGATGAGGTGGATTATTCCTCAGGTTTTTTTTTTTTTGCGCTTGTGAAATACATGCGAACACTGATGACATCTGCGTGGAAAAATGCAAGAACTTAACAGAATTGTGGAAAACACTGAAACAAAACTGTGGGAAAGCACCCTAACAGAACTCGCCCAAGTTTAATATCGCTTGTGTGCATGAGCGCGTAAAGGGGTTGTCTCATCTCAAACAAGGGGGCAAATCGCTAGGATATGCCCCATTGTCTGATAGGTGCGGTTCCTACCTCTGGGACCCGCTGTCACGGCGGACAGGATATAGAAACACAGATAAATAAACAAACAAGTTTCTAGGCGAGAAGCTGAGGATCAAGGTCACCTCCTGATAAATCCGTACCAGCTCTCCCTATACTGCTAAGCCCACGTTCAGACCCTTAAAATGGGAATAACGTGTCCTCGTGCCTGGGCTGAGAATACCCAAAAAATCCCTAAGATGATGAAAGGGGAATAGAGGCAGCCTGCTCCCTCTGAACCTGGAGGGGCAGGCGTCTCTCTAACAGCCTAGACAGCAAACCACAAGAGAACAAAAACCAACTTATCTTTTGAGCAGGAACAGCCAATCGTTCCTTCCTTGCAAACACAGAGCCAGACAGAAGCTATAACCCGCAGGGAACACTGGGAGTGGGTGTGATTTAAACTGAAACCAACGACCCCAGCCAGTGCACCTGAAGGGAGGTGGATCTAGCTTGACTCCAAAACAAAACAAAAGGCTAGACACGTGCTGCTAATCTGGCAGACCTCCGCACATAGTCTGAGCAGGGCATGACAGTACCCCCCCTTCTACGGGTGACCTCCGGACCCTGGCCCAACCTTATCCGGGTGGGATCTGTGAAAAGCCTTCACCAGACGGCTGACACTTACATCCCGAGCCGGAACCCACATCCTTTCCTCAGTGCCGTATCCCCTCCAGTGTGCCAGGTACTGAAGGGAACCCCGAAGAACTCTTGAGTCAAGAGCCCAGAAGATCTCGAACTCTAAATTTCCATCAACCAGAACAGGAGGAGGAGGTAAAGGCGATGGTTCCACCGATTTCACATATTTTTTCAGTAAAGACCTGTGGAACACATCATGGATCCTCCAAGTCTGCGGAAGATCCATCCGAAATGCCACTGGATTGACCACAGCAGATATTTTGTACGGTTTCCAAGACGGTACTCTCAGTTTAATATTTTTAGTAGACAACCACACCAGATCACCCAAACACAGGTCCGGACCAGTTATACGTTTCTTGTCAGCCATTTGCTTATACCTCTCACCCATCTTCTCCAAATTCACTTGAATCCTCCGCCAGATAGAAGACAAGGCAGAAGAAAATCTCTCCTCATCTGGCATCCCAGAGGAACTAGTCCCAGAAAAGGTACCAAACTGAGGATGAAAACCGTATGCGCCAAAAAATGGCAACTTACCCGTGGACTCCTACCTACGGTTATTCAAAGCAAACTCTGCTAGGGACAAGAATGAGGACCAGTCCTCCTGATTCTCAGCCACAAAGCACCTCAAATAGGTCTTCAGGTTTTGATTAGTACGCTCTGTCTGCCCATTCGACTGCGGATGAAAAGCTGAAGAGAACGAAAGTTGAATGCCAAGCCGAGAGCAGAACGCCCTCCAAAACCTGGAGACAATCTGTGTGCCCCTATCAGAAACCACATCCGAAGGAATGCCATGCAATTTCACGATATTATCCACAAAAATCTGCGCAAGAGCCTTGGCATTGGGCAGACTAGCTAACGATATAAAGTGAGCCATTTTACTAAAACGGTCAACAACCACTAAAATTACTGTCTTCCCGGAGGAACTCGGGAGATTCGTAATAAAGTCCATAGACAAGTGCGTCCAAGCACGAGACGGAATAGACAAAGGGAGAAGTGAACCAGCAGGTCGAGTATAAGCAACCTTTGACCGTGCACAGGTTTCACAAGCTGCCACGTAATCCTCAATGCTCTAACATAACCCGGGCCACCAGAACCTCCGGGACACAAGATCAAAGGTGGACTTACCACCAGGATGTCCAGCAAGGACAGTATCGTGATGTTCCTTGAACACCTTGTATCGCAGTCCGTCAGGAACAAGCAACCTCCCTGGGGGACAAGATCCAGGAGCCCCCTCCTGGGCTCCCAACACCTCCATCTCCAATTCGGGATACAGAGCGGAGACCACCACCCCATAAGCCAAAATTGGAGCAGGATCCTCTGAATCACATCCCCCAGGAAAACTGCGAGACAACGCATCTGCCTTAATGTTTTTAACCCCTGGGCGAAAAGTAACTACAAAATTGAACCTGGTAAAAAACTGTGACCATCTGGCCTGTCTAGGGTTCAGACGCTTGGCAGATTGCAGGTAAGCCAAATTCTTATGATCCGTATATACAGTAACGGGGTGAGACGCCCCTTCCAACCAGTGACGCCATTCCTCAAAGGCCAATTTGATTGCCAGCAATTCTCTATTTCCTACATCATAATTCCTCTCGGCGACCGAGAGCTTCTTGGAAAAAAAAGCACACGGAACCCATTTGCCAGGAGATGAACCCTGAGACAGCACTGCTCCAACCCCCACCTCTGATGCATCAACCTCCACTACGAATGGCTGAGACACATCGGGCTGCACCAGAATGGGAGCAGACGCAAAACATTCTTTAATAGTCGAAAAGGCCTGCAATGCCTCATCCGACCAGACAGAGACGTCAGCGCCCTTCTTAGTCATATCGGTCAGAGGTTTTACAATGGTAGAATAGTTCAAAATAAATTTTCTATAATAATTAGTAAACCCCAAAAACCGCATCAAAGCTTTCTGATTCTCCGGTCGGTCCCATTCCAGAACCGCCCGGACCTTTTCGGGGTCCATACGAAAACCAGAGTCAAAAAGCAGATATCCCAGAAACGGAAGCTCCTGCACAGAAAACATACATTTCTCCAATTTGGCATATAATTTATTCTCCCGAAGGATCGTCAAAACCTGTCTCACGTGATCCTGATGGGTCTTCAGATCAGGAGAGTAAATTAAAATGTCATCCAAGTAAACTACCACGAACCTCCCCACAAAATGATGGAAAATGTCATTGCCGGAAATCCAAACAAGGTCTCAGCGATCCATCCTTTTTCTTTACAAAGAATAAACCCACTGGAGACTTAGATGGCCTAATATGACCTTTTGCCAAACTCTCGGCAATATACTTCCGCATGACTTCTCTTTCAGGTTGAGAAAGATTGTAAAGCCGAGACTTTGGCAACTTAGCCCCTGGGATGAGATTAACTGGACAATCATAGTCACAATGAGGGGGCAATTCCTGAGCCCCACCCTCTGAAAAGACATCCGCAAAATCTGAGAGATACAGAGGTAGAGCCGTAGTAGACACACCAGAGATAGATGTGCCAAGACAATTATCTGAACAAAACTCACTCCAACCAATGATCTGTCTTGCTTGCCAATCTATAATTGGGTTATGATTTGTCAACCATGGTAACCCTAAGACTATAGGAGCGGGTAAGTCCTTCATGACAAAACAAGACATAATCTCAACATGTGAATCACCCACCCTTAACAGAATACCATGAGCAATATGAGTGAGACTCCTTTGAGAAAGAGGGGAAGAATCAATTGCGAAAACCGGAATCTCTCTTTCTAAAGTGCAAGTACTTAGACCCAGATTTTGAAGAAAAAGAAAATCAATATGGTTTACCCCAGCACCACAGTCAATGAATACTTCAACAAAAAAAAAATTGAGTCTAGCGCCACCATAGCTGGAAGGAGAAAACGAGTACTACAGGGAGCTTGCATACCTGCTTGCTCCGCCACTCTATTCACACTACCAAGTGTCAGGAATGTTTTTTTTTTCTTTAAGTAAACCTCTTGGTGATTCTTTCTCATCAACATGCGGTTTTAACGAAAGGACAAGAAAAAATAAAATCACCACTTTTCCACAGTAATAACATAGTTTATGCAACCTCCTAAAGTCTCTACGACCAGAACGGAAAGATACCTGACCCAGCTGCATGGGTTCCTCCCCTACCCCAGAGTTACATGTAATATCACCCTGGGGAGCAGGTGAGACGAAACCACTCACAGAAGGGATCCCTTGCGCGGAGGGAACCCCTACACCTCTCTCTAATACGTCTATCTAACCGTACTGCCTAAGACATTGCATTCTCCAATGTATCCGGGTACTCATGAAAGGCAATGGCATCTTTCAATCTCTCAGATAACCCCTGACAAAACTGACTACGTAACGCAGGGTCATTCCACTCTGACTCGGTAGCCCATCTCCTAAACTCAACGCAATAAGCCTCTGCAGTATGTTCACCTTGTAAAAAATTGCGCAATTTAGATTCCGCCATCGAGACCCGATCTGGATCATCATATATTAATCCCAAGGCTTTAAAAAATTCTACCACCGACCGGAGGGCCAGAGAACCGGGCGGCAGAGAAAAGGCCCAGGATTGCGCGTCCCCTTTTAGCAGAGAAATGATTATACCAACCCTCTGACTTTCATCACCAGATGAAGATGGACGCAGCCGAAAATACAACTTGCATGATTCTTTAAAGCAGATAAAGTCATCCACACCCCCTGCAAATCTATCAGGGAGCGCGACTTTAGGCTCCCCATAAATTTGACTTGCACCTGATGCCAGAGCATTCTGACACCGTGTGACCGAATTGCGCAGATCCGCAACCTCTAGGGATAATCCCTGCATGCGATCAACTAGCGCATCAATTGACTCCATCTCAAAAAAACACTGAGCAATGGCAGTCAAAGTATTGGCGGGTTATAATGTCATGGCGGACAGGATATAGAAACACAGATAAATAAACAAAGAAGTTTCTAGGCGAGAAGCTGGGGATCAAGGTCACCTCCTGATAAATCCCTACCAGCTCTCCCTATACTGCTAAGCCCACGTTCAGACACTTAAGGTGGGAATAACGTGTCATCGTGCCTGGGCTGAGAATACCCTAAAAATCCCTAAGATGATGAAAGGGGAATAGAGGCAGCCTGCTCCCTCTGAACCTGGAGGGGCAGGCGTCTCTCTAACAGCCTAGACAGCAAACCACAAGAGAACAAAAACCAACTTATCTTTTGAGCAGGAACAGCCAATCGTTCCTTCCTTGCAAACACAGAGCCAGACAGAAGCTATAACCCGCAGGGAACACTGGGAGTGGGTGTGATTTAAACTGAAACCAATGACCCCACCCAGTGCACCTGAAGGGAGGCAGATCTAGCTTGACTCCAAAACAAAACAAAAGGCTAGACACGTGCTGATAATCTGGCAGACCTCCGCATATAGCCTGAGCAGGGCATGACACCCGCACCTGTAGTGTCCCACTACATAAAGGTGGGCACTACTAAGGGTTATGTTGCTTCCACCTCCTGTGGGAGATTGGTATTTTGTATTGCATTGTAATGTGTAATGCCATGTTAATTCCTGTGTACCAGGCCTGTCAGGGGTGTAGTTTTTCCTCCCAAGCTGTAGAGGGAGCTAGGGAACCCCCTAGTATATATAGTTAGGCCCAGACAGGAAAGAGTTAGTTCAGTCTAATCCAGGAGGCTAAGTAGCTCAGTCTAGCCTGCCTGAGGTCCCTGAGCAAGAGAAGCTCAGAAGTTAATCCAGGGGAAGAAGTTACCTCCTGAAGATATATAGCACCTTTAAAAGTACAGTGCAGAGCCACTTTTATCCAGCCAAATAGAAAGCTGAAGGGCAGAAGGATATTTACAGCAAGACGATATATACCAGAGGAAGGTTTCCCTACCCAAGGATAAAGCCAGCAATAGGGCATACGGGCCTTGGTGAAAGCCAGACAGGATCTGAGGAAAGTACAGCCTGATCTGTAAGTGTTATTCCCTCTGAGTATCTTGCAGAGACTTTGCCTGCCATTTGTATGAAGCCTGCCTGTATTCAACATTATACATATGGAAAAAATGTGGGGGATTCAATCAGCACAACCCTATATGTAGGTGCACATTTCTATGGCATAATACATATACAAAGAAAAAGACACAAATGCAATGGCACTCTGCAACCAGCATTCTGCCTTGCCTCTATGCTGGATGAGGCATTGGCGTACATTTTGGCCAAAGCGTAATAAGCCACTCACCATGTCAAGGTCACCTCTATGGAGTAGTCCCTAACACTAGTTCCTACATGTTTGTGGGCCATGACAGCCACACAAAGTCCAGGGAGCGCAGGTACAGCATGCACGCCAAGCACACTCTGCTTTTAACCCCGTCCGGTGCCATTACAGCTTTCATCGGATCCAGGGATGCAAGTACCAGCATGCATGCTGAGCCCACTATATACTTCTCCTGGAGCCAAATGGCTACTGGTAGGCGCTATATATGCAGACTCAGTTTTATACTGACTTTAAAACCAGCCTCCAGGACAGATTGACTGGTCAGGTGTGCATGACTGCATGGAGATCGCCACGCCTCCAATATATACTACAAAGAAAAAATGTGGGGGATTCAATCAGCACAACCCTATATGTAGGTGCACATTGCTATGGGGAAATACATATACAAAGAAAAAGACACAAATGCAATGGCACTCTGCAATCAGCATTCTGCCCTGCCTCTATGCTGGATGAGGCATTGGTGTACATTTTGGCCAAAGCGTAATAAGCCACTCACCACGTCAAGGTCGCCTCTATGGAGTGGTCCCTAACACTAGTTCCTACCTGTTTGTGGGCCATGACAGCCACACAAAGTCCAGGGAGCGCAGAGTGCCATTGCATTTGTGTCTTTTTCTTTGTATATGTATTGCGCCATAGCAATGTGCTGATTGAATCCCCCACATTTTTTCTTTGTAGTATATATTGGAGGCGTGGCGATCTCCATGCAGTCATGCACACCTGACCAGTCAATCTGTCCTGGAGGCTGGTTTTAAAGTCAGTATAAAACTGAGTCTGCATATATAGCGCCTACCAGTAGCCATTTGGCTCCAGGAGAAGTATATAGTGGGCTCAGCATGCATGTTGGTACTTGCATCCCTGGATCCGATGAAAGCTGTAATGGCACCGGACGGAGTTAAAAGCAGAGTGTGCTTGGCGTGCATGCTGTACCTGCGCTGCCTGGACTTTGTGTGGCTGTCATGGCCCACAAACAGGTAGAAACTATTGTTAGGGACCACTCCATAGAGGCGACCTTGACGTGGTGAGTGGCTTATTACGCTTTGGCCAAAATGTACACCAATGCCTCATCCAGCATAGAGGCAGGGCAGAATGCTGGTTGCAGAGTGCCATTGCATTTGTGTCTTTTTCTTTGTATATGTATTTCGCCATAGCAATGTGCACCTACATATAGGGTTGTGCTGATTGAATCCCCCACATTTTTTCTTTGTAGTATATATTGGAGGCGTGGCGATCTCCATGCAGTCTTGCACACCTGACCAGTCAATCTGTCCTGGAGGCTGGTTTTAAAGTCAGTATAAAACTGAGTCTGCATATATAGCGCCTACCAGTAGCCATTTGGCTCCAGGAGAAGTATATAGTGGGCTCAGCATGCATGTTGGTACTTGCATCCCTGGATCCGATGAAAGCTGCAATGGCACCGGACGGGGTTAAAAGCAGAGTGTGCTTGGCGTGCATGCTGTACCTGCGCTCCCTGGACTTTGTGTGGCTGTCATGGCCCACAAACAGGTAGGAACTAGTGTTAGGGACCACTCCATAGAGGCGACCTTGACGTGGTGAGTGGCTTATTACGCTTTGGCCAAATAATACATATGGAACTAACTGAAGACTGTATATAGTTGGACTGTTCAGTAAAAATAAGTTCTGGTTCACTGCAACTTTGTGTACCTCAATTATTCCTAAAACAAATCAGTGTGCCACCGTTACCGGCACTGGCGTCACAAACTTTAAGGGATCTTGCCACTGGCACACTAAACCTACAACACCCAGGGCACCTCACCTACCACCTGGCCTGGTCCCTATACACAGAGAGTGCCCCAGAGGATCCATGTGCCAGCCTCTCCATCACTGCTGTACGCCTGCCCAGGGTATATAAAAACTGTGAGTACCAAGAGCAACCCTCGGTTTGTTAACTACCCCTGTGACCTCACATTCGCTCACCCTGCAGGGCTGCGTACTGCATATTTTGGCATCACGAACAGGATGCGATTATTCCTACGCCATAGAAGGAATCTGAACTGTGTGCTGTAATTGCCTATTAAAGAGGACCTTTCACCTGTATAAACTATGTGAACTGAGTATGCTGCCATATAGAGCGGCGCCTGGGGATCTCACTGCATTTACTATTATCCCCGGGTGCCGCTCCGTTCTCCCGTTATAGGCTCCAGTACCTTTGCTCCTTAAGTTATAGTAGGCGGTGTCTGCCCTTGTTCTGTGGGCGCCTCCCCCTCCTTTTGTTTTTTTTCTCCCAGGCTGTGAGCTGTGCGCTGCGATTGGCCAGCGCTGCAGCCTAGGAGAAGGAGACGCCCACAGGACAAGGGCAGACACCGCCTACTATAACTTAAGGAGCAAAGGTACTGGAGCCTATAACGGGAGAACGGAGCGGCGCCCGGGGATAATAGTAAGTGCAGTGAGATCCCCGGGCGCCGCTCTATATGGCAGCATACTCAGTTCACATAGTTTATACAGGTGAAAGGTCCTCTTTAAGTGATAAATGCCCTATCTGTTTATTTGAAAATTGTTGGGCCAAAGAGCTGTGGACAATCGCGGTGTGAAAAACTGTATATTGTGGACTGTTTGCTGCTTTTTGAGTCACCGCTTGCTGCCAGTGAATTGACAGTCTTATGCTGCAAGATGGCCGCCTAAGCTGACAGGATTATCGTTGCGCCATCGTTGTGTCCGTCTGGCGCGAAAAAGAGGTGGAGGTACCGCCCTGGCTGCAAAGAAGATACCGCCTACCTCAAATCTTGAAACTTCGAGAGGCCGCGCCTATCTCCTGACGCTGCGCGTGGGACCTCCGCACGACGTGACCATGTACCTTGCGAGACTTGGACTGCGCATCACCGGAGTGAGTAAAACTTCTATATTAACCAGTCCCTTTGTTTTCAAGTACCGGGAAGATTCCGATCCTTGCTGGGAGACTGGGGGGAGGCCCCTCGTTAGTGATAAAGGACTTGATTCGGGGGAAGCACCTCCAATTTGGATTTTGGCCTGCTCTACCGCTACTTAAAGGGCCATGCCCTCTCAGTGGTCACCCTTAGTAATGGCCTGTTGAGAGCGAAGTCCAGCGTGAGTCTAATGCCAGCATCTAGTCTAATGCCGCTGACCATGCCATATTACTTTGGGGCCCCCTGGTTCCCGCGATACTCCGGGGAAGCCCACAAACTGAAAGACTTTAAAGACCAGATCATGGACTTATTCCGGCTCTATCCTATCTCCTCGGAGCAACAGATGGAGATCCTCCTAGCACAGTTAGAAGGGGCCGCCCGCAGGGAGGTCATGTCATGGCCCAGCTCAGAAAAAAATAACATGGGACAGATCTTTGATCGCCTCGGCACCACGTTTGAAGCCAGGAAGGTGTCGGAAGTTAAGATGCGATTTTTCAGCATAAAGCAACAGCCCGGTGAGTCACTCCGTGATTTTGCTTTGTTCCTGCAAGAGACTTTGAGGGCTGTGGTCCAGGTGGACCCCTGGGAGGCTGAGGACCAGGAACGGACTCTGAGAGAGCAGTTAATGGCGGGTGTAAGCGCTGAATACTTAAAGGGCCAGCTGAGGATGCTGTCGGCCCAACACTTCAATTGTGCGTTTTTGGACTTTAAAGAGCTGGCCATCAGTATCCTGGGTCAAAACCCGCCCACAGGGCCGGCGGCCTCCCTTGAACCTCAGGCCTGCCAGCCAAAAATTATTGATGTGAAACCGTCCGGAGCCAGCCAAGCCACCCAGGCTCCAGTAACAGATGTTGTGGCGGTGTTAATGGAGCAGGTTAACCATCTCACTAAAATAGAGGAATGGGAAAGACCATTGTTATTGGAAGACGAAAGCCCCCTACCTCAAAGCTCCTTCCGCCTGCAAATAAAGAGGTCTACCCCAAAGAACCAGATGGACGACCGAGTTACCTGTCTAAGAATCGCAAACAGCCTGTCTGCACCTATTGTAAAAAATATAGCCATACTGAGACAACGTGTTGGCAGTTAAACGGGCCACCCCCGAGGCCGAGGACCGCCCCTCGGGAGGTAGAACAGTAGGTCCAAAGGATCCAAGTTGGATGCCCAGATACGTGGGATCTCGTCTGAAAATTAACATCTGCATTAACGGGAAGCCCTGCTGGATACTGGGTCTCAGGTCACCACCATCCAACGACCCACCTTTGACAAATTCTGGGATTCAAGTCTCCTCACCAAGCCACCTGAGTCCTGGCTGGATATCATTGCTAGCAACAGCAAGCCGGTGAAAGTCCAAGGGTACTGGGAGCCTACCCTCCAGGTGGGAGAAGCCACCCTACCACAGCAAGGTGTAATTGTGGTGCAAGCCGGAGATAAAGGGGGACACCCCGTGATCTTAGGGACTAATGTCTTTAAAATTGTTACTCCGAGGTGCTTGAGGCTCTGAACCAATCCATGCCTTCAGCTTCACCTGCTTCTAAAAGAATCATTCAAAAGACTATCAGTGTGCTGTGTGCTCAGCAAAGATTTGCGAATGGAAAAGGAGAAATCTCAAGCACCCCACGGACTATGGAGAGGTCAGTGTAATCAAACACACCATACCTACTGGCTCTCATCCTCCTATCAAGGAAAGATACAGACCCATACCGCCTACTACTTACTAGTCCGTAAAAGAGATGATACAGGAAATGAAGGACTCTAACATAATCCGGGACAGTCACAGTCCCTGGGCTGCACCCCTAGTTCTTGTTCGTAAAAAAGATGGCAGCATTAGGTTCTGTGTGGACTGTAGAAAAATCAATCAAATCACCCACAAAGACGCTTATCCGTTGCCACGCATTGAAGAGTCTCTGACTGCCCTGGGGTCATCAGCCTGCTTCTCAACTCTTGACTTAACCAGTGGATACTGGCAGGTGCCTATGACCCCAGAAGACCGGCAAAAGACCGTTTTCACCACGCCTATGGGCCTGTTCGAATTCAACTACATGCCTTTCGGACTGTGTAATGCTCCAGGGACATTCCAGCGGTTGATGGAGCGTTGTTTAGGCCATAAGAACTTTGAGACTGTATTGCTATACTTGGATGACGTCATTATCTACTCCAAAACATATGAGGATCATTTAAAGCATCTGGCCGAGGTGTTTCAAGTCCTCACTAAATATGGTTTAAAATCAAGCCATCCAAGTGCTATCTGCTGAAACCAGCTGTAAAGTACCTGGGGCATGTTAGTGCAGAAGGAGTCCAGCACGATCCTGATAAACTTGCTGCTGTCCGTAATTGGCCTACTCCTACCACCATGAAGGAGGTGAGAAGTTTCTTCAGTTTTGCAGGATAATACAGACGCTTCATCCCGCATTTTGCACAGATTGCGGATCCGATCCAGGAACTCCTGAGGGGGCATCCCAAAAAGAGTCCAAAGACTCCTATCCCTGTTGAATGGAATGAGGAACGGGAGATTGCCTTCCAGCTCCTAAAGAAGAAGCTGACCGAACCCCCTGTCCTGGGTTACCCTGATTATCAGAAGCCATTCCACCTCTATACGGATGCCAGTAAAAGAGACCTGGGAGCCGTGCTGGCTCAGGTGCAAGACAACAAAGAGAGGGTGATTGCCTACGCCAGCAGATCCCTGAGGGGAGCTGAGAAAAACGATCAGAATTATAGTTCCTTCAAGCTGGAGTTCCTTGCTTTAGTGTGGGCTGTGACTGAAAAATTCAAGGACTACCTGGATGCCACTCCGTTTGTTGCCTTCACTGACAACAATCCCCTGGCGCACCTCAATACAGCCAGGTTAGGAGCTCTGGAGCAAAGATGGGCCTCCTGTCTTGCCAACTATGACTTCACTGTGAAATACCGGGCATGCCGCTCAAATGATAATGTTGATGCCCTGTCTCGGCTTCCCACTACAGAAGCACCAGATGAACCAAAGGATGCCTGGGAAGAAGTGGAGATGCCGGTGTTTTACAATAAGTTTGCTCAGCAAGATAATGTTCACACTGAAAATAACTCAGCTGCTGATCCCTCTCCACTGAATAATCCTGAGTCCAGGGGCGAACAAGAAAGGTGGATTAAGCTCCAGTCAGAAAGTAGAGTCCTCGGTGAACTGCTCGACTTCCTTACTAGTGGAAGAACTCCTGAGAGAGTCCGCAGGAAGAGTGCAGACCCAGAACTATTGAAATTGTGGAGACATCGCCACCAACTCTTCCTTCAAAAAGGCCTATTGCTGAGAAGGAGCCTGGATCCAGTGTCCTGCGATAGGGTGTACCAGATCCTCATACCACGTCGAGACTAGAGTTGAGCGAACACCTGGATGTTCGGGTTCGACGAGTTCGGCCGAACTTTCGAAAAATGTTCGGGTTCGGGATCCGAACTCGACCCGAACTTCATCCTGAACCCGAACCCCATAGAAGTCAATGGGGACCCGAACTTTTGGGCACTAAAAAGGCTGTAAAACACACCCGGAAAGGGCTAGAGGGCTGCAAAAGGCAGCAAAATGTAGTTAAATCCCCTGCAAACAAATGTAGATAGGGAAATGATGAGTTAACATAAAATAAATAAAAATTAAACAATATTAATTGGAGTGAGGTCCCATAGCACAGAATCAGGCTTCAAGTCACCCACCAATGGAGAAGGTCACTTACTATTATTTTGACCACAGCACCCAGACAAAGGAGAGAGGTCCCACAGCAGAGAACCAGGCATCATATCACCCACCACAGGAGTAGGCCACCATTTAGTTACTTTGACCCCTACACCTAGACGGAGGAGAGAGGTTACACAGCAGAGAATCAGGCATTTAGATCACCCACCACAGGAGTAGGCCACCATTGAATCAGACCCCGGCAACCATGTCAGATGGCACAAGCATAAGCTTTATATCAATCAGCACAGGAGAAGGCGACTTTGACAGACTTTGACCCCTACACCCGGACGGAGGAGAGAGGTTTCAAAGCAGAGAATCAGGCATTTAGATCACCCACCACAGGAGTAGGCCCCAATTTAATGGGACCCCGGCAACCATGTCAGATGGCACAACCATCAGCTTCATATCAATCAGCACAGGAGAAGGCGACTTTGAAAGACTTTGACCCCTACACCCAGACGGAGGAGAGAGGTTTCACAGCAGAGAATCAGGCATTTAGATCACCCACCACAGGAGTAGGCCCCCATTGAATCAGACCCTGGCAACCATGTCAGATGGCACAACCATCAGCTTTATATCAATCAGCACAGGAGAAGGCGACTTTGAAAGACTTTGACCCCTACACCCAGATGGAGGAGAGAGGTTTCACAGCAGAGAATCAGGCATCATATCAACCACCACAGGAGAAGCCACCATTTAGTTACTTTGACCCCTGCACCCAGGAAGAGGAGAGAGGCACCACAGCACATATTCTGGCATCATATCAGCCACCACAGGAGAAGCCACCATTGAGTTACTTTGACCCACGCACCCAGGAAGAGGAGAGAGGCACCACAGCACATATTCTGGCATCATATCAGCCACCACAGGAGAAGCCACCATTGAGTTACTTTGACCCCCGCACCCAGGAAGAGGAGAGAGGCACCACAGCACATATTCTGGCATCATATCAGCCACCACAGGAGAAGCCACCATTGAGTTACTTTGACCCCTGCACCCAGGAAGAGGAGAGAGGCCCCACAGCACATATTCTGGCATCATATCAGCCACCACAGGAGAAGCCACCATTTAGTTACTTTGACCCCTTCACCCAAACAGAGGAGAGAGGTTCCACATCAGAGAATCAGGCATCATATCAACCACCACAGGAGTAGGCCACAATTTAATGGGACCCCGGCAACCATGTCAGATGGCACAACCATCAGCTTCATATCAATCAGCACAGGAGAAGGCGACTTTGAAAGACTTTGACCCCTACACCCAGACCGAGGAGAGAGGTTTCACATCAGAGAATCAGGCATTTAGATCACCCACCACAGGAGTAGGCCCCCATTGAATCAGACCCTGGCAACCATGTCAGATGGCACAACCATCAGCTTTATATCAATCAGCACAGGAGAAGCCACCATTGAGTTACTTTGACCCCCGCACCCAGGAAGAGGAGAGAGGCACCACAGCACATATTCTGGCATCATATCAGCCACCACAGGAGAAGCCACCATTGAGTTACTTTGACCCCTGCACCCAGGAAGAGGAGAGAGGTTCCACATCAGAGAATCAGGCATCATATCAACCACCACAGGAGTAGGCCACAATTTAATGGGACCCCGGCAACCATGTCAGATGGCACAACCATCAGCTTCATATTAATCAGCACAGGAGAAGGCGACTTTGAAAGACTTTGACCCCTACACCCAGACGGAGGAGAGAGGTTTCACAGCAGAGAATCAGGCATTTACATCACCCACCACAGGAGTAGGCCCCATTGAATCAGACCCTGGCAACCATGTCAGATGGCACAACCATCAGCTTTATATCAATCAGCACAGGAGAAGCCACCATTGAGTTACTTTGACCCCCGCACCCAGGAAGAGGAGAGAGGCACCACAGCACATATTCTGGCATCATATCAGCCACCACAGGAGAAGCCACCATTGAGTTACTTTGACCCCTGCACCCAGGAAGAGGAGAGAGGCCCCACAGCACATATTCTGGCATCATACTAACCACCACAGGAGAAGCCACCATTGAGTTACTTTGACCCCTGCACCCAGGAAGAGGAGAGAGGCCCCACAGCACATATTCTGGCATCATATCAGCCACCACAGGAGAAGCCACCATTGAGTTACTTTGACCCCCACACCCAGGAAGAGGAGAGAGGCACCACAGCACATATTCTGGCATCATATCAGCCACCACAGGAGAAGCCACCATTGAGTTACTTTGACCCCCGCACCCAGGAAGAGGAGAGAGGCACCACAGCACATATTCAGGCATCATATCACACACCACAGGAGAAGGCCTCTTTCAGTGATTTAGGCCTTTGGACCCAGACAGAGGAGAGAGGCACCACAGCACATATTCTGGCATCATATCAGCCACCACAGGAGAAGCCACCATTGAGTTACTTTGACCCCTGCACCCAGGAGGAGGAGAGAGGCCCCACAGCACATATTCTGGCATCATATCAGCCACCACAGGAGAAGCCACCATTTAGTTACTTTGACCCCTGCACCCAGGAAGAGGAGAGAGGCACCACAGCACATATTCTGGCATCATATCAGCCACCACAGGAGAAGCCACCATTTAGTTACTTTGACCCCTTCACCCAAACAGAGGAGAGAGGTTCCACATCAGAGAATCAGGCATCATATCAACCACCACAGGAGTAGGCCACAATTTAATGGGACCCCGGCAACCATGTCAGATGGCACAACCATCAGCTTCATATCAATCAGCACAGGAGAAGGCGACTTTGAAAGACTTTGACCCCTACACCCAGACAGAGGAGAGAGGTTTCACAGCAGAGAATCAGGCATTTAGATCACCCACCACAGGAGTAGGCCCCCATTGAATCAGACCCTGGCAACCATGTCAGATGGCACAACCATCAGCTTTATATCAATCAGCACAGGAGAAGCCACCATTGAGTTACTTTGACCCCCGCACCCAGGAAGAGGAGAGAGGCACCACAGCACATATTCTGGCATCATATCAGCCACCACAGGAGAAGCCACCATTGAGTTACTTTGACCCCTGCACCCAGGAAGAGGAGAGAGGCCCCACAGCACATATTCTGGCATCATACTAACCACCACAGGAGAAGCCACCATTGAGTTACTTTGACCCCTGCACCCAGGAAGAGGAGAGAGGCCCCACAGCACATATTCTGGCATCATATCAGCCACCACAGGAGAAGCCACCATTGAGTTACTTTGACCCCCGCACCCAGGAAGAGGAGAGAGGCACCACAGCACATATTCTGGCATCATATCAGCCACCACAGAAGAAGCCACCATTGAGTTACTTTGACCCCCGCACCCAGGAAGAGGAGAGAGGCACCACAGCACATATTCAGGCATCATATCACACACCACAGGAGAAGGCCTCTTTCAGTGATTTAGGCCTTTGGACCCAGACAGAGGAGAGAGGCACCACAGCACATATTCTGGCATCATATCAGCCACCACAGGAGAAGCCACCATTGAGTTACTTTGACCCCTGCACCCAGGAAGAGGAGAGAGGCCCCACAGCACATATTCTGGCATCATATCAGCCACCACAGGAGAAGCCACCATTTAGTTACTTTGACCCCTGCACCCAGGAAGAGGAGAGAGGCACCACAGCACATATTCTGGCATCATATCAGCCACCACAGGAGAAGCCACCATTTAGTTACTTTGACCCCTTCACCCAAACAGAGGAGAGAGGTTCCACATCAGAGAATCAGGCATCATATCAACCACCACCGGAGTAGGCCACAATTTAGTTTATTTGACCCCTGCACCCAGGAAGAGGAGAGAGGCCCCACAGCACATATTCTGGCATCATATCACACACCACAGGAGAAGGCCTCTTTCAGTGATTTAGGCCTTTGGACCCAGACAGAGGAGAGAGGTCAGAGATTAGCTTCATATCCCCCAGCACAGCAGAAGACCGCTTTATTTGACTTAGGCCTCAGCACCCAGACAGAAGACAGAGGTAGCATGGCAGAGGTTATGGCTTCATGTCACCCGTTAGTTTAACCGGCCACTTTCATCTGGTTAGGCCCCGGCGCCCAGACAGAGAAGAGTTTCATTCAACTGTGGGTTTCATAAAATTTGTATCAAATAAAGAAGTGGCCCGTAGCACAACAAGACATGTTTTAGGCAGTTAATAAGGACTACTCTGCACAAGGGAGGGACAGGTCCTGTGGGATCCATGCCTGGTTCATCTTTATGAAGGTCAGCTTGTCCACGTTGGCTGTGGACAGGCGGCTGCGCTTGTCAGTAATGACGCCCCCTGCCGTGCTGAATACGCGTTCAGATAAAACGCTGGCCGCCGGGCAGGAAAGCACCTCCAAGGCATAACATGCTAACTCTGGCCACGTGGACAATTTCGAAACCCAGTAGTTGAATGGGGCCGAACCATCCGTCAGGATGTGGAGGGGTGTGCAGACATACTGTTCAACCATGTTAGTGAAATGCTGCCTCCTGCTAACACGTTCCGTATCAGGTGTCGGTGCAGATAGCTGTGGCGTGGAGACAAAACTTTTCCACATTTCTGCCATGCTAACCCTGCCCTCAGATGAGCTGGCCGTGACACAGCTGCGTTGGCGACCTCTTGCCACTCCTCTGCCTTCACCTTCCACCTGTTCCCCTGTGACATGTGGGAATGCTCTCAAGAGCGCCTCTATCAGCGTGCGCTTGTACTCGCGCATCTTACGGTCGCGCTCCAGTTCAGGAATTAAAGTGGGCACATTGTCTTTATACCGGGGATCCAGCAGGGTGGCCACCCAGTAGTCTGCACACGTTAAAACGTGGGCAACTCTGCTGTCGTTGCGCAGGCATTGGAGCATATATTCGCTCATGTGGGCCAGGCTACCCATGGGTAAGGACAAGCTGTCCTCTGTGGGAGGCGTATCGTCATCGTCCACCGTATCCCCCCAGCCACGCACCAGTGATGGGCCTGGGCTGCCACCCCGCTGTGAACTTGCGTCATCCTCGTCCCCCTCCACCTCCTCCTCCTCATCCTCCTCGTCCTCCAGTACAGTGCCTTGGCTGGCGACTTGTGAACCTGTCCTCTGCTGCTTAAACAAACCTCCCTCTGAGCCACTTCGAACAGACTGGCCCGAAAGTGTTAGAAACGAGCCCTCATCCTCCTCCTCCTCCTCCACCTGGGCCACCTCCTCTAACATCATTGCCCTAAGTGTTTTCTCAAGGAGACATAGAAGTGGTATTGTAACGCTGATAACAGTGTCATCGCCACTGGCCATGTTGGTGGAGTACTCGAAACAGCGCAGCAGGGCACACAGGTCTCGCATGGAGGCCCAATCATTGGTGGTGAAGTGGTGCTGTTCGGCAGTACGACTGACGCGAGCGTGCTGCAGCTGAAACTCCACTATGGCCTGCTGCTGCTCGCACAGTCTCTCCAGCATGTGCAAGGTGGAGTTCCACCGGGTGGGCACGTCGCATATGAGGCGGTGAGCGGGAAGGCCGAAGTTCCGCTGTAGCGCAGACAGGCGAGCAGCGGCAGGATGTGAACGGCGGAAGCGCGCACAGACGGCCCGCACTTTATGCAGCAGCTCTGACATGTTGGGGTAGTGGTGAATGAACCTCTGCACCACCAAGTTCAGCACATGCGCCAGGCAAGGGATGTGCGTCAAACCGGCTAGTCCCAGAGCTGCCACGAGATTTCGCCCATTATCGCATACCACCAGGCCTGGCTTGAGGCCCACCGGCAGAAACCACTCGTCGGTCTGTTGTTCAATACCCCGCCACAACTCCTTTGCGCTGTGGGGCCTGTCCCCCAAACATATGAGTTTCAGAATGGCCTGCTGACGTTTACCCCGGGCTGTGCTGATGTTGGTGGTGAAGGTGTGTGGCTGACCGGATGAGCTGGTGGAAGCAGTGGAGGAGGAAGCCGAGTAGGAGGAGGAGGCTACAGGAGGCAGAGAATGATGCCCTGCGATCCTAGGGGGCGGAAGGACGTGCGCCAAGGAACTGTCCGCCGGGGGCCCAGCCGCCACTACATTCATCCAGTGTGCAGTTAGTGAGATATAGCGTCCCTGGCCGTGCTTACTGGTCCACGTATCTGTGGTTAGGTGGACCTTGCCACAAATGGCGTTGCGCAGTGCACACTTGATTTTATCGGACACTTGCATGTGCAGGGAAGGCACGGCTGTCTTGGAGAAGTAGTGGCGGCTGGGAACCACATACTGCGGGACAGCCATGACCATCAGCTGTTTGAAGCTGTCTGTGTCCACCAGCCGGAATGACAGCATTTCAAAGGCCAGCAGTTTAGAAATGCTGGCGTTCAGGCCAAGGGCTCGAGGGTGACTCGGGGGGAATTTGCGCTTCCTCTCTAAGGTTTGAGATATTGAGAGCTGAACGCTGCTGTGTGATATAGTGGAGACGCTAGTTGACGGTGGCGGTGGTGGTGGTGTCGGTGGCACATCCTCTGTTTGCTGCTCGGCAGGTGGCAACATTCCTCTCGAGGCGGAAGCCGAGGCAGCAGCGGTAGAGGGAGCAGGGGGAGCCTCAGCGAGTGCCTGGTTTTTAAGGTGTGTACCCCACTGCAGTTCATGCTTTGCATGTAGATGCCTGGTCATGCAGGTTGTGCTGAGGTTCAGAACGTTAATGCCTCGCCTCAGGCTCTGATGGCAGAGCGTGCAAGTCACTCGGGTCTTGTCGGTAGGACATTGTTTAAAGAAGTGCCATGCCAGGGAACTCTTTGAAGCTGCCTTTGTGGGGCTGGGTCCCTGTTGGCGATGTCCAGTAGCAGGCGAACTCTGGGGGCGGCGGCTCGTCTGCTTTGGCCCCCTGCTCCCTCTTTGGCTTCGCTGTTGTCTCGGTCTCACCACAACCTCTTCCTCTGAACTGTGAAAGTCATCGCCACGACCTGGGGTCTAAGACCTCATCGTCCTCTGCATCGTCTTCCACCCAGTCTCCCTCCCTGACCTCCTCCTGTTCAGTCTGCACACTGCAAAAAGACGCGGCAGTGGGCACCTGTGTTTCGTCATCATCAGAGAGTCGGTGACTCTGCTGTGGTGGTATTCCCATGTCCTCTTCATCTGGAGACATAAGTGGTTGTGCGTCAGTGCATGGTATGTCTTCCTCCACTGGGGAAGGGCTAGGTGGACGCCCCTGGGAAACCCTGGAAGCAGAGTCTTCAAACAGAAGAAGAGACTGCTGCATAACTTGTGGCTCAGACCGTTTCCCTGATATGCTTGGGGGTGATGTGACAGACTGATGGGCTTGGTTTTCAGGTGCCACCTGTGCGCTTTCCGCAGAAGACTGGGTGGAAGACCATGTGGTGAACGTGCTGGAAGCACTGTCGGCCACCCAATCGATTAATGCCTGTACCTGCTCAGGCCTTACCATCCTAAGAGCGGCATTGGGCCCCACGAGATATTGCGGTACATTCTGCCGGCTAGTTGAGGGAGTTCGTTCCCTACTGTGTGCGCCTGGGGCCGAACGGCCACGTCCTCTACCAGCAACAGAGGCTCCACGGACACCACCACGACCGGGTCCTCGTCCCTTAATAGTATTTTTCTTCATTGTTGCGATTCAACTCGCACCACAATGAAATATATTATTTTTTATAAGCAAAATCCCCTCACTGGAATACTTTCAGTCTTTTGACTGTATGGATTACAGATGGAATGACTGTTATATGTGAGTACCGCTTTCTTTGACAGATTCTAGTATGGGTACATATATGTTTTCCCAACCCCAGCACATTAGTTTGCTAATTCCAGATGTATGAAACGCAGGCCTAACTGTATCTAGTATATTGAACGCCAGATAAACTAACTTGGCCTTTTTTAAATAAAAAAAATTCCCTCACTGGAATACTTTCAGTCTTTTGACTGTATGGATTACAGATGGAATGACTGTTATATGTGAGTACCGCTTTCTTTGACAGATTCTAGTATGGGTACATATATGTTTTCCCAACCCCAGCACATTAGTTTGCTAATTCCAGATGTATGAAACGCAGGCCTAACTGTATCTAGTATATTGAACGCCAGATAAACTAACTTGGCCTTTTTTAAATAAAAAAAATCCCCTCACTGGAATACTTTCAGTCTTTTGACTGTATGGATTACAGATGGAATGACTGTTATATGTGAGTACCGCTTTCTTTGACAGATTCTAGTATGGGTACATATATGTTTTCCCAACCCCAGCACATTAGTTTGCTAATTCCAGATGTATGAAACGCAGGCCTAACTGTATCTAGTATATTGAACGCCAGATAAACTAACTTGGCCTTTTTTAAATAAAAAAAATTCCCTCACTGGAATACTTTCAGTCTTTTGACTGTATGGATTACAGATGGAATGACTGTTATATGTGAGTACCGATTTCTTTGACAGATTCTAGTATGGGTACATATATGTTTTCCCAACCCCAGCACATTAGTTTGCTAATTCCAGATGTATGAAACGCAGGCCTAACTGTATCTAGTATATTGAACGCCAGATAAACTAACTTGGCCTTTTTTAAATAAAAAAAAAATTCCCTCACTGGAATACTTTATGGCTTTTCACTGTATGGATTACAGATGGAATGACTGTTATATGTGAGTACCGCTTTCTTTGACAGATTCTAGTATGGGTACATATATGTTTTCCCAACCCCAGCACATTAGTTTGCTAATTCCAGATGTATGAAACGCAGGCCTAACTGTATCTAGTATATTGAACGCCAGATAAACTAACTTGGCCTTTTTTAAATAAAAAAAATTCCCTCACTGGAATACTTTCAGTCTTTTGACTGTATGGATTACAGATGGAATGACTGTTATATGTGAGTACCGCTTTCTTTGACAGATTCTAGTATGGGTACATATATGTTTTCCCAACCCCAGCACATTAGTTTGCTAATTCCAGATGTATGAAACGCAGGCCTAACTGTATCTAGTATATTGAACGCCAGATAAACTAACTTGGCCTTTTTTAAATAAAAAAAATCCCCTCACTGGAATACTTTCAGTCTTTTGACTGTATGGATTACAGATGGAATGACTGTTATATGTGAGTACCGCTTTCTTTGACAGATTCTAGTATGGGTACATATATGTTTTCCCAACCCCAGCACATTAGTTTGCTAATTCCAGATGTATGAAATGCAGGCCTAACTGTATCTAGTATATTGAACGCCAGATAAACTAACTTGGCCTTTTTTAAATAAAAAAAATTCCCTCACTGGAATACTTTCAGTCTTTTGACTGTATGGATTACAGATGGAATGACTGTTATATGTGAGTACCGCTTTCTTTGACAGATTCTAGTATGGGTACATATATGTTTTCCCAACCCCAGCACATTAGTTTGCTAATTCCAGATGTATGAAACGCAGGCCTAACTGTATCTAGTATATTGAACGCCAGATAAACTAACTTGGCCTTTTTTAAATAAAAAAAAAATTCCCTCACTGGAATACTTTATGGCTTTTCACTGTATGGATTACAGATGGAATGACTGTTATATGTGAGTACCGCTTTCTTTGACAGATTCTAGTATGGGTACATATATGTTTTCCCAACCCCAGCACATTAGTTTGCTAATTCCAGATGTATGAAACGCAGGCCTAACTGTATCTAGTATATTGAACGCCAGATAAACTAACTTGGCCTTTTTTAAATAAATAAAAAATTCCCTCACTGGAATACTTTATGGCTTTTCACTGTATGGATTACAGATGGAATGACTGTTATATGTGAGTACCGCTTTCTTTGACAGATTCTAGTATGGGTACATATATGTTTTCCCAACCCCAGCACATTAGTTTGCTAATTCCAGATGTATGAAACGCAGGCCTAACTGTATCTAGTATATTGAACGCCAGATAAACTAACTTGGCCTATTTTAAATAAAAAAAAAATTCCCTCACTGGAATACTTTATGGCTTTTCACTGTATGGATTACAGATGGAATGACTGTTATATGTGAGTACCGCTTTCTTTGACAGATTCTAGTATGGGTACATATATGTTTTCCCAACCCCAGCACATTAGTTTGCTAATTCCAGATGTATGAAACGCAGGCCTAACTGTATCTAGTATATTGAACGCCAGATAAACTAACTTGGCCTTTTTTAAATAAAAAAAATTCCCTCACTGGAATACTTTCAGTCTTTTGACTGTATGGATTACAGATGGAATGACTGTTATATGTGAGTACCGCTTTCTTTGACAGATTCTAGTATGGGTACATATATGTTTTCCCAACCCCAGCACATTAGTTTGCTAATTCCAGATGTATGAAACGCAGGCCTAACTGTATCTAGTATATTGAACGCCAGATAAACTAACTTGGCCTTTTTTAAATAAAAAAAATCCCCTCACTGGAATACTTTCAGTCTTTTGACTGTATGGATTACAGATGGAATGACTGTTATATGTGAGTACCGCTTTCTTTGACAGATTCTAGTATGGGTACATATATGTTTTCCCAACCCCAGCACATTAGTTTGCTAATTCCAGATGTATGAAACGCAGGCCTAACTGTATCTAGTATATTGAACGCCAGATAAACTAACTTGGCCTTTTTTAAATAAAAAAAATTCCCTCACTGGAATACTTTCAGTCTTTTGACTGTATGGATTACAGATGGAATGACTGTTATATGTGAGTACCGCTTTCTTTGACAGATTCTAGTATGGGTACATATATGTTTTCCCAACCCCAGCACATTAGTTTGCTAATTCCAGATGTATGAAACGCAGGCCTAACTGTATCTAGTATATTGAACGCCAGATAAACTAACTTGGCCTTTTTTAAATAAAAAAAAAATTCCCTCACTGGAATACTTTATGGCTTTTCACTGTATGGATTACAGGTGGACTGGTATTAGTAGGGGTGACACAAGCACACCCAAGTCCCTGATGTAGGATTTCTATGGCACAGACCACTATTACAAGTGATTAATGGATGTTGGGAGAGATTGTGCTGCAGCACTAGTCCCAAGATGGCCGCCGCCTATCAGCCCAGTAACATGTGCCACAAAATGGTCTGCACAACCTTTAAAAAAAATAGCCTTGGACTGTGCTGCTAAATCGCTATTGGTCTGAATCCCAGGTGTAGATGTCTGACTTGTTTGGAGCTTTGGAATGCACACTGTGGCAGCTTCTGCTGCAGCACTACAAGTCGCAAAATGGCGGCCGGCGGTCAGCCCAGGTACATGTGGATGGAAAAATCACTCTGGCCACTCTAAAAATAGCCAATCCCTATCAAAAAAGCAGCTCAGCTGCAGTTGTTCAGATGAATCACAGGTGGAGGAGAGAAATTTGCTTCCAGTTATTCAATTATCCCTGCCTATTCTCGCCCTAGCATCAGCTGCGTCTATCCCTGTTCTATTCACATCGGGAGTGAGCACGTCCCGACGTGCGCACAAGCTTATAAAGAGGCTGAGTCACATGCTGCACTTGGCCAATCACAGCCTTGCCAATAGTAGGCATGGCTGCGATGGCATCTTAGGGCAAGTAGTATGATGCATGTTGATTGGCTGCTTTGCAGCCTTTCAAAATGCGCCAAAATACATGCCGAACGACGAACCCGAACTTTTACGAAAAAGTTCGGGTTCGGGTCCGTGTCACGAACACCCCAAAATTCGGTACGGACCCGAACTATGCTCGAACTGTTCGCTCAACACTAGTCGAGACGCCAGTCTTGTATTGGAGATGTATCATAACTGGTCCGGACACTTCGGCGTGCAGAAAACTGAGGCCACCATTCGCAGAAGGTTCTATTGGATTGGGATGAGAGAAGACATTGAATAATGGTGCAGGAAATGTACTGCCTGTGCCGTCGGGAGAAGTGAGCGCCATGACCAGAGAGCGCCTCTCCATCCTATTGTGAGTAAAACTCCCCTAGAGCTTGTTGCCATTGATCATGTGAAGTTGGAGCCAAGTCGCTCAGGTTATACTTATGCCATGACCATTATTGATCACTTCACTAAGTTTGTTGTAGCAGTGCATGTGAAGCACCTCACAGCCAAGAAGCGTTCTGGAAGCATTTCCTCCTGCCCTACAGCTGCCCAGAGAGAATCCTCACTGACCAGGGGTTTGCGTTTGAATCACAATTGTTCCAGGAGATGTGCCTGCTACATAACTGCCAGAAGGTCCGGACCACCGCCTATCATCCGCAAGGTAACGGACTGTGAAAAAATGAATCAAACTCTCATCGAAATGTTGAGAGTAGTGCCCCCTGAGACAAGGGGTAATTGGCCTACTCTGCTGCCACAACTTATGTATACGTATAACAATACAATCCACTGCTCCACCGGGTACACACCCTTCTATTTGATGTTCGGCCGTCAAGGGAGGCTGCCTGCTGACCACTCCCTTGACGTGCAAGTACCCGATGTCATCAACCCACTACAAAAGACTGATTGGGTGGTGGAGCATCAAAGACGTCTTCTTAATGCCAAAGAGATTGTTCAGGAGCGCATGGAAAGTGCCTGAGAGCGGCAGCAGAGAGACTATGACCTGACTGCTCATGCAGAACCTCTTGCTATAGGAGACTTGGTGTGGTTGAGTAATAACCAACGAACCAGCAAGCTGGACAGTAAGTGGGAGAGGACTCCCTACGTCATAAATGCTATTCCCAATGCTGAGACCCACGGTTACCGGATTTCCAGGGAAGGTAAAGGCTCCCAGCTCGTACACAGGAATCGTTTGAAGCCCTGCATAGAAAGAGAAACTGCAGCAGGGAGCATTGAGCCAGAGTCTCCTGAACCAGAGTCATCAGCCCAACCTGTTGATCCTATGCGGGCTGTTGAGAACCTGTTACATGACAAAGAGCCACTTCATTGGTTCCTCACACCCTGGTTGAACTTGGTGGTACCGGCTCCAGTTCCTGCTAGTCCTCAACCCCAGGATGACCTGTTCCAGGGTATACCTGAAAGGGCTCCAGAACCTGTGGATTCCTCCGGCCTCCCTGAGCCAAGGGAGGAAGAGTCTCTGCCAGTAAGAAGGTCCACGTGGCCTACTAAGGGGCACTCACCTGTGAGATTCGGAGACTACATTGTTGACCAGAGTAACTCCTCCCGGGAAACCCCTGTTCCACTGTCTACAAGACCCGGGTACGGACTCATTTCGTTCTTTTGAGCCCCCAGGAACTTATGTTATATTTGTATTTTATTATTATGGACTATCCTGGTTATTCCTGATACGCTGTGCCAGGTCAGTGCCCCTGTTCCCTGTTCTATCCTGTGAAGAGAACGATGCCCCTTTTCACCGCACTTGTTCCTTTGCCAGCGGAGCTGCCTGATATTTTCATTGCAAATGTAGTGATTGTTGTATATGCCTGCTTTGGATTTCTGTCTTTCAGGTCACAGTTTCCAGCTGGGCGGGCCCCCTGTGTTGCGCCGAGGACGGGAAACCTCAAAGCAACGGTTATGTAGTGTCCCACTACGTAAAGGTGGGCACTACTAAGGGTTATGTTGCTCCCACCTCCTGTGAGAGATTGGTATTTTGTATTGCATTGTAATGTGTAATGCTATGTTAATTCCTATGTACCAGGCCTGTTAGGGGTGTAGTTTCTCCTCCCAAGCTGTAGAGGGAGCTAGGGAACCCCCTAGTATATATAGTTAGGCCCAGACAGGAAAGAGTTAGTTCAGTCTAATCCAGGAGGCTAAGTAGCTCAGTCTAGACTGCTTGAGGTCCCTGAGCAAAAGAAGTTTAGAAGTTAATCCAGGGGAAGAAGTTACCTCCTGAAGATATATAGCACCTTTAAAAGTACAGTGCAGAGCCACTTTTATCCAGCCAAATAGAAAGCTGAAGGGCAGAAGGATATTTACAGCAAGATGATATATACCAGAGGAAGGTTTCCCTACCCAAGGATAAATCCAGCAATAGGGCATACGGGCCTTGGTGAAAGCCAGACAGGATCTGAGGAAAGTACAGCCTGATCTGTAAGTGTTATTCCCTCTGAGTATCTTGCAAAGACTTTGCCTGCCATTTGTATGAAGCCTGCCTGTATTCAACATTATACACATGGAACTAACTGAAGACTGTATATAGTTGGACTGTTCAGTAAAAAGAAGTTCTGGTTCACTGCAACTTTGTGTACCTCAATTATTCTACAACAAATCGGTGTGCCACCGTTACCGGCACTGGCGTCATGAACTTTAAGGGATCTTGACACAGGCACACTAAACCTACAACACCCAAGGCACCTCACCTACCACCTGGCCTGGTCCCTATACACAGAGAGTGCCCCAGAGGATCCATGTGCCAGCCTCTCTATCACTGCTGTACACCTGCCCAGGGTATATAAAAACTGTGAGTACCAAGAGCAACCCTCGGTTTGTAAACTACCCCTGTGACCTAAAATTCGCTCACCCTGCAGGGCTGCGTACTGCACACCTATATTAACAATGGTTCCCCAAGTGTGGTGGAGGATGCACTGTGCATGCGCAGAAGCCCTCCATTCATTTTCTATGGGGTTATAGGACTTGTTTATTTCCTTCGGGCCCATAGAAGTGAATTGGAGCAGTGGCCGGTCATGTGCAGTGCTATCCCATTCACTTTTATTGGGAGAGTGCTTAGTGGTGGCCAGACCGGAGTCCTACAGCCACCACTTTGTGGGGCTCCGTTCCCGATATAGGTGGGGGTCCCAGAGGTGGGACCCGCACCTATAAGACAATGGGGGCATATCCTAGAGATATGCCCTCATTGTCTGAGATGAGACAATCCCTTTAAGGCTGGTATTACACTAGCAGATGAGGCAGACGTCTGCTCATCGGTGGAGGAAACAGTTGCTATTACATGCAGTGATCTCCTCTACAGTATAGGGAGTGACGATCACTAATGCTATCGCTTGTCCACATACAGAAACATTATTTGTCTGCAGCAGATCATGATTAGACGGCACGATCTGCTGCCGCCAATCAATGATTTTTTTAACCTGCTCAAAAATTGTAATTGTGCGATGGACGCAGGCAGATCCTCGCTCACAAGGATTCCTACGAATGCTTGTTAGTGATGATAAGCCCCACTATAGGTAGGTCTAGTGAATTTCAAGGAATTTTTTTTTGCCTCAAAGCCGAATTTCCTTGTGCTTCGTGGAAGCGAATTGATTTTCCTTGAAATGGTGAAAAAAACTAAAAATCATACTTAACTCATGCATTTGCTCGCGACGGGCCAGACGCCATCTTGATTGAAAATCTCGCACGAAATCCCATGTGTGGTGACGTATGACGTCATCAAGTGCCATGCGAGATTTCAACCCAGATCTTCAATAAAGATGTCAGCGGCTAGCCTGCCGCGAGCAAATGGTAAGTATGACGTAATTTTTGTTTTACATTTTACATTGTAATATTGCTATCAGATGCAGCAATCAGCTATAAACGTGGCATCTGAGAGATACATTGACGGGGAGCGGCGTAATCGCCGCTTCCTGTCATTACACCCAATACTTACAAAGAAATGCCCTTTGCGACAAAGAAATTTGTCACGAATCGAAGTTTTTTTGTACAATTCGGCGAAGCAGCCAAATCAAATTTTTTAATACTTTGCTCCACACTAGGTAGGTCTAATACAGGGTTGAGTGTTTAGAGCTCATACTCCATATAAAAAGTGGCAACTACGGAAATTGTTGATGCAGCTTCGGATGTGACTGGAGTAGAAGGTATGATGCTAATCAAAATTCTGAAAGAAAAGGATTTGCTCTCCAATTCTTTTTCTTTAACATTTGATGCTGCGTGTGGCCTCAGCTTCACTTTGGAGAAGTCACCTGTGCTCTGTAGTCTTAGAGGTTCTCTCAGGGGAATGTGCTCTGTGTTCCAGGCGGGGAATGATTCACCCGCCGAGTTCATAAAGAAGCAGCTGCTCTGAATGGCTCTATTTTCCTGTAACCGCTATTAGCAAATAGCATTATTCAAATGTAAATTGCACTTAATGGAAGTTATTTTTATATTGAATCCATAGAATCTCCCACAGAGACTCTTCCCGGGAACAATGGAATCATTGGAATGGGCGCATCAAGCAGAGAGGAATCTTATAATGCATCAATGGTACAGAAATTCTGTATCAATATATAACAAATATGTAATAACATATAATCAGTTTATAGGATTGAAAGGGAATATCAGCTCTCGGAAATGGTTGAGACGGAGGAGGGGAGGGGTGCTCCGTTCTATTATTTTATATTTGCAGAAATGTCCACTAAGAACCTCACATTAGTATAGTAAATAATATAGCAATAATACAATTTAAAATAATCCATATATTCAATATTGATGTATATCTTAGTGCTCCTTTCTTTGTTTTACATTGTATATTTGTATGTGTGGTGGGAGGTGTGATTGCCTCCATTTTGGTTGCACAATCCCTCACCTGCCCAAGGCTTTTTAAAGAGCATCTGTCAATAGATTTGTATCTATGAAACTGGCTGACATGTTACATGTGCGCTTGACAGCTGAAAGCATCTGTGTTGGTCCCATGTTCATATGTGCCTGCACTGCTAAGGAATTTTTTTTATATATGCAAATGAGCCTCTAGGAGCAACGGGGGCGTTACCATTACACCTAGAAGCTCAGCTTTCTCTCTGCAACTGCCGCTCCCTCTGCACTTTGATTGACAGTGTGAATATCATTATGCCTGCGTGGACCTGTCAAAGTGTTGCAGTTGCAAAGAGAGCAGAGCCTCTAAGTGTAAAGGCAACACCCCCCTTGCTCCTAGAGACTCATTTGCCTATATTAAAACATAATTTTACTCAGCAATGCGGGCACATACTGTATGAACATGGGACCAACACAGATGCCTTCAGCTGCCAAGCGCACATGTAACAGGTCAGCCAGTGTCATACGTACAAATCTGCTGACAGATGCCCTTTAATTTGGGAAGAACGGAGATAGTTCCTAAACAAACCATAAATTAATTTTTTTGTTCTAGAAACAAGAAAAGCAAATCTAGTTTACTGGCTCATCTGCTGAGGGCTCCTCCTTATGGCAGGTGGGCCACAGTTTGCTCAATATATATAGTGTTGATCGCGAATATTCTAATCACAAATATTTATTGCGAATATCGGCACTATCGCAAAGATGTAGAATATAGTGCTATATCTTCGTAATCGCGAATATGCTAGATTTATTTTTCAGCAGTAACCTCCCTTCTTGCTTGTGGGCCAATGAGAAGGCTGCAATATCTTTGTCAGAGCTGAGCAACATCCCTAGCAACCAATAGGAAAGTTGCCTACCCCTTACTATATAAGAAACTCCCCAGCAGCCATTTTTTGCAGTTCTGAGAGAGAGAGAGCAGTGACATTGCTGTGCTCTGTGCTTTCATCTGGATTCTATTCCTTATCCAATTACATTAGATAGTTAGCTCCTACATATAATACAGATAGTTAGTGGGAGATAGTCAGTATAGGTTAGATAGTGATATAGTGCAGGGTGTTAGGTAGTGTGATAGGAATTACTGTGCTGTGCATTTTCTCCAGTCTCAGGAAACTTCTAGCAGCTTGAAAAATGTAGCAAAAGTCAGCCACGTCTGTATTGCGTGCGCAATACGCGCATATTAAATTGCCGTTTTTTGCAATCAAGAAAATAATGACTGGAGATCACGAATTCTAGAATCTAATTTGCACTGGCCACATGGCTTATGGCCCCGGGGTGTCTGAGTGGTGTAGGAATAGAACAATGGAAGATGGGGAAGGAAGTGAAAATAGAAGACAAGAACTGGGTGAAGAAAAGGTGAGCTGATTTATAGAAGATTAGCATAGCAAGAGATTGTGGGTTTTGGATCCCGAATGAGCCCCCAATTTTATATGCGGAGATAGTTTTAGTGGTTAAGCCTCATGCACATAACCTTATGTATTTTTTGGTCCCGAAATTGCAGATCTGCGCAATGACTCCAGTCTCCAGTGCTATTATTTAACCCTTACGACACCAGAGATTTTTTCGTTTTTGCGTTTTAATTTTTCTTCCCTCTCTTCCTTGAGCCATAACTTTTTTATTTTTCCATTCACATAGCTGTATGAGGGCTTATTTTTGGTGGGAGAAGTTGTACTTTCTAATGCCACTATTTAATATGGCATGCAATATAGTGGGAAGCAGGAAAACAATTCCAAATGAGGTGGAATTGGAAAAAGAAAAGAAATTCCTCCACAGTTTTAAGTTTTTTGTTCCCACAGCGTTCCCTTTGTAGCAAAACTGACCTGTGCCCTTTATTCTGTTATTATTAGTCAGTACGATTACAACAATACCACATATATATATTTTTTATGTCTAAATAGTGTAAAAATACATTTAAACTTTGAAAAACAACAAAAAATTTTACATCACCATATTTGGAGTGTGTGACTTTTTGATCACATCTTATAAAAAAAATTTGAGTAAGAGAAGATATGACAAAAATGTCAAATTGGCCATTTTTACCCTTTTTTCCATTGCACCATTTGCCGTATTTTAATAGTATGAGCTTTTTCGAATGTGGTGATACCCATGATGTTTATATTTTTTATTAATGTATTTCTTTTCTTCTACGGAAAGGGGGTAGATTTAAACGTTTATATTTTTTTACATTTAAATATTTTTTACGTTTTTTTAAAACTTTGTTTATGGTTTTGAAGCTCGAATTTGAGCCTACAAAGCCAATTATATATATTTTTTATTCTGAAGCCTTATGGGTCTTTTAGACCCATGATGAGAGGAGAATTGCTAATTTCTTATGTTGGCCTGTCACCTGCAGAATTGCAGCTTTAGAGAGACCTAGCATATTGACACCAATTACCAGCATTTTCATTAGCCACAGAGCGCGAGCTTCCAGTTTTTTCACCCATTAGATGCCATGATCACACGTGATCATGGCATCTAAAGGCTTTAATGACCGTGATCGGCATTATTGAAACAGCGGAGACCTGCCGGCCATGACTCGCTCCAGCGCCGTACATGTACAATGCTGCTAGCGAAAGGGTTAAGACATACATGGAAAACATTACATACAGAAAAAACGTACTGGGTAATACAGCACCATATACCTCTTACATCCAGTTACGTCTCCTCTGATGTAGATATCCTTTTTGCTCATCTTCTCCCTTCATACCAGACCGCCATGATGATATCTTTCAGCCATCTCTTGTCTCTGCAAAGTTTGACAAAGACATCTTATTTTCCTACTTTTCCATCATCCTCCCCACCTTCACAACACCCCATCCTATTACACCCAGCATTTCCCAATGCTATACTGCAGAAACAGTCCCCCTGAAAATAATAGTACCACTAATAGTGTTGTAAACCTAATGTCTCCTAAAAATAAGTGTGCTGATATTGTGCCAGGGTTCCCCCCACAGTAATAGTGCTCCCCAAAGTCCCACCAATAGAAATAATTATCTGCCGGAGTGCATAGTGTTAACAGTTGCCACAACAGTAATAATGCCCCCATTGTGCCCATACTAGTAATCATGTTCCCCATAGTCCCCCAGTAGTAATAATTCTCGTACCGTAAATCAGACCCCCATATCAGACCTCAAATCAGCCACCCCATATAAGATCCTCAGATCAGATCCCCATATCATATCCTCAGATCAGGCCGCTATATCAGACCTCAGATCAGACCACCATATCAGATCTTGAAATCAGACCCCCATATCAGATCCTGAGATCAGACCCCCATATCAAACCTTAGATCTGACCCCATATCAAACCTCATATGAGACCCCCATCAAACATAGTAACATATGGGGTCATTTATCAAACTGGTGTAAAGTAGAACTGGCTTAGTTGCCTATAGCAACCAATCAGAGTCCTGAATCAGACAGTTTAATAAACTGTTAAAGGGGTTATCTCACTTCAGCAAATTGCATTTATCATGTAGACAAACTTATGTTATTGTCTATATTGCTTCCTTTGCTGGCTTGATTCATTTTTTTCATTATATTATGCACTACTCCAATGCATGGTTACGACCACTCAGCAATCCATCAGGGGTGGTCATGCTTGCACACAATAGCAAAAAGTATCAGCCTGTGTTCATTCCCACGGTCGTCCGGACCACCAGAGAAGACTGCATTTTTTTCCACTGCTCCTGGATTGCAGGGTGGTCATAACTCCAGGAAAGGAGCAGTGTATAATGTGATGGAATGATAAATCAAGCCAGCAAAGGAGGCAATAGCGACAATCATAATACATTATAAAGTGCCTTGTAGTGTTGATCGAGCACCAAAGTGCTCGAGTGCTCTGGTGCTCTAGTAGAATACTTTGGGATGCTCTGGTGTTCTACAGAGCACCAAAGCACAATGGAAGTCAATGGGAGAACCAGAGCATTAAATTAGGAACCCCCTGCTCTGAAGAGGGGAGGGTGTCTGGTTCACAGGAACAGGTCAGAAATTGATGGAAACACCACTGAAATGGTTCGGGAACAGCATGGGGAGGATGTCTGGATGCATCTTGGACTCCCAGGTCGCTGCTGGGAACAATGTTGTCAGAGTAGTACGCCATTTTTACAGACTGACAATAATACGCACAAAACCGAAGATAAAATCGATTTTAGAGGAAAAATTGTTAGGAAACATTATTTCCTATATATTTACTTAAAAAATTACAAGGAAGATGCACTCTGATACAACCTGTATATCACATAATGAAGGGCCTCATTCACATTGTGGTACAATTGTTCAGGTAATGGGACTCATAAAGCCTATGCACTTAGTGAAAGGGCTGCCAAAAATTGCAAGGAAAGGGCACTTCAATACAACCTTTATTACACATAAAGGAGGGCATCATACACACCCTTGAAAAATTATGATTGATGGCCTGCTGGTGACCCTCAAAAACATTAGGAGCAAGGGCCTGCTGGTGACCCTCTAAAACATTAGGGGCTAGGGCCTGCTGCTGATCTGACCATCTAAAACATTAGGGGTGAGGGTCTGCTGCTGATCTGACCCTCTAAAACATTAGGGGTGAGGGTCTAATGCTGATCTGACCATCTAAAACATTAGAGGTGAGGGTCTGCCGCTGAGCTGACCCTCTAAAACTTTAGGGGCGAGGGCCTGCTGCTTATCTGACCATCTAAAACATTAGGGGTGAGGGTCTGCTGCTGAGCTAAGCCTCTAAAACATTATGGGCGAGGGCCTGCTGGTGAACCTCTAAAACATTAGGAGCGAGGGCAGCCTAATAAGCATGTTGATATGATGGAGGAGGAGGAGGAGGACGAGAAAAGGAAGATTGAACCATATACCCTTTTTTGTGGTGGAAGGGGTGCATGGGAATACAGTGTATTCAATACACCATAAAAGCCACATTTAAAGTGCCTTTATGTTCAGCTGCTTTCCTCTGGTGGAGTAGAGAAGTCAGGGGCAATCTAGGCCTTGTTAGTTTTTATAAGAGTCAACCGGTCATTATTTTCAGTTGACAGGCGGATGCGCTTATCAGTTATTATGCCCCCAGCAGCAGTAAATACACGCTCAAAACGCCGACGGCAGGCCAGGCCAGCACTTCCAAGGCGTAGAGAGCCAGTTCGTACCACGTGTACAGCTTGGACACCCAATAGTTGTAAGGCACAGAGGGATCACTGAGGATGCTGACACGGTCTGCTACATACTCCTTTACCATCTTCCAAAACTTTTTCCTCCTTGTGACACTAGGCCGCGCATCAGGGTGAGGGTGCTGGCTGGGTGTCATGAAACTGTCCCAGGCCTTAGAGAGTGTTGCCCTTCCTTTGTTGGAACTGCTGTGTGTTCCCCTCGTCTCCCCTCTTCGGTTGCCCAAGGAACTACATACTCTGCCGCCAGTGTTGTCAGCTGGAAATTTTTGGAGCAATTTTTCCACAAGGACCTTCTGGAATTTCACCACTTTGCTAATCCTCTCCACCACTGGAATGAGAGATGAGAAGTTCTCTTTGTAGCGGGGGTCGAGAAGGGTGAACAACCAGTAAGCGGTGTTGGCCAAAATGCGTATAACGCGAGGGTCACGGAAAAGGTAGCATAACATAAAGTCAGCCATGTGTGCCATAGTCCCAACAGACAAGACTTTGCTGTCCTCATTAGGAGGATGACTCTCAATCTCTTCCTTCCCTTCCTCCTCTTCGGCCCATCCACGCTGAACAGATGGAATAAACCTGCTATGGGTACTACCCTCTGTAGCGGAGGCAACCATCTCCTGTTCCTCCTTCTCATCATTATCCAATTCGTGCTGAGAAGACAAACTGAGGGTGGTCTGGCTATCAACCTGTGTACTGTCTTCCCCCATTTCCACCTCTTCCAAATACAAAGTGTCCGCCTTCATTGTGAGCAGCGAGCGCTTCAGTAGACACAGAAGTGGGATGGCTAAGCCGATAATAGCGGCATCGCCGCTCACCATCTGTGTTGATTTCTCAATGTTGCGTAAAACCTCACAGAGGTCAGACATCCAAGCCCACTCGTCGCTTGTGAAGAGCGGAAGCTGACTGGAAAGGCGACGACCATGTTGCAGCTGGTATTCCACTACTGCCCTCTGCTGCTCACAAAGCCTGGCCAACATGTGAAACGTGGAGTTACAGAGCGTCCTCACGTCGCACAACAGTCGGTGAGCTGGCAATTGCAAGCACTGCTGCAGCGTTGCCAGACCGGCGGAAGCTGTAGATGACTTTCGGAAATGGGCACACACGCGGCGCACCTTGACCAGTAGCTCAGGTAAATTGGGGTAGGTTTTGAGAAACTGCTGAACCACTAAGTTGCAGATGTGGGCTAGGCATGATATGTGTGAGCTTGCCGAGCTCCAAAGCCACCACCAAGTTATGGCCATTATCAGACACAACCATGCCTGGTTGTAGGTTGAGTGACGAGAGCCATAGCTCAGTCTGGTCCCTTATACCCTGCCACAGCTCTGCGGTGTGCTGTTTGTCACCTAAGCAAATACGTTTCAGCACAGCCTGTTGCCACTTCCCCACTGCAGTGCTACACTGCTTCCAGCTACTGACTGATGACTGACTGGTGCTGCAAGATGAGAATTTAGAGGTGGAAGTGGAGGAGGAGGTGGAGGAGGAGAAGCCACTAATGTAGGTGGTGGCGGAAATCCTGATGGAAGTAGGGCCCACAATCCTTGGCGTTGGTAGCACCTGGGTACGACTCGCTCCCGGCCTCCACAACGTTCACCCAGTGTGCCGTCAGGGAAATGTAGCATCCCTGGCCAAAAGCACTTGTCCATGTGTCAGTCGTTAAGTGGACCTTACCAATTACTGCGTTGGTCATGGCACGGGTGATGTTGTGCGGGACACATGCTGGTGTAAGGCGGGGACAGCACACTGGGCGGCTGGGGACTGAGTAACGAGGGACAGCCGCCGCCATCAGGCTGCGGAAAGCATCAGTATCCTAAATGGCAACATTTCCAGGGCCAGAAATTTGGAAATGTGCGCATTTAGTGCTATGGCCTGTGGGTGGGTGGCTGGGTATTTTTCTTTCGTTTAAAGGACTGGCGTCAGGACATCTGTATGCTGCGCTGGGACACAGAAGTGGATGTGCTAGCTGATGGTTCTTTCGAAGGTCTAGGTGCAGAGCGGGAGGCATCCGGGCCTGCGTCTTGGACAGGGGATTGGCCAGCATGTAACACAGGGGAAGAGGAGGTAGTGGTGTGACCCGCAGACACTGATTGTTTACCCAGGCATTCGGACCACCTATTAGGGTGCTTTGATGCCATGTGGCGTATCATGTTGGTGGTGGTGAGGTTGCTAGTGTTCACGCCCCTGCTCATTTTGGTATGGCACAGGTTGCAAATGACAATTCTTTTATCGTCCGCACTTTCCTCAAAAAAGCGCCAGACTGCGGAACACCTATCCCTTGGCAAGGGAGATTGACGCAAGGGGGTGCTCTGGGGAACAGTTGCAGGCCTGTTTGGTGTGGCCCGCCTTTTCTCTTTTGCCACCCCAATGCCTCTTCCAGCCTGTTGCGGTGCTGTGGATCCCTCCCCCTCTGTACTGCTGTCCTCGCTCGGTTTGCCAACTTCCCAGGTAGGGTCAGTGATTTCATCGTCCACCACCTCCTCTTCCACTTCCTCACTCTGGTCATTCCCCTGACTTGTTGACCTAACAACAACCTCACTTATTGATAACTGTGTCTCATCCTCATCATCAACCTCTTGAGACACTAATTGCCGTTCCCCACCGTCATCTTCTTCTAACTGTGGATGCTCAAGAGTTTGGGAGTTTGGGCCTTCAAACGGGCTTTGCGAGAGGCCCAAATCAAGGAATGGCGATGAAAACAGCTCATCGGTATATCTGAATGTGGGATCACTTGTTTGCCAAAACTCTCCATGGTGGGAGGAAGAAGGATCAGGGTGAGGATTCTGTTGACCAGACTCTTGGCTACTCAGACTGGACTTTGTGGAAGACAGGGTGGTACTTAACCGACTGGAAGCATTATCTTCTAAAATCCAACCGACCAACTGGTCCCACTGGTCTTACTTTGAGAGTGGTGTCCTATGCCGCCCTGAAAACTGGGACCAGAAGCTAGGTATCGTAGATGAGTGTGTTTCTTGTGCTCTGGCAGCAGGCACAGCTTTACCGCGCCCAGGGCCACGGCCTATGCGGGCACTATCAGCAGCACGGCAACTTCCCGGTCACTTACTGCTCGCCTTGAGCATATTAAATGGTATATATGCTTGCAAGTATGTCACACGTACAGTAGCGCAGGTTTTGTAAGTGTATGCGCAATTAAATTACACTCAATGTCACAGATATTTAGGAGATGTAGCGCAGGTAATGTCGCTGTCACCAGCGGCGAAAAAAATTACACTGAATGTCACATATTGCTCAATTCTAGTGCCTTGTATTAACTTTCTCTACATGATAAATGTCCTTTGCAGAAGTGAGACAACTCCTGTAAGGCTTACACAAAGTAACAAACAAATGAGAAATTAGACATTACGTAAAATCATTACAAAGTAAAACCTAAAACATCCCCCAAAGTAAACCTTTCAAAACACACAATGCATAATGTAATACAGGAACTATTGATCTATGATTTTTTTCTAGAACTGTTGAATAATTCTTGTAGTTGCTGTGAGCTTAGTTTAAGCAAAAATAGCTACAAAATCATATGGACTATTCACACATTGCAGTCAAATTAAGAGATTTTTTGCATGATAGGAGATTTGTTTATAGCACATAAATGGGCATATGTATGATTTATTTTTTGCCTGGGGTTTATTATGCTTGCAGAAAAACTACCCTATTTTTGTGAACAGCATTGACTGCAGAAAAATGACTTGGTAAATAAACCCTAGGAGGAGTATTGGTGTTTCTTACACTCGTTATAATAATGTTCAGGAGCTCCTTGCACCAGAAAATGAAATCTACACCAGCAAGGATTTGGGGCATATTTCTGGTGTAAGGCAGTCAGGTTTCTGTATACAGTTTTGGAAGCTAAATCAGGAGTGGATCATAAATGGAGAAAACCTGACCGTATGGTGGAACCCTAATCTGTCGCAGTTTCTGGTGCACATATTAGTAACTGTGGTGGACCATGAAAGTCCATTCACACCCTGCCTATGGTCCTCGCCTCGCCCACTTTATAAAAGAGGTAATGATGTCAGAAGAGAGAGAAAAGTCATAAAACAGCACTTGCGCCAAAATATGTAGCTTTTCTGCACCAACTTTAGTAAATTCCCCTATGGTTTTTATGTACTTATGTCAGTTTTTTTTACATTTTAAACAGGTGTTTTTACTGGCCTTTTCAACAACTGCAGAGATGCCTAAGAGAAAAATACCAGACGGAACGGAAAAAACATTGTGAAAAAATGCTGTAGATTTTAAAGTCTGGTTGTGCTGCGTTTTTACCAAGTGGCCGAAAATCTTGTGGCAAACTATGCATATAGTTTTACTGCAAATTGGTGTGGTTTTGCTGGTTTAATGAACTTTGCCGGTGCTAGCTGTAAAACTAGTTAGACTGAGAAACAACTACACCATCAGAATATAACTTCAAAAAAAAATTCTGTAAAATCTTTATCACTTCTCCCAACCTGTGACTGGCGTTGCCCTTTATCTGTTATTGCTAACATGATTTGCCTCTACATGTACGTATTCCTGATTTGATCAATTTTCTGCTTCCAGCTTTATTTACCGGTTAATCTTTGTCACTTTCTTGACTCTGGAAACAACACAGGTTTTATGTTGGGTTTTTACAGCACTGAACACAGCAACTTTCCTGCACAGCCCTCTCCTCCCCCACCTCTTTCCATAGTCACGGTGTGAGCAGGTGCTGAACCATTTCTATTCCATGGTGACATTCCGGTCAGGAATTTGACATTTATAACGGGCTAACATCAGGACTGGGAATGAAGAGAAGTGCAGTTAAGTCGTCCTAAAGCCAAAAGGACTTCTGTTGTTGCTATTTAGATTGTCACAGGAAATATTAATCACTTAATGATGTTTATGGCTCAACAGTGAAGCATTACTTTGCCTTACATATATCCTCAATGTCACAAATAGTGGGGTGGCAATCATAAGAATTGCAAAATGGTAAGAATTCATGCAATTATCACAAGCACATGGCACAGTGAGGTCACAGGCGAGTGGTAGTAAGGATTGGGAGTGATGCAAGTGGTGCCATGGAGTCTCTCAATTGAACACCTGAAACACCAGGGTGACCGCTTAGATGAATGTATGTGTACCCATTTTTATGAAAATATGGATTAGCCCCACCTCTTTGTGGTCCTGTTCAGAACTAGTGAAGGATAAAAGTCTGATACATTATTATTGACATTGAGTGTTGAATTCAGAGCATTTTTAGTCAATTAATTTCTCAAAAAGGTCAAAAGTAGGCAAGTAAAAATATTTCTGTCCACCTCAGACTTCCTTTCTGTGTAAAATCTCGATCCCCATAGACTCTTGTCTTAGTGAGAAAATGTCTGCGTTTCTATGACAACGCACAAAACTGTTATCAAGCTTCTCCGAACCTTGAAATGTACAACAGTGAATGGAATTCTTAAATATTACATGAAAAAGTCATTTAGAATTTCAGCTGATTCCCGGTCTCCACAACCCTCTTGGGGCGGGTTATCTGCTCTGCACTTCAAATCTTATATTTTTATTATTTTTTCCCCACCAATAATATGCTCTTCCCTGATATTGATCTATTTCATACGTGAGATGGATAGTCAACCTTAACAAATTATGCTTAGGGTGTGATCTTATCGCTTAATGGCTTTCTCCATTTGAACGCCATTATCGCTGGAGAGATGAAAAACGTACTGCGCAGATGGGATGGAGGCAAGGTGAGCACTTACAGTATACTGTTCTGGATATCAAGAAGTAATGCAATTTATAGCCAAAATACAGAGCATGAAAAAATGATATGAAAAGTAAGTTATCAAATTTCTATATATTTTGAATAAAAAATAACTAAATAAAAACTTACTGCTGACACCCTCTCCACTCTGTCAGGGCTCTACTTGTATACGCGTTTAATAAAACAGGTTCTGTAGACATCTATGTGGAATCAGCTGACGACGGTGTCAATAGAATCTTGGGCCTCTGCACGGTTCTTGATACCTGGCGCTAACATTGATCTGTTATTCAAGCCATTTATGTAATTTTTTGATGTGTTCATTTAATGGATGATGCTTATTTAGTTCCACTTTCCTCTTTCGTCTCGTATTTACACTTTCCTCTTGGACCTATTTGGCTATATACTTTTCAAAAAATGTATTAACGGGGTTCTTCGTTAGTATTAATAATGTGTTAATTACAGTGATCACAATAGGTGAAAGGGAAAAGAAGAGGGGAATGATGGGGGGTAGGATGGGGGGGGTGGGTAGATGGGTGAGAGGGAAGAAATGGAGTGTAGAAAGGAAAGAGCTGGAAAGGTAGAACGGAGGACAGGAATTGAGAAATAATTCACATGACTGTTTTTTTCCCGCAACTGATCCTCATTTCTTGCCGAGTGGATGTGGATTCTGGAACCATTAATTTCAATAGGGCTGGAAAAAAATTTAGATAGCACACCGTTTGCTGTTCGCATCCGTATGTCCATGTGTGAGTCCAGCAAAGAAACAGAACATGTCCGATTCTTGTATGTTTTGCTGACAAAAATAGAGATTTTAACAATCTAGCGGAAATTGTGGGATGCACACAGTGGTATCTGTATTTTGTGGATCCGCGGTGTGCAGACCCCAAAATACATACGGTCGTGTGCATGAGGCCTTAAAGGGTTTTCCCGAGAGCTTTTTACTAATGACCTACCCTCTGATTGGAGAGTGTCTGACACTCTGAACCCCTGCCGATCAGCTGTTTGCTCACCAAGCATAGAGCCACACATTATATAGCGTTGGTGCTTGTTATCGCAGCTCAGACGCATTCGCTTCAAAAGAGGAAGTTTGGAGGAGAAAGAAAGGAAAGAAAGAGAAGGAAGGAATATAGGGAGTGAAAGAAGGTGGGGGTAAATCAAAGGAAGGTGAGTAGGAATGGAGGGAGGATGCTTGAGAAAGAATAAAAGAAGAGTGGATGGGGTCAGAAGAGAGCGGGAGTGAATGGGGCAAGAATAATAGGAGCATGGGAGGGAGTAAAGGAAAGTATAATGGTCATTTTACACTTGATGATTCTTTTGGCAATTATTGGGAATAACTATTTGTTCCCGATAATTGTCTGATAATCAGAATTAGAGATGAGTTTATTTCTAAAAAATTTGATTTGGCTGGTTCGCCAAATTTTCCGAAAAGATTTGATCCGAATATATTTGTGGCGAATCGTGTGAAATATAGCTATTTCCTAGCTGCAGAGAGCCTATATAGCGGTGTAAAACAGCATGCATTGCAGTAACACGCATATGGAGTCTGCTGTGGTAGTCAAACAATACTGTGAGTCAGTATGACATGCAGATGACAGGCGTCACTCTTAGAATCATTGCACACTTCACTTATTTGGGCAGTTATGGGTACCAAAGCTGACCAAATAACTTAAGTGTGAACTCAGCCTTAGGGCTCATGCACACGGCCGTTGTCTTGGTCCGCATCCGAGCCGCAGTTTTGGCGACTCGGATGCGGACCCATTCACTTCAATGGGGCCGCAAAAGATGTGGACAGCTCTCCGTGTGCTGTCCGCATCCGTTGCTCCATTCCGTGGTCCACAAAAAAATATAACATGTCCTATTCTTGTCCGCGCTTTGTGGACATAAATAGGCAGTTATATTAAAGGCTGTCTGTGCCGTTCTGCAAATTGCGAAACGCACACAGACGCCATCCGTGTTTTGCGGACTGCAAAACACACAACGGTCTTGTGCATGAGGCCTTACAGATCAATGTTAGCGCCAGGTATAAAGAATCGGGCAGAGGCCCAAGATCCTATTGACACCGTCATCAGCTGATTCCACATAGATGTCTACAGAACCTGTTTTATTAAACGCGTATACAAGTAGAGCCCTGACAGAGTGGAGAGGGTGTCAGTGTTGACGTCACTGATTATTTTGCATTCCTTCTGATCTGTCAGAACAATAACCCCCCAAAAAATGGTTCCTGTCTGTTAAGCATCCGCCTTCCCTCAGTCAGCATTTGGTCAGTAATCCATCAGTATTGCTAAAGCCAAAAAAAACAAAAACAGGAGTGGATCCAAAACAGAGATGACACGTGAATGGAATATTTGCATGTCTTCTGTGTTTTGTACCCACTTCTGCTTTTGGCTACCAAATCATAAGCCAATTCTGATGGGACCATACAGGCCTTACTGCTGCTACACAGACAGGATCCGTTGTGCGTCTCATTTCTCCTTCCTTCTGAAAGATCATAAAAAGGGTCAAATATATGATTATGTCAACCAGTTACATATTGTTGATTTAGCAGCAGCATGAGGAGGCCACAGAGTGGCAAGGTGACATAGTGTGCAGGTGGCAGCATCATCAGCATGAGGAGGCCACAGACTGGCAAGGTGACATAGTGTAGAGGTGGCAGCAGCAGCATAAGGAGGCCACAGACTGGCAAGGTGACATAGTGTTGAGTTACCATAACAGCAGCATAAGGAGGCCACAGAGTGGCCCAGTGACACAGTGTTGATCTAGCAGCAGCATGAGGAGACCACAGAGTGGCAAGGTGACATAGTGTGGAGGTGGAAGCAACAGCAGCATGATGAGGCCACAGACTGGCAAGGTGACATAGTGTAGAGGTGGCAGCAGCAGCATAAGGAGGCCACAGACTGGCAAGGTGACACAGTGTTGAATTAGCAGCAGCATGAGGAGGCCACAGACTGGCAAGGTGACATAGTTTGAAGGTGGCAGCAGCATGAGAAGGCCACAGAGTGGCACAATGACAGAGTGTGGAGGTGGCAGTAGCATGAGGAGACCACAGAGTGGCACAATGACAGAGTGTGGAGGTGGCAGCAGCAGCATGAGACGGACAAGAGACTGGCAAGGTGACATATTGTTGAGGAGGCAGCAGCAGCATGAGGAGACCTAAGTGGTGAGGTGGCAGCAGCATCAGGAGAACACAAAGTGACCCGGTGACAGAGTGGGGAGGCAATAACAGTTCCCGCTGACGATGGTGGGTGTAAGGTTACTTTCACACTTACGTTTTTCTTTTCTGGCATAGAGTTCCGTCCTAGGGGCTCTATACCTGAAAAGAAATGATCAGTTTTATCCCTATGCATTCTGAATGGAGAGCATTCTGTTCAGGATGCATCAGGATGTCTTTAGTTCAGTCTTTTTGACTGATCAGGACAAAGATAAAACCGCAGCATGCTACAGTTTTATCTCCGGCCAAAAAAACTGAAGACCTGCCTGAATGCCGGATCCGGCATTTATTTCCATAGGCATTCAAAATACAGAAAAAAAGGTGAAAAAATAAATGCCGGATCCGTTTTTCCGCATGACACCAGAAAGACGGATCTGGCATTTCAATGCATTTTTCTGACTAATCAGGCATTTTTAAGACTGATCAGGATCCAGATCAGTCTTAGGTTACTTTCACACTAGCGTTGTTTTAATCTGGCGTTCAATTCCGACACCGGAACTGCCCGCCGGATCCAGAAAAACGTGTGAAAACAGATTACATTTGAATCCTGATCAGGATTTTGATCACAATGAAAAAATGCATTGGAAAAAACGGATCTGCCATTTATGGACTTTAACTTTTTTTTCACATTTTTCGGGTTTAACATGCAAAAGTCAGATCTGGTTTGACTGAACACACAGCGCCGGATCCGGCGTTAATGCAAGTCAATGGGAAAAAGACCGGATCCGGCGTTCAGTCAAAGTGTTCAGGATTTTTGGCCGGAGGTAAAAATACAACATGCTACGGTTTTCTGAAAAGCCTGATCAGTCAAAAAGACTGAACTGAAGACATCCTGATGCATCCTGAACGGATTACTCTCCATTCAGAATACATTAGGATAAAACTGATCAGTTCTTTTCCGGATTTGAGCCCCTAGGACGGAACTCAGCGCCGGAAAAGAAAAACGCTAGTGTGAAAGTACCCTTACAAATGCCATCAGTTGGCATACATTTTGACGGATCCGGCAGGCAGTTCTGGTGACGGAACTGCTTAACGGATCACTCTGCCGCAAGTGTGAAAGTAGCCTAAGAAGGAGCACTTGGCATCAGATGTGTGGCAGCATCAGAATAGTAGCTGAGGCAGGCAGCCAAAAGAAACCAGTCTCTTTTGTCAAGTTTTGGGTGAGGCAGCATGGATGATCTAGTCTGATGCATCAGGCATTGGTGGGTGGAAATCCTGGCTGATCCACGCCTGATTCATCTTGACAAAGTTCAGTCTCTCCACATTTTGGTTGGACAGGCGAGTTCTTCTTGGGGTAACTATGGCCCCCGCCGCACTAAACACCTGCTCTGATGCCACACTACTGGCTGGGCAAGACAGCTTTTACAGGGCAAACTCGGCCGGTTGCGGCCACAAATCCAGTTTGGCTGCCCAGTAGTCCAGCGGATCTTCAATGTGGGGTGGCAGGGTGCTGTCCAAGTATGCCACCAATTGCTGGTTCAGGTTCTGCTACAGGTCTAGCTGCTGCTGCTGCTGATGAGTGGTTTCTTCACTAGGTGGGTTAAGAAAGCTGCTCATCATCGACTCTAGACTGAAGCTGCTGCTGAGGGAGCTGGTACTGTTCCTACCCCCCTCTCTGCCACTGCAGCCATAGCAGTGGAACGAGCGCAGAGGCCCCCCTGGTCAGACTTGCGAGAGGATGGATGATGGCGCAGATAAGCAGTGGCCAAATCACTACTTAGAATGTCTCTATAGTAGTTCAGTTTGTCCTCCCTCTCAGCGGGTGTAAAAAAGGCCCCCATTTTGGACCGGTAGCGAGGGTCCAACAAGGTGGAGAGCCAGAAGTCATCCCTCTGCCGAATAGTGACAATTCGTCTGTCACTACCCAAGCAAGCGAGCATGCAGCGGGCCGTTTGTGCAAGTGACTAGGATGGACTCCCTGCCTCCATTTCTACTGCATAATGCCACAGTGTGCCTGCGTCATCTGCTTCATCTTCCTCATCTCCCTCTTGCTCCTCCGGCTGCTCCTGCTCTTCCTCTCCTGTCACCTGTGTAGAAAAAACACCCATTTCGCTATACATTGCTTGTGTTCAAATGTCCTCCTCCTCCTCCAGTTCAGCCTCACAGGGCTCATGTGGCCATGAGATGTAGGCACCACGTCTCCAGTCCCCTGACCAGCCAGATTTAACAGCATCTGTTCCAGGATATGAAGCAGTGGAATGACGTTGTTCATCCCGTAGTCCTGGCGATTGACAAATAACGTGGCATCCTCAAAGGGCCTCAGCAAAAAGCAGGTGTCACGCATGAGCTGCCACTGGCTGACATCAAAGTCACACAGGGGAGTATTCCTGTTCCCTTGGATCATCAAGAAATTGTTTATGGCCTTTCCGGGTGGTATAGTCTGTCCAACATAAGGAAGGTGGAATTCCAATAGGCGGAAACGTTGCATATAAGCCTATGTTGTGGGGATGCCGTTCTACCGCTGCAGCTCAAGCAGGATGTGCTTGGTGGTGCTGGCTGAAGTGCATGCAAAGTTTCCTGACCATTTTTAGGATGTCTTGTAGATGGGTGGAAGACTTCAGGAACTGCTTGACAAGCAGATTGAAAACGTGTGCCATGCAGGGCGCATGGCTCAGCCCTTCTTGACGCAGTGCAGACACCATGTTCTTTTTGAGTTGTCACGGAGAAAGCAAGGATTTTATTTCTTGATGAAGGACACGGAGCAGTTCCTCCCCTGTGTAACTCCATTTGCCCAGGCAAACGAGGTGCAGAACAGCGTGACACCGCTGTGCCCTGCACATGTGATATGCTGGAGGAGCACTGTGAATTGTCCCTGCAGTGGAGGCTGAGGACACGGTGGAGGATAAGGAGGCAGAGGCGGACATTGTCGCAGGACCAACGGCGTGAGAAAGTGGAGGCGGAAGTGGCGTGACCTGGCCAAGTTGCTGGTTTGACTGGGCAGGAACCACAGTTACCCAGTGGGCCATAAAGGACATATATTGTCCTTGACCGTAGTTACAGCTCCACACGTCGGCGCTGCCATGCACTTTGGCAGACACTGACAGGCTCAAAGACTGCCCCACCTTCTGTGCAGAGCTGGTACTGCATTTTTGGCAAAGAAATGATGGCTTGGGACTCTTCACCTTGGCTCGGCACAAGGCATCAGTTCTCTGAAAGGTGCAGAGTGTACCATTTGGAAAGGGAGGGACTGCAGCACTAGCAACTTGGCCAGGAGCACATTGTCATCTCTTGGCAATTGCTTCGGTGATCGATTGCTTACGGAATGATTGACTAGGAGTAGGAGTGCGAGGAGCAGGAGCATTGGGACCGGTAGATGATGTGAAGGACAGACAGTTCCCTTCGGCTGAGGTGGTGGAGCCTTGACTGCCTGAAATCAAGTGGGTGCCACTGGGTGAGCTGCGGCAGGCTGGACCACCACATTGAAGCCACGGTTCTCCCAGGCCACTTAATAGTGATGCTGCATATGTTGATGCAGGGCTGTGTTGTCAACATTGGCATCCTTGCCACGCTTCACCTTCTGCCCATAGATTCGGCAAATGGCCATGTTCATCTCCTTCAGCGGCTTAACAAAAACTGCCACACTGCCGAGTAGGTGATTTTACCCCTAACACTCTACATTGACTGACTGCTACCGCCGCTGCCTCCGTGAACCCCTGCACCACTAGATTACGGGCAGGTAGGCTCCTGCAAAGCGGGAGGTCTACTCCGGGCACTTTTGGCTCCTGACCTTCCACTGCTGCAACCCTGCTGAATTGATGGCTCCGCCACTGCCTCACGTGCAAGCTGCCACCCGATGATCATCATCACCCGATGATGATGAAGCCCCTTCGTCACCCGGCTCCCAATTGCGATCGGCTACATCTTCATCAAGTACTGTCTGCACGTCACTGAGCCAGGTCTCTGAGCCAAGAGCCTGACCACTCGCAACACCAGCTCCCACTCCACTCTCCTCATCACTACTTGCCCGCCTACCGGAGAAAGTGGTGGATGTCTCCTCCAGATCTTGGCTGGGCAGTAGCTGCTGACTGTCCTCTAGTAGCTCGTCCTCGCTGTAGAGTGGAGATGATCCCACAGCATATAATACTTGGGGCCTGCTTCCGGGCCATGCCAAGTAAGGGTTGTGTCTGACGAACCCACCAACTCTTGGCCGGGGGTGTCTGATGTCACTTGGGATGAAGTGGATGACCGAGTCAACCATTCAAGAACCGCTGGGTTGCTGGTCAAGACACGACTGATAGATGACACCGGGAGCTCAGGCCTCTCGAAGTAACTCCTGCTGCCACGCTTCCTTACTCTGCTGCTACCTGTGCCAAAAACATTTAGGCCTCTGCCCCTCCCCTGTGCAGGGCCTGTGCTTCTCTGTCTGACATACTGTTAGATCAAATAACTAAATAAAAAGGAAATTAATACACCCCTAAAAGGGCTGTAATTTTCTGACTTCACCACACAACCGCAAATAATACTTATTTTTGCCACCAATACACGCCAAAAAAAGGATTTAGAATATATCACTGCACCGCTGATTGGCAAATAATACTTTTTTGCCACTAATACACGCCAAAAAGAGCTGTAATTTTCTCACTTCACCGCACAACGGCTAATAAACCCTTTTTTCTCACTTATACATGCCAAAAAAGGCTTTACTGTAGAACATTTAACTGCTCCGCTAAACGGCAAAAAAAAAAAATTTTTGCCACTGTAAGGAATATCTTATTCTCTTCCCTAACGGTGTGTCCCTAACACATGATTTCAGTGGCCAGCTTGAATTAAGCCTTACCGGTACCGGGAGAATGAATTAGATGGAGACCAAAAACACGTGTCTTTCTCTGATCCATTCTGGTTTATTCACAGCTGGCAAACAGTTTTAATAGAGGGGGTTGAGCTTCCTTGACATCCAATCATATGTTAGCATTAGTATTTGACCAATAGTATGGTCACACATAAGCTCTGCATTAACATCATAGCTGACTCATAGTAACAGCATTTGACCAATCAGGTATATACACATAGGCTAGCAAGTACTTGAGTCAGATGTCCTTTTATGGCTAGAAGGCTGTTCATACTTTCAACATGTATGGATTTCATGAAACAGTTTAAGGAAGTGTCTCACATTCCATAGGGGGGAGGGAGGTTTTGTAGTGCACTAACCAAATGTAATACACGTGGCTAAATGAGACAAAATGGAGTCACATATATCCCATCAAATCCCCTCTTAGAACCTTATATATATATATATATACTATATGGTTCTTTCTCTGCTCTTCCTTGGTTTGCTTATAAGCCTTTAGGTATTCCATATACCCTTCAGCAGTATAATCCTCAGGCTTTGTTGAGGTTGGGTTTGCCTCTTCTACCTCTACCGGAGTATAGAGGAATGTCGAGTGTACCCCTCTTTCGGCCACCTTTTGACATATGGCTAGAAGGGAGGGCGCACACTACAGACAACAGCAGAGACCCACTATTGCAGCGACCACGGCGAGTACCACTCCTAAAACATATCTTATTTGACCAAAGTCAGGTATTCAGCCAAAAAGCCAGTCCCACCAACCTTGGTCAACATCCTGTTTTATATGTTTCCTCATCTCCTCTAATTGGCCTATTTTATCTTTTATTCCACGGGAGTGATCTGATAGATTGAAACACCACATCCCTGCGAACGCTGAGCATCCTATACCATGCTGGAGCAATAAATAGTCAATAGTTGCCCTATTCTGCAAGATAGCCTTTTCATACGATTGTATATCCAGCAGCATATCTTGCAGAACTGCACTAGTGACATTTATCTGTTTTACCATAAAACAGGCAAGTTTTGATATTGTCCTGTGGTTATATATGGCCAACCCTGGTACTCCTATCAAAGATACCCCTAAACTCATATATTCTGATCTAGAGAGGAGATTCACATTATAATCACAATTTTCCGGTAACTGTAGGGAAGTGTCTCTCGTGTGTCGTGTCTGCATTGCTGGAAATAGTGGTAACATTGCTAATGTCAGCCTGGCTATTGTACAGGGTCCCTCTGTAATATTGGCCGGTATGTATGTGTAACTAGTATTCCCACAGGCCAATACCCATCCTGCTGGTAGAGGTACATGTTTGTCTAGGGATGGTACTGTTTTAGTAATATTACATTGCATATTTTTTCCTGATATTATCTTTTTACAATTACCTAAATCTCTATCACAAATATTTGGCTTAATCTTATTCTGCATTTTTGCTTGTATGCAGGGAGGCAATAGTGTCTCATCACAGGTGAAGTTATAACATATTTCTGCTGCTGTGACAAGACCTGTAATTACTTCTATCATATTACTCTGCAGAGTCTCATATGTAGGACAGTCATAACAAGCATGATAAGGATTTACATATCCATATTTAACATCATGATCCTCCAAGTCTGTGTCGTTCCATTGGGAACGTAGGAGCTCCGTCCATACGTCTAGTGGGGTGGGGACTGCTACCAGACATGTCTCCAAAATGTTAGATGCCGATAAAGTGGTTTGGAGACAAAAGTCAGTTAAGTTCAGAGTTTTGGCCAGGTACAGCCATAAGTTCTCCTTTGTCTTGCATAGACTGTCTTCCCCTCTGCATTCTGTTTCCAGGTATATCTGTCTGTTCCACAGCCATGGGACAGTAAGTAGGAGACACAAAATTACAATTATTAAGGCACTACATCTCAGCCATCTCAAGGAATTTCCCGACTGCGTCATCTCGTTGGGGGTCAAGGCTGTCTGCCTCCGTTAGTACCCCTTCTGTATCTTCTTCGAGGTCAAGGCTGTCTGCCTCCGTTAGTACCTCTGGGCCTCGTTGGAGGTCAGGGCTGTCTGCCCCCGTTAGTACCTCTCTTTTCTTCACCAACTTAATCCTTGTGGCGTGGATCCACGTGGGCGATTGTTCAGTGAGGACCGCTGTTCTGGTGATCGCGACTACCTCGGTGGGTTGTCCGTAGGTGAAACTTCCTGGTTCCTTTCCCTTCTTTAAGATCTTGATCATCACCTGGTTGCCTATCCGGAATGGACGGGTTGATTCCTGTGAAAGAGAAGGAGACTTACAAACAACTTTTTCTTCAGTTTTACTGAGGACTTTGATCAGATTAGTACTTCTCTCTGATCAGGTCCAAGTCCCCTTCCTGCACCACCAGGGGGCGTCTTGCCCATGGTGTGGGGAAAGGCCTACCCATGAGTATCTCAATGCTGTTTACGTCCTACTCTGTGGAATGTCCTACTCTGTGGAAATGTGCTACTTAAGATGGAAGCACTGTGTTGGGGAATGCATAACTTCCCCTCTTCGCAGACTAATCCTATCTCAGGATTTTTCTGCAATACTGGATAACACCAGTCCTGCTGTTCCTGTTCAGTGACATACCACTGAAGATCAGTAAGTATTTGCAGCATCTCAGGGGTTGGAGATGCCAAACATGGCATCTCCCAATGGTTATACAAACCTGTGAGGTTGCTTTTGGCAACTCATTTCGCCATCTTAACTGCCAGCGCATTGCCCTGTGAGACATGTTCCTTACCATCTGCTGCCGTAAATCCTCTCCTCTGCCAGATCATACCATGGTCCCACACTACCCCATGTGTGTACCTACTCTCAGTATGAATGGTGACAGGTCTATCAGCATGTAGAATACATGTCCTAGTGAGTGCAATAAGCTCAGCTGCCTGCTGTGTTGAGTGCGGATGTCCTTGAGTAGGCCTACAACATCATGAGTGGTGTGCAAAATGGTGTAATGTCACATTGTGAAAGAATTTGCCGACTCTACCATCATAGCACAGGCTGCAAGAGAACGCAGACATGCCGGCATCCCCTGGACAGAGGTGGGCATTACCTTTGAGAAAAACACACAAGGACGCAACTTGCCTCCGTTTTCTTGTGTCAGTACACCCGCCATGGTTTTACAATTTTGGCGTGCAAACATGTGGAAGGGCATATTATAGTCAGGGAGGCCCAGCCCTGGACTCGACATGAGCGAACATTTCAGACAATCAAATGCATTGTACATTTCAGAAGACCATTTAATCAAATCTGGATTTTCTTCCAGAGTGGCTTGCCTTAAAACATTGTCAATAGTAAAAGCAATCAAGAATCCATTGTCTACAGTAATTTATCATACCAAGGAAAGATAACATTTCTTTCTTGGTGTGCGGGGCGACCAAACCCGCAATAGACTGGACTCTTTCTGCGCTGATTCTCCGTTCACCTTTTGTGAGGACAAAGCCCAAGTATTCAACCTGCATTTTACACCATTGCATTTGCTTAAGTGTCACTTTGTGACCACATCCTGACAACCATTATAACAGTGATAAACCATCCTGAATGCTGGCCTCCGCTGACATGCTACACAGTAATAAATCATCGACATATTGCAGCAGCACAGAACCTTGGGGGGATGTACCATGACTCTAACATCGCTCGGAGGACTATGCTGTACACTACAGGTGAATCAGCATATCCCTGGGGTCTGCACCAGGTCAGTTGGCGTCTGTCAAAGGAAAAAGCAAAAAGTAGTCTGGTTATCTTATCAACTGGGATAGAAAAGAAAGCATTTTTCAGATCTATCACACTGAACCAAACAGCGTCTGCTGGAATGGCAGATAATAATTAAGTGACATCAGGTACAACAGGGGCTATAGGCACAATGATGTTGTTGATGGCCCTTAAATCCTGTACAAAGCGGGCAGCACCATCTGCCTTTGTCACTGGATTCACGGGCGTGCTGTAGGGTGAAATCACCTCTTCCAGGATTCCCTTTTGTAGGAATTCTTCTATCATTGGCCTAAGCCCATCAAGTTTCTCTTTTAACAGCAGGTATTGTTTCTGGAACACTGAGATGACACCTGGTTTCACAGTAGCTGTGTAATGTGTGCAATCTATGAATCCTGTGTCATATTCATTTGAGGACCATAATGCAGGGTTAATATTATTCTGGGTGGTCCTGTATGTTTGCAAGAATCAGTGGCACTGGTGTAGAGACTGGAATGAGACCTGAGTGTACTCTTATGTCCTGATTCTTTGCTGATACCTGCAAGTTAAGCCTAATGAACAAATCTCTCCCTAATAGGCTGACTGGGCAATCTAGTATAATGCTAAATACATGACATGATGTATTCCCTGTCCATGGTTTCTACTGGTAAGGAATCTGTTCTGTATGTCCTTGTCAGTGCCCCATTTATTCCCATAGAGGGCTCACATTTCCTTCCTGACACTCTGAGTCACCTAAGTCCGCCCCTTTTGGTGGACGCTTTGGTCTGTCTTCTGTTCTGCCATTAGTATCTTAGCTGTCCATACGAGCAGAGCTCTGATGTTAAGCGCAACACTGAACATGTAACATGTAACTGCAAACATTGAAACAAACAGATCTGACAATACAGACATGAACACACAAAGGGCCCATAAAAACTTTTCATTGAAATAAAAATGTACAGCTTGATCAATGCTGTTGGTACCAATAAAAAACCCAAAAAACTTCCAATAAAATAAAATTCTTAATGCGCATATTTAAAAACAAATACCGTATTCCATACGCATTCATATACATTTTCATGTACTCATCTTCACAAACCAGCTCATACCACGCCCTTATACATGAAATATGAATTACACACACAGCTCTGCTACGTACATATAACTCAGAGCCACACCCATTCACATTCCACTGAATCATGTATCTTTCACCCAATCACACAATCTCTTTGTTACATCCCAAAACTTGCAGCACAGACAAACACAGCAATTGCTGATGGTCTGTCACTGTAAAACAATATACATGTTAATCATACAGTCATTTTGTTAAAATTAACAAATCATCTTATATGCCATGTGTTTTTTTTTTTTTTTTTTTTAGTGTTACACACATCGCCACTTATTGTATATAACTAACCCCTCCCCCATTTCCTCTGCCTTGCGTCTCCTATTTCAGGAGTGTTGAAACAGGGGAAGCAAAGCAATACATCAAGGACATTCAGCTGTACCACATGTTCCTCAAACTTTTACTCACATCTGAATAAGAACTTATTGGGTGCAACCTTAGATTGATACGAGTGGACACTTCCAATTAGCATCATCACTGCAGGCACATTTTAAACCATCGGAACATACAATTTGGAAAGATACAATCAATACTGGAGCCCTGTCTGGAATATCTTATAGATAACACAGGTTAGTATCTTCACATTCTGCTGATGCATTACCAATTAGCAGCCCCCCTCCCCCCTCAACCCCCATATGAAATTCCTGAGCAGAGGAGAGGGGTGAGATGGGAGGGGGCTCTCTCTGAAAACACATCTCAAACAGGACAGGAAGAAGTTTTTTTTTTTTTTTTTTTTTTTTTTTTTTTTTTTTTTTTTTTGTAGTACTACAAGTGACATTTTGGAATGTGGTGGGGGGGAGGGATGCCTCATGGCAACCTTTGTTCTCTATAGGATTCAAAATCCTCCATCTTGAAATAAGAAATGCTGCTCATTTCATTTCTCTAACTTCAAGTTCTCTCAGTCACTTCCATATACACTTTTCCACCATAACTCAGCTTGCACCAGGCTATTATTATCCTTTAACAACTTCTCTCTTCAACTATCAATACACTTATGCATTAACTGTCCATCTTTTAGTGCTGTAATCTCTAATTCTAGGACTATAAATCGTCACTATTTAAACACACACAGATCATTAGGGCAACAAAACTTAACCAGTTCATTTCTGAACGTTTAACACAAGCCCTTTCTAATTGCAAACACTGAGACACTTTTTCCCTTGCCATGAATTAACTTCCTGACTCTGCTGTGTCTTGTCACTCACTATAGCCCCCCTTCACAATCACAGGAGCTCTGATGTAACCAGTCTGTAAGCTTCTAACAGATTTTTTGCAGCCTTTCATCCCTGCCAGCCTAGCATAACATTCTGTTTCACATTTTAACTGTCAATTCTCACATCTTGCCCAATTGTCTACTCATGTGTTAACTAGAAAATAATTTGTGGGACTAGACCGTGCAACAAAGTTTACATGTTGGCAGTGATAGAAACAGAATGATTTCAAAGCGGGATGCGACCGTAAACTTACCACCCGGCCAACATCTCACACAGACAGATAATCTTAATACTTCTAAAATACTTATACTATATATACATAAGAGTTAATTCAAGCTTGTATCCTTCTGTTCCCGGAACAGATATCCTTATATAGTGCACTATCTCTTAACGATACGGACTCAAATGAGCCGCTTACAATCAACATTTTTACCTAACGATATGGACCCTATGATATGAGCCGCTTAAAATCAACAAGCTCCCTGAGCTTTTGCGCGTGTCCCAGACATCGCAATCCACTGAAATCATAAATAGATGGTTCGACTTACTTGAATGGGATTTTTGGTCATTGCTCCCAGGTCCAAGGCGGACAAAAATTGATGTCTTTCACGGTAGACCTGAAGAGTTGACCCTCCCAATCCCGAAAACTGAGCCCCCAAATCTGTAAGGAATATCTTATTCTCTTCCCTAACGGTGTGTCCCTAACACATGATTTCAGTGGCCAGCTTGAATTAAGCCTTACCGGTACCGGGAGAATGAATTAGATGGAGACCAAAAACACGTGTCTTTCTCTGATCCATTCTGGTTTATTCACAGCTGGCAAACAGTTTTAATAGAGGGGGTTGAGCTTCCTTGACATCCAATCATATGTTAGCATTAGTATTTGACCAATAGTATGGTCACACATAAGCTCTGCATTAACATCATAGCTGACTCATAGTAACAGCATTTGACCAATCAGGTATATACACATAGGCTAGCAAGTACTTGAGTCAGATGTCCTTTTATGGCTAGAAGGCTGTTCATACTTTCAACATGTATGGATTTCATGAAACAGTTTAAGGAAGTGTCTCACATTCCATAGGGGGGAGGGAGGTTTTGTAGTGCACTAACCAAATGTAATACACGTGGCTAAATGAGACAAAATGGAGTCACATATATCCCATCAGCCACTAATACACCAAAAAAGGCTTTAGAACATATAACTGCAACGCTGAACGTCAAATATAACTTTTTTTCCCACTTATACACGCCAAAAAAGGCTTTAGAACATATAACTGCACTGCTGAATGGCAAACAAGCCCTATTTTTCCCAATAATACATGCCAAAAAAGGCTTTAGAACATATAACTGCACCGCACAATGGCTAATAAGACCCTGTTAATGGCTGTATCACACAGCACTTGCACCCCAATAACAAGCAAGGTTTGTTGAAATTACAGAGGTATATTCTATTGCAAACCTAAAAGCAGCAGTATAATTGCAGGTTGGATCCCCAGTCAGTGCAGCAAGATGTAATAGGATTGCTATTACCCAGGCTGTACACTCCCCTATTGAGCCCTGTTCTGCTTCAATACTATGGAATAATTCCTCCCTATCCTTTCCCTACACTTCTAATGCACTTTTACTGAACTCTATTCAGCAAAATAAAAGTTTTCAAGTCTTTCCTAGCACTTTCCCGAGCGCCTGCTGACGTCTCTCCCTGCACTAAGTACACTGGAAAATAGCTGAATCCAAGATGGCTGAGGCTATTTATATGGCTGTAAAATCACAGGGATGCTGGCTGCTGATTGGCTGCATGCATGGCATTGTGGGTGATCCCTCGTTCCCAGAGTACTTTGCTCCATGTCCTAAAATGTGCAACAGCCATTTTAGGAAAAGATACGATTTGTTACCACAAAGTGTCAGGAAATCAAATTTTTCCTGAATTTCGGATCGAATTCCACTTCGTCAACTTCAATTCGCTCATCTCTAATCAGAATAGATGAAGCTGCATTTACATGCAGCAATGATCTCTGTTGTATGAGGATGAGATATCTCTACTGCAATCTCTTGTCTCCAATGATTGTTTCTGGGCCACAGATCCTTGTTCAAATAGGACAATCTGCTGCCCAGAAACAATGAGTATGGATGATGGCTAGAAGATATGATCACATGAGGAACGAGCATTTGCTCATTTGTTGGGTGATTGCTAGCACCTCTAGGAGGTGTATGTTTAAATACTCAAACACAGTATTCCAGCGTATACGACGATGGGTACATTAACTTTAATAAAGTGAAAATGAAATGAAGTTCAGCAATTTATCTTTAAACTCTGTTTGACCTGCTTTTGTAGAACCACAGACCTGGGGATATCTGCAATTGTTATTTTTTGCATTGTTATGTACTATACACCAGCTTGGTAGGGTATGGTTGGCAGGGACAGTGTTAACCACCCTGTTCCTCCCCAAGAACAGTGAGGAGGAAGGAAACACATGCAATTGCAACTACTCCAAAGGTCTTAGTGACTAGTCTTGATCCAATTTTTCTGAGACCACTACCCCAGAGAGATTGTAAGAACACCAATATACAGCTTTCCTAGAAGCTACACCATTCATAGTCAGCAAGGTGACCAGCAAACCACAGTTTTACAGACCCAGCTGTATTTGAGGTACTATGGTTCAGACATCCATCGACAAGATTACAACCAGGCCAGACCAATTGAAAGCCTGCATTACACAGTGGACACCCATAGCCACAAGTAGCCTACAGATGTTAGCGAGAAGCTCAAGGTAGAGTCATCGGTAACATAAAATAGCATATCAGGTGCCTCTAACTGCTACTTATCCAGCCACCATATCTTATCATGTGGGGATAGAAAGTGCACTTTGTTCAAACTACTGCTGGATGTACTACAAGCTATCTTTTGCACTGAGTAAAGAGAGACTTTTATTCTTTTATGTCTGGCTGAGTCTTTAAATCACATTCTTGCTGCACCGATCGCCAGGGAGTAACGGCCTGAGGGAGTACACTGTGACACAACATCTCATCAGGGTTACTACTACTCCTAACCTCTGCACCAGCACCCCAGGGGCCCACTGCACTTTCTGTCCCTTTCTGGACAGAATTACACAGTCTACTATGTTCTTGTATCCTTTGAAAAAGCAACATAAACTAGGTCAAATAGAGTCCAAATTTGAATTGTTTGAACTCCATTTGACCCATTAAAATCCACTTGAATACTGTTTTCAGGTGTTATGACATAAACTCCCAATGTAAAACCCTTTGAAGGTCTAAAATGCCTAAAACGCAATAGGCAATTATCAGGAGTGAGCGTTTCTACAAAATTGTATCTATGATAATTGACCCAATGATTGATCTATGTAAAAGAACCTTAAAGAGGACCTTTCACCGATCTGACATTGTGAACTAAGTATCATGACATATACAGCGGCGCCCGGGGATCTCACTGCACTTACTATTATCGCTGGGCACCGCTCCGTTCTCCCGTTATGCCCTCCGGTATGTTCGGGGACTTGGTTATAGTAGGCGGTGTCTGCCCTTGTTCTGTGGGTGTCTCCTTCTCCTAGGCTGTAGCGCTGGCCAATCGCAGTGCAGAGCTCACAGCCTGGGAGGTTTTTTTCTCCCAGGCTGTGAGCTCTGCGATGCGATTGGCCAGCGCTACAGCCTAGGAGAAGGAGACACCCACAGAACAAGGGCAGACACTGCCTACTATAACCAAGTCCCTGAACATACCGGAGGGCATAACGGGAGAACGGAGCGGCGCCCAGGGATAATAGTAAGTGCAGTGAGATCCCCGGGCGCCGCTGTATATGTCATGATACTTAGTTCACAATGTCAGGATCGGTGAAAGGTCCTCTTTAAAGGGGTTGTTCGAGTTATTTTTTTTGTTCTTTCTATGTTCCTAACTAGGCAAATATAACAACTTTACAATTAACTCACTTTATCTGCAGTGCCTGGTTTATCAGATTTGACTGAGGGTCACATGACCTGTGATGTCAGCTTCTCTCCCTGCTCTGATAAAGTTTGTTTACAAGCCTGTAAACGAGACGTCACTGTGCTGACCACGCCCCCCTTCACTGCCGGGCTGTCTGCTCTCTCCTAGGATTCTTAACCCCTTCAGCTGCACAGACTGGGTAGCTGCAGGCAGTGACAATTCTGGGCAGAGGAGCTGACAGACTAGAGACAGCATTTCACAAGAAGGTAGGGGAAAGATCCTGTGTGTATTAGCAGTGTCATTATAAAGGTGGGACTTGTAGTTCTACACTTACAAGTTGCTGTTGATTCTCCCAGAACTCTTGGCAGATCTTGTATCCACTCCCTTAGCAGTGTCATTATACAGCTGGGACTTGTAGTCCTACACATACAACATGCTGCTGATTCTCCCAGCAGGCAGACATGTCACTCAGGGCAGCTCTTGTATTCACTCCCTTAGCAGTGTCATTGTACAGTTGGTACTTGTAGTTCTACACATACAACATGCTGCTGAGTCTCCCAGCAGGCAGACATGTCACTCAGGGCAGCTCTTGTATCCACTCCCTTAGCAGAGCAGGGGGAGGGGCAGAGATTGTTTTTATTGCATGTAAACAAGGGCCAGAAAATAACCAGGGAAATGAGGAAATATATATATTTTTTGGCATAAAACTTGGTTAGCTCAGTTATATATTGCTGCCCATCAGATTTTCAGTGCTATATTATTTTTTTTATAACTCGGACAACCCCTTTAAGACCGGAAAGGAGGTTGGTTGATTGTTTTGAGGAGAAGTAAGGAGAGAGAGAAACAGGAACATTTGTGCTCACTAGACTAGAAAAATAAATCCAGTGTATGAAAGATAGGGACAGGTTCATTAAGGGTACAAACATTTTGCACATCTTCTGGCTTTCCAGGTACCAGACATGGAGAATTTTGCCAGCTATGAGCTGGAGTAGATCTCAGCTATAATTTACACCACTTACTTATGCCATGTCATCTTGCTAATCCTTGCCCTCTTTCTGATTACTTTTAAAAAAGCTTTGAGAAGCTCAAAAAGTTGAAATTCAAATATGGCATGCACCATAATCTGTGATATTTCTATGCCACTATTGTGACATAAAAACATTGATAAGTTTTACAAGGCTAGACTATGCTGGTTACATTTACACCTTACAATAACTATCCACCTCTTCTGGGTGGAAATGATTCTAATAAGATTAAACTAAGTAATGTATTTATGCATTTCCCTCCCATATATCTCCTCAGTACAATCCAAGCCTCTTGTCATTTCTATAAAAGGAATAAATATTACAGTGGCTGGAGGATATTGGTACAGTAGCTTCTCATGTTTGTCATTTCAGAGCAAAATCATTCGGCCATTAATGGCTCAGTTACAGCAACACAAACATCTGTGTCCCGGGGGCAAAGACATGATAGTCATATAGGTTTAGCTATGGCACATAATACTATAGCATCTCTCATCTGAAATCCCTACGGACAGCACATATTTCTCTCCATGCTCTCCGGTCGACTCTTTCTAGTTCTTTATTTTTCTGCTAATAGTAGAGGATCTCCTCGGGGCATCATCCTGCCATTCAATTATGTTCCATCGTCTCCAGATAAAGGGGGAGAAAAGACAATAAACCTCAGTAGAAGAGTCGGTGCCTGTAAAATGTCTGCTGCCCCAGAGAAGCTAAGATGTTCTGGTGTAGATCTGTGAGAAGAAAGAGAATTTATCTTCTCATCACTTAGAAGCTATGTCTTTCCCTGTGTCTGGAAATATGCAAGACAGGGAAAGACTCTGAAGACATATGAAACTATAGCTATGGATGATATGGGATGCAGTTTAAAGTGAAAGTATCATCATATCAGAATATAGCCTATTATTTAAATCTGTTTTTTTCAGGCTTTGCTGTGTAGAATGGGATAAAATCTGCAGTCATCTAATTATTATTAGTAGAGTGGGGTATAATGACAGTTGTTGGAGACAAAGCTAAGGCTGAATAGTAACATTAAATACAATACACACAGGGGCCTGGTCTGCCAAGCATGGTGTAAGAACATCTACAGCTTGAGCTCTCCTGCCATCCTGTAATTATCCTGCTTCCCGAACTAAAAAGACCCCAACAGAGACCTACACTACCAGCAGAAGGACTTTAGCCCTCACCCCGAAACCGTGCCACGCTGCCAGCAGCTCTTCTCCTGCGCCGGCGGCTCCAGTGAGCCACGCTCCTTCCTCTTACATCAGAGCAGGCGGCCATCTTTCCTGTCGGGAGATGTGAGCCCGCGAGACTTTAGAACACCGCGGAGCGCACCCCACTGCTAGCGCTGAGTCCCCCGTCACGCCACCGGAGATCTGGAAGAAACACATCTGCAGGGGCGGCTCTATTTAAAAAAAGAGAGACCTTGCAATGGCATTCAGAGATAGCGGGTGGTCATCTTCCCCGCACGTGGTGCCCGACCACAGGTGACCGGGAAGGGAGCGCTCTCTGACAAGCTGGGAGGAGGTCGGGGGCCCCCCTGTTCTCGGTTTCCCCGGGTCCTGATAAAGGTGCAGTGGGATTCAGAGCCTAGTGTAATAGCCTTGACCAATATCCCTACTGGGCCACTATATGCAGCCTCCTCTCCCGCTGGGAATTTGTACCGCCATTTTGGAATCTTTGTTTCCTCATCACTGCTGGTCACTGGAGACCTATAATTCTTAACCCCTGAAGTCACACCACTAGCAAAACGCTGAATACAACTACTTAGTGGGATCTTCAATTATCAAACCTGCACAGAGGGCAACTTAATATATCACAGTTTTCTCTGCTCTGGGCTTCCTGCACTTCCTCCCCAAAGGACATCGCAGTCACTAAGTATACTCCCTTTAAGGAGCTTCTACAATATATACTGCATCTGAAACATACTTATGGGCCGCAAAACCGCATCTTCTACTGCCCCTACATCACCAAAAGAACTGGTAGATAATATGAGTCAGACTGACCTGGACCCAGAACAGGGTGCCCACATGGACACTGAGCCACAAACGGATGAGATCATGTCCGCTATAGCAGCGTGCTAGGCAGCGCTAATCATGAAAATTAATCATTTACAAATTGACATTAAGTGTCTACACCATGACACAGACAAAATGAGAGATCGTACAAAGGAGGTTGAACGTCACCTGAGTGAGGTAGAGGATTCAGCATTAGTGATGAGCGGCTGGGGCAATATTCGAATTTGCGATATTTTGTTAATATTTTGTAGAATATTCGTGATATATTCGCCAATTTGAGAATTCGAGATTATATTCTTGATTGCGAAAACCGGCAATGTATTATTCGCGTAATGCGTGCGAAATACCGGCGTGGGTCACTTATGCTACATTTTTCAAGCTGGTATAAGTTTCCTGAGACTGGAGAAAATGGTTGACACGGCAGAACATTAGAATATCTTTATATGCAGATAGAGTGCTCCAATATATTTGCACTTGCGAATTTTTGGCAATTAATGATGCGCATATTTTTTCGCAATACGTGCAACTTGTATAGTAAGGGGCAGTCAACTTTTCTATTGGTTGCTAGGGATGATGCTAAGCTGTGACAAAGCCTTCTCATTGGCCCACAAGCTAGAAGAAGGGAGGGATGATCACCTGATGTGTACTGTGTTAAAAAAAAAAAAAAAGAAGAATATTCGTCATTACAAATATATAACACTATATTATAAATATTCGCAAATTCTCGAAGTGCTGATATTTGCGATAAAAATGAGCTTTTTGAATATTCGCACTCAACACTATTCAGCATCTGCTACCACTGAAACTACCAGACATTTACAACAACAGGTGAAAACCCTACAGGACAGAGTGGAAGATGCGGAAAACCGCAATAGAAGAAATAATGTCAGAATTCTGGGACTACCTGAAAGGGTGGAAGGATCCACCCCAGAGATATATGCGGAACAGCTGATTCGAACCCTCCTGGAGCCCATAGAGCTATCGTCAAGCTTTGTCGTGGATTCCTCTACCTCCGGGCTCTGTTCCCAGATCTTTCATTCTGAAAATTTTAAACTATAGAGATTGGGATGCCATTCTAGCAGCAGACAGGAAAAAGAAGGACATATAATATGAAAATGTAAAGTTCTCCTTCTATCCAGACTTCACAACTGAAGTGCAGTTTTACCAATTTACCAACGTCCGAGCTCGCCTTCGTGAATTGGGGATCAAATATGCGATGCTGTACCCATCCAAGAAGGCGATAGACCCAGGTTTTTCCAGACTCCAGAAGAAGCTTCAGACTGGATCGATCGACAACATCCGAGATGAAGAGTGACATGCAGTTCTACATACAGTCAGGTCCATAAATATTGGGACATCGACACAATTCTAAAATGTTTGGCTCTATACACCACCACAATGGATTTGAAATAAAACAAACAAGATGTGCTTTAACTGCAGACTGTCAGCTTTAATTTGAGGGTATTTACATCCAAATCAGTTGAACGGTGTAGGAATTACAACAGTTTGCATATGTGCCTCCCACTTGTTAAGGAACCAAAAGTAATGGGACAGAATAATAATCATAAATCAAACTTTCACTTTTTAATACTTGGTTGCAAATCCTTTGCAGTCAATTACAGCCTGAAGTCTAGAACGCATAGACATCACTAGACGTTGGGTTTCATCTCTGGTGATGCTCTGCCAGTAGAGTTGAGCGAACACCTGGATGTTCGGGTTCGAGAAGTTCGGCCGAACTTCCCGGAAATGTTCGGGTTCGGGATCCGAACCCAACCCGAACTTCATCCCGAACCCGAACCCCATTGAAGTCAATGGGGACCCGAACTTTTCGGCACTAAAAAGGCTGTAAAACAGCCCAGGAAAGAGCTAGAGGGCTGCAAAAGGCAGCAACATGTAGGTAAATCCCCTGCAAACAAATGTGGATAGGGAAATGAATAAAAAAAAAAAAATATATATATATAAATTAACCAATATCAATTGGACAGAGGTCCCATAGCAGAGAATCGGGCTTCACGTCAGCAGAGAATCAGTCTCTTCATGCCATAGCAGAGAATCTGGCTTCATGTCAGTAGAGAATCAGTCTCTTCATGCCATAGCAGAGAATCTGGCTTCATGTCAGCAGAGAATCAGTCTTCATGTCATAGCAGAGAATCAGGCTTCACGTCACCCACCACTGGAACAGGCCACTGTCACATATTTAGGCCCAGGCACCGAGGCAGAGGAGAGAGGTCCCATAACAGAGATTCAGGCTTCATGTCAGCAGAGAATCTGTCTTCATGTCATAGCAGAGAATCAGGCTTCACTTCACCCACCACTGGAACAGGCCACTGTCACATATTTAGGCCCAGGCACCCAGGCAGAGGAGAGAGGTCCCATAACAGAGATTCAGGCTTCATGTCAGCAGAGAATCAGTATTCATGTCATAGCAGAGAATCAGGCTTCACGTCACCCACCACTGGAACAGGCCACTGTCACATATTTAGGCCCAGGCACCCAGGCAGAGGAGAGAGGTCCCATAACAGAGATTCAGGTTTCATGTCAGCAGAGAATCAGTCTTCATGTCATAGCAAAGAATCAGGCTTCACGTCACCCACCACTGGAACAGGCCACTGTCACATATTTAGGCCCAGGCACCCAGGCAGAGGAGAGAGGTCGCGTAACAGAGAATCTGGCTTCATGTCAGCACAGAATCAGTCTTCATGTCATAGCAGAGAATCAGGCTTCACGTCACCCACCACTGGAACAGGCCACTGTCACATATTTAGGCCCAGGCAGAGGAGAGAGGTCACGTAACAGAGAATCTGGCTTCATGTCAGCACAGAATCAGTCTTCATGTCATAGCAGAGAATCAGGCTTCACGTCACCCACCACTGGAACAGGCCACTGTCACACATTTAGGCCCCGGCACCCAGACAGAGGAGAGGTTCATTCAACTTTGGGTTGCCCCGCAATATAATGATAAAATGAAAATAAAAATAGGATTGAATGAGGAAGTGCCCTGGAGTACAATAATATATTGTTAAGGGGAGGTAGTTAATGTCTAATCTGCACAAGGGATGGACAGGTCCTGTGGGATCCATGCCTGGTTCATTTTTATGAACGTCAGCTTGTCCACATTGGCTGTAGACAGGCGGCTGCGTTTGTCTGTAATGACGCCCCCTGCCGTGCTGAATACACGTTCAGACAAAACGCTGGCCGCCGGGCAGGCCAGCACCTCCAAGGCATAAAAGGCTAGCTCTGGCTACGTGGACAATTTGCAGACCCAGAAGTTGAATGGGGCCGAACCATCAGTCAGTACGTGGAGGGGTGTGCACAGGTACTGTTCCACCATGTTAGTGAAATGTTGCCTCCTGCTAACACGTTCCGTATCAGGTGGTGGTGCAGTTAGCTGTGGCGTGGTGACAAAACTTTTCCACATCTCTGCCATGCTAACCCTGCCCTCAGAGGAGCTGGCCGTGACACAGCTGCGTTGGCGACCTCTTGCTCCTCCTCTGCCTTCGCCTTGGGCTTCCACTGGTTCCCCTGTGACATTTGGGAATGCTCTCAGTAGCGCGTCTACCAACGTGTGCTTGTACTCGCGCATCTTCCTATCACGCTCCAGTGTAGGAAGTAAGGTGGGCACATTGTCTTTGTACCGGTGATCCAGCAGGGTGGCAACCCAGTAGTCAGCACACGTTAAAATGTGGGCAACTCTGCTGTCGTTGCGCAGGCACTGCAGCATGTAGTCGCTCATGTGTGCCAGGCTGCCCAGAGGTAAGGACAAGCTGTCCTCTGTGGGAGGCGTATCGTCATCGTCCTGTGTTTCCCCCCAGCCACGCACCAGTGATGGGCCCGAGCTGCTTTGGGTGCCACCCCGCTGTGAACATGCTTCATCCTCATCCTCCTCCACCTCCTCCTCATCCTCGTCCCCCTCGTCCTCCAGTAGTGGGCCCTGTCTGGCCACATTTGTACCTGGCCTCTGCTGTTGCAAAAAACCTCCCTCTGAGTCACTTCGAAGAGACTGGCCTGAAAGTGCTAAAAATGACCCCTCTTCCTCCTCTTCCTCCTGGGCCACCTCCTCTTCCATCATCGCCCTAAGTGTTTTCTCAAGGAGACATAGAAGTGGTATTGTAACGCTGATAACGGCGTCATCGCCACTGGCCATGTTGGTGGAGTACTCGAAACAGCGCAACAGGGCACACAACATCAGCACCTTGAATCTAAGATATCCTTTTTGGGATAGATTTAAAGTAGGCCTGATATAGCAGAAACTACTAATTTTGAGAATGGCAAATTTGGGAATAGTTTTTCAACCCAGAACAAAAACTGTGCTTTTACGGTCACTACAAATAACTTGACCAGCTAAAACTGTACTGATTTGGAGGAATATAAATGTCAGGTCTATTTTTTAGGCGCTGGGTGACAGGCTCAACTTGCCCCTGATGTAGTATATGGCCAAAAAATAACCACACTATTGATGGCTAAATGCACTTGGGTGACACAGGCTCAGCCTGCAGCTGATGTAGTATATGGCCAAAAATTAACCACACTGTTGATGGTTAAATGCACTTGGGTGACACAGGCTCAGCCTGCACCTGATGTAGTATATGGCCAATAAATAACCACACTGTTGATGGTTAAATGCACTTCGGTGACACAGGCTCAGCCTGCAGCTGATGTAGGATATAGCAAAAAATAACCACACTATTGATGGTTAA